>NC_143502.1:11278636-11594545 GCF_051622355.1 Phaseolus vulgaris | reverse complement strand
TATACTTGTAGCAAATGCAATTAAGGTATATTATATGCCTTCTCCTAAAAAAATTAAGGAAAAGGTAGATGGGTGGGTTGGCATTAAAACAAAAGCAAGAAGTATGGTTGATAATCAATATACACAGAGGTTGCATATTAAAATGGCCTTTCTAGTACTAAATTTGTGTCAAATGGTGAGCTACTTGGTCAATTAAGAAATGATGAAGTTGGATATGAAAAAGTAGTACACAATGAAGACAAAAGTCATGATGCTAACAATAAAGAATTAGAGAATTAGATTTGCAACTATCTCAGAAAAGGAATTGAATGCAAATTTCTACAATATCTCTCACAACAATATGGGAATCAACTAAAATCAATGCAAAAATTTGAAGAAAATTGGAAACAATATATTTGGAAGTGAAGAAAGAATAAAATCTGACATTATTTGAGGATGAAGATATATGTGTAATAATTTAAAATAGGAAAGGAAACATCTGATAATTGAAAAACAATATCATGAGGCAGATTTTTAATCTGATTTTTTGCAAGGAAAAGAAGATTATAAAATAGACTTCAGAGGAAGGAAGAAAGAGCTTTTTGGATTGTGTTTTTGGAGAGCTTTGTAGGATTTTCTTAGTTTCTTTTCTTCTTTGTAATTCTTTTGTTTTGCCTCCGCATGGAAGACTAAACCTTTTCGGTTGATTCCTTTGTAATTCCCCATTGAGTTATGAGGTTTTGGTAAAAAAAGTTTCGATTTTTAATTCTCTATAGCAGTTGTTTTAGTATTCTAATCTCCTAGAAATCTGGTTTTTGTTAGAGGTTGTACTTGAAAGCATGATTGAGAGTCTTCCTTATCTTTCTCTTTGGTTTCTTACTTAGTTCACATTGTTCTAATTAATTTCTTGAGCGCATGATTCAAGAGAGAGGAGATAAGCATTCCCATGAAGTATATGCATGGAACAAAATGGGTATTGATTAAACTAGTAGACGCATGCTTTACTGGTAAGTTTCAGTTGAATCAAATTGGCGCATGTTCAATCTGGTTTAGCTCTGTGGAGGATTGAGAAAAGATTAATCTTTAGAGAACCTGTGAAGAATTCAATGGTGAAAGAATTTAGGGATCAATCGCTTTTTATTTTCTGTTTTAATCTTTTTTATATTTTTTGTACAACTATCTCAACCCCCTTTTATCTATATTGTTATTGCTAACTTTTCTTTTGTAGATAGATTATGAATATTGATTTATTGATTTCACAATTGGATTCGTTAGAAGACGACTTGAAGTCATCTGACCACTTCTATACTATCATCTCTCTAGCGTTAGACAAGTCTACACTGGAATAATGTTTAACTTGACTACTAAACGACAGCTATCATATTTGGCGTTGTTATCGAGGGGAATCCAATTTGATTTTGGTTATCAATTTTTTTTTATCTGCATTTTTTTTCTTAATTTTATCTTCTTCATATTTAACTTTTGTTTTTTTCTTATTAGTTTTTATTTATTTATTATAGTCTAAAAAAGGAAAATTAAAAAAAAGGTATAATATTCAAGATATTCTTTTATCATATTTTATTTTATTTCTTTATATATGTTATCGTTATCTTATTTTGATTTCTCTTTATTTTATTTCCTTATATATTTCGTTACATTTTATTTTGATTTGGCTTTATTTTATTTTTATTTTTATTTTTTAAACTCTTTCTTTTGCCATTTATTTATTTATGTTTTTGGTTTAATTTGTATTGTTATTGTTTTTATTTTCTATATTTTATTTATTTATTTATTTTTGCATAATTTTTTCTAACTATTTGTTTTAAGCATTAAGTGTACCATTTGCATTAGTTTTTTTATATATAGGATTTTGCATTTAGAGTTGATTGTTTAGCTGCTACTTTTTTATTTTGATTTTTTTGGAAAGCAATTTAGGGAACACTCTCGCTAGGAAATACTTGGTTTTTAAGTTTGTCTGTTTATGACTCGCCTATCTTTCCTGGGAGTTGACTTGGTTTGCTTCTAAAAAAAAAAGATTTTTAGAGATTTCATTGATGCAAGACTAGGTCAAATTCATCACGTTCATACTTGTTGAAATACTTGTCTAGTGATATAGAGTCTTCTAGTTCATCATTAATTGTAAATCTTAATTCTGAAACTATGGACGAACGAACCCTCATACAACTTGCTGCTCCAGTTGTTTCCATTCAAACTATATGTATCTAATACTCTGACGTGGATGTGCAATGTGAGCTTAAATCTGGTTTGATACACTTGTTGCATAAATATCATGGCCATGTAGGTGAGAACCCACATAAGCATCTTAAGAAGTTCCATACAGTGCGCACCACAATGAGGCCAGGTGGGTCTCAGAGGAGCATGTCAAGCTTAAAGCGTTTCCTTTTTCACTCCAAGATGCAGCTAAAGATTGGCTATACTATTTGTTGATAGGGTCAGTGACTAGTTGGGAAGGGTTGAAGAGAGTGTTCCTTGAAAAATTATTCCGACATCTAGAGTCATATCAATAAGAAAGGAAATATGCGGGATTAGACAACAAGACAAAGAAAGTCTCTATGAATATTGGGAAAGATTCAAAAAAGTATGTATAAGTTGTCCATACCATCAGATTAACAAACAATGTCTAATACAATACTTTTACGAGGGTCTGATGGCTATTGATAGGCAGATGATAGATGCTGCCAGTGGAGCCCTGGTTGATAAGACGTCAGTCGCTGCAAGACAATTGATTGAGATCATGGCTTCTAACAATCAACAATTCCCCACACGTAGCAACTCTGCAGTACCGGTTCGTGGAGTTCATGAGATGAAAACCACTTATGCAACTGATCAATAAGTATAATCCAGGTTTAAGGAATCATCCAAATCTTAGAGGGGGTAACTCACAGCAACAACCATCTCCACCACCAACTGTTGTATCAGAAAAAAAAATGGATCTTCTCTGGAGGATATAATGCAGCAAATGGATAAATTTAACATGCAGTTCCAACAAGAACAAAATTTTGAAGGATATGTGCACACATAAAAGGCATCTTAAAGGGAATGAAAAGGTAAACATGGGAAGGAATGTTTCTGCTCTCATTGAAAAGCATGTGGCAGCAATACCTGAAAAATGCAAAGACCCAGGAACTTTCACCATTCCTTGCATAATAGGCAGTAACCGATTTGAAAATGAGATGCTTGACTAGGGAGCATCTATAAATGTTATGCCTTTATCTGTGTTTACTTCTTTGTCTCTTGGTCCTCTTAAACCCACAAGCGTAGTCATTCAAATCGCTAATAGGAGTATAGTCCAACCTACAGGACTTCTTGAAGACGTTCTTATTCAAGTAAATAAACTTTTTTTTTCTGCAAATTTCTACATTTTGGACATAGGAGGACAAGATTCAGATTCTGGTAAAAGAACCATCATCTTGGATAGACCTTTCCTGAAGACAGCCCACACCAAGATTGATGTTCACGCAGGCACACGGACTATGGAGTTTGGAGACAATCTAATTCAATTTAATATCCTAAATGTTGTGAAACACCCGGTTGAAGATCACTATATGTATCATCTTGACATTTTGGATGATATTGTGGATGATAATGTGTTGGATTTTCTAGGGGACTGTAATTTTTCTGATTTAATTGATTGGACAGACGCTGATATAGATGAGTTTATATTGTCTGATGTTCTAGACTATTCTAACCCTAATGAATTGCAGGTTGTTGAAGTCTCTCTAGGCAATAGCTGCCCTCGTGTGCAACCACCACCACCTCCTGACATAGCTCTCACTTCATCACCAACCCCAAGACCATCTACCAGAGCTAGACAGTTTAGTTGATCCTTTAACCTCCATCCCACCAAATGGTCTAAGTTGATTTTAGATATTTTCATTGGTGACACTTTTACTTAAGATTAGGATTTTAACAATTAATGGGGAGGACCTAAGGAAGATTCTCACTGGACACGAACTTAACTAAGTGGTTAAGTAAGTGTGAAGGTTCACTTCACAGAGGAAAAGATGAAAAACAAGATATGGTGAGGATGAGATGCAATTGCAAAAATTTAAAATGGGCACAAGGTTAACATCAAAGGTGGTGATGGCCTCCCAAATGATGCACCATACTCATGATTATGAGCAAAACCCAAGAGCAACAAAGAATAGAAACTAAGAGACAAACACATAAAATGGAATGGAGAAATGGAAGGAAGATTGAATGAGAAAACTTATGATGATGGGTGAGAAATGTCATGCCACTTAGAGTGTGATGTGCTCCAAGATGAGTGTGTTTGCCGCCACTTGAGAGCTTCCCAAATCACTCAAGATAAGATCTCAAATCTAAGAGGACATAAGCCTCACTAAGAGCTCACACAATTTGTGCAGACTTTCTTTACTTCATTCAAATTCAACTTGTAAAATACAATGAGGTAGGCCTCCTATTTATAGGTGAAGGATCCTTGGAGAACAAGCATGAAGGTAGGATGGGAAACACTAAAAAAAAGGGGGCAGCCTTAGGGTTTGACTAAGTCAAACCCACACCCTAGGCTTGTCCTTTTATAAACTAGGTCAAAATCCCTTCCTAAAGGGCTAGGAACAAGCTAAATTATGCTAAATGCACCTTAATCTAGCCTATCTTTGCTATTTGGACCCCTAAAGAGGGCCCAAATTATTTACAACATTTGTATCATATAAGAAGACCAAAAGGAAGAATAGTTGATGTGCTGGTTTATGCTCAGCTCCTTTGGTGAGGTCCATGTGATCCTTGGTAGGGTTATGAATTGTTCACTGAGATGAATGTTCATCATGTGCTTTGTCTTTTGCTTCCTTGGTCATCTTCATAGCTACTTGGGTTGTATCATGAACCATCTTCACTACCACTTGAGCATAACCTTAAATGCTCCAGCTCCATCAACACCAATTTGTTAGCTCACCTTTTAGGACACCTTGCAACACCACCACCCCTAGATGGTCCCATATCAGAAAAATTCATTAGATTTTCTACAATATATAAGTCTATCTCTTCCATATGTTCATCACACACGACCACCCATTCATGGAACCATCTCTACCCCCTGACCCTTTCGGATCATACCTTACTGCATAGAGGTTCTTAACAATAGATGTTCTTCATGTTTCACAGTCTACACCGAGGTTCTGTATGCCTTGGAGAGATTTTCCAACAGACATCGTCTTTGTGCTACACTATACAAAGGCCCTTGGCTTATATTGTAGAGGAGATGGTTGAAGAGATTCGTTGCAGTTCTTCCTTTCCCTCAAACTTGACGAGGGAGTACTTTTTCTCTTATTTTTATCATACACATTTATTTGTTGATTTTACATTGAGGACAATGTATGATTTAAGTGTAGGGAGAGAATTATAGTTTTGGATTTATTTTTGTCTTTTTTTTTGTTTGAGTTTCTTTTTTTGTTTAAATAAAATAACTTAGCTTTTTAGGATCGTTTAATGGCTAGCATGTTTCATAATTCTTGCAGATCATGGTTTCTTGATATGTGTGGTTTGGATTTTCTTTAAAATTGATAAATAAGTTGGTTATGAGAAAATTTGGGTTCAATCTTTTAATAGACTGTCCCTAGTGAGTTTTTAATCCTTAATTGATATACCATTTAATACTCTTTTTTAGTGTGTTTTCACTTATGTTTGCTTATACTCTAGAACTTAGCTTCATTCTTTGTGTTACAATTGTGATTTACGTGCATAAACTGATATGATGGAGACATTCTTTGTTTAAATTAACCCACTAGCCATATTAGCCTACCTTCATGATAATCCATTTGTTAGCCCCTTGAGCCTATATCCTTTTTCTTATTTTTAATCCTCATTACAAGCCCCAAACAGGAAAACCATATTTGTCCCTACCTTAGAAGATAAAGGAGCTTTGAAATTATTTGGAAATAGGTTCTTGAATAAGTGTCGGGGTGTATCTCATTTTCATAATTTACCTCTTCAAATACAAAAAAAAAAGGGATGGAGAAAAAAGAAAAAGAAAAAAAAAGGGAATACAACAAGAAAAAGAAAAGCAAATAAAGAAAACAAGAGTGGATCCTCTAATACATTGGATTGGCTATCTACTATATGAAAAAACAGTATATCTTGGAATAAAAAGAGAAGTTGAATTGTCATGATAGTTACACATGTTTTTAGACCTATCCTCCATTGCTTCTTTGTTTTTCTATGGTTTTTAAGCCTAATTTCCCACTTTTACCCACCTTTACTTTTACCCTATTACATTCCTTATAAAGTCCTCTTGATCTTTGATTGCATGTTTTTCGATTGTTGCGAATATTAGAGTCTTGTTAAGCATATGGTAGTGTTTATCTACATGAGTGTTGAGTGTAAATACAAACCCTAAACACTTGAGAG
Source organism: Phaseolus vulgaris (assembly GCF_051622355.1). Taxonomy (NCBI): domain Eukaryota; kingdom Viridiplantae; phylum Streptophyta; class Magnoliopsida; order Fabales; family Fabaceae; genus Phaseolus; species Phaseolus vulgaris. The sequence continues at coordinate 11,588,179 of NC_143502.1, read as the reverse complement.
TTGGAGAGTGTCCAATGAAGTTCTATCAATTTTGATTCAACCTTTGGTTTCAATTACTTGCTTGTATATTAAGATATAAGAATTTCCAATCACATTTTTCTTAATTCCTTGATTTCTTGAAATTATATCAGGTTTGTCATTATGCGTTTTTAGAATTTGCTATTTGTTACTTGCACTATTTTTATTTTTTATTTTCTTTTTGAGTCCTTGGAGTATTTTGCCCAAGAGTGCAAAAGGATAAGTGTGAGGGTATTTGATGAGCATATATTTATTCACACTCAATGACCTGGATCATATATTATTGGACCATAATAATAAATAAATCCAATGTTTTAATTAATATTCTTCTAATTGGATTTATTTGGGCCTTTATTATTATTTTTGTTAATTTTGTATTTTTAACCTAAGTTGCTTCTTTTATATCAAAATAGGAAACAAAATCTAAAATAAAGAATTAGAGAATTAGATCTGCAAATATCTAAAAAAAGAAATTGATTGCAAATTTATGCAATATCTCTCACTTCAATATGGGAATCAATTAAAATCTGATCCTGCCGGCAACTCGAACGTGGAGGAATCGCTCCGTAGCACTCTCTGCCCCGTCTACGCGACTGCGTCTTCTGCAGAATCACCCTCAGAACCTTCTCTTGCTTCTCCGAACGTGACCTGCAAAACGCACAGACGGCGCCTCTAGCGGCCGTTTGCACTCCGACGATCAAGTTAGTCCACAGAACCACCAAAGACTAGAAAACTAGTAATCTGTGTGTGAGAACTCTTGCACTCTGTTTTTCGTATCTCCACACTCTCCCCCTGATTCTCTCTTTTATCTCTCTTCCCCTGCTTCTGGGCATAGCAGGATTCTGTTATGCTTTTCTGGCATGTGTCAGAACCCTGTTATGCTTTTCAGAGAAAGCGTACCTTCAGAATCAGCAGTGGGGAGCGTGAGTGTCTGTGCATGTCTGCGCGCCTCTGCGTTTGGCTGCGCCTGTCTGTACCTTTAGTGGTACGGAGTGCTCTTTTGTCTGGACCGCACCCCTCTCAGATGATGACACGTGGAGGCCTGCAACTCACATCTAACCATACACGTGTCACTTACTGGAAGGGCTCTAGCGCTTCTCTTTGTGTGCCTAAGTTACGCCCTTGCGGAGTAACTTAGGATGTTTCTCTTATCTGGGCAGATCGCATACTCTTGGGAGAACGTCGGGTGTGGCTGGTCTAGGCACACTCACCAAACGTTGCTCTCTGCGTATACAGCTTACCCTTCACGATGCCATGCACGTAATGGGTTGAGGGAATCACCAATCACTGACTGGTTTACTAGTTCCCTCAGGCCACTCTCGTGCATGATTCCCTGAGGTGTGCTCATGTGGGATCCATGCGTAACGCTCTCGTTGGGAACCTCAGTCCCAGTTTAACTGCGTGTAACACGAGACCCCGATGACAATACACCCGATGACTGATCAGTGTTTATTTGCTTCTCGCGCTCTGCCTCCAGGCGCGAGTCTGGGAACTGGTCTGTTGGTGGCCACTTGGCTACTGACCACCGGTCACCATTCTGGGTGATCTGTCCCCCCGACCTCTCTGCCGCCTGATCTGTCGGTGGTCACTTGGTTACTGACCACCGATCACCATTCTGGGTGATCTGTCCCCCTGACCTCTCTGCCACCTGGTCCACGTGACACCCTGCGAGTGGTCCACGTGGTTCTCTGTTGCTGACGTCATCGACTACCGATGACCGATCGGATCAAAATCAATGCACAAATCTAAAGAAAATTGGAAACAATATATTTGGAAGAGAAAGAAGAATAAAAAATCTGACACTATTTGGGAATGAAGTGTTACAATTATAGGGCTAAAACAAGAGGGGGGTGAATTGTTTTTGAAATATTTTCACAAGTATTGAAGGTAAAGTGAAAAGCTATGAAGAATTAATCAATGGAAAATCTGTCCAGCCAAATATAAAACTATTTTTAGGCTTGATGCAGAAAATCAACCTGTTGTTTTTACGAAACAATCGGTTGTTTTTATCAGCAATTTATAAAAACATAGTTAAAGCAATTTAAAGGGTGTAAGGATAGAGAGATTCACACAGAATGTTTATATTGTTCACTCTTAACCAAGAGCTACATCCATTCCTCAGAAACCACTGAGAATTCACTATGTAATCAACCCTAGATTACAAGCTACACACACCAAGAGTGATGATCTTGAACCCCTCAAGAACACACACCACTCCTTGGCAAAAAACCACACGAAGAATGTTGATCTTAATCCCGTCAAGAACACACAACATTTCTTGGCAACACCGGTACATAAATACAATTATCAAGGAAGAAAGGAATAGAATACACCTGGGTAAATCACAAGATCAAAGTTCAGAATACAAGACCCAATCCTATTCCACACTTGAGATGATCCAAAAGCTCTTTGAAAACTTGAAAATAGTTTTTTATTGATATCTCTCACTTAGTTAATGCACAAGAGCGTAAAAATACCTTTTTATCTTTCAATCGATGTGTTTGTGATGTTCTATTTGAATTTGTTAGTACCTGCAAAACATAATTTGTGCATGTACCAGAAGTAATCATATGCATATATCATTAACACCACATAACTAGTTTTCACTAGGTGATTCTCATAAGGAAAACAGCAAAATCATTGTGAAAACTAGTGAAAACAAGGTGCAAAATCAGAGTTATGCAGCAGCTAACTAAATCATATAAACCCAATTTTAAAGCAAATATGTAGCAAACATTTAGCAGCATACAAACCATATAATTCTCCCCCTATTTGTCTTCACAAGTAGAATAGAAGAAGGGGTACCAACAGAATTAAGAAGGAATTTGAGAATTAAGAATACCAATTCATTTCTTAATAAGTGTTGCAGCACCATTGTAGCAACAAACCTGTGATACCATAACAAAATTGTAGCCAAAATCTATGGTGTATCAGAGCTATGATAACAGAAGAATTAAAGTACCATAGACCCCAGAAATTTCAACAAGGAGACCATAGTTTCTCCCCCTATCTCTTCTTCATCCAGCAGATCCCAGCAATGGAGTACTTCAAAAAAAGTTTATATTCAAGTTGGTCTCACAATCTAAATCACATTCTCCACACAACATATGCCATCCTCATAACTTGATGTCAGCAGAGGCAAGTCAACTGGGATAAAAGCACATCCCCAACCAAGTACACCCAAATCTTTTGAACCATCAAAAAAATATAGTTTTGTCTAAGAAGCTGGTATGATATTTACTCAAGCAGAAACTGAATTTTGTAGAGCCACATATATTTGATTGCAGTAATTGTAACAAATCCACTTATCCTTGGGCAACTCTTCCGACATACACAATCCAATATCTCGCAAGCAGACAACATAATAAACCCAAGCAAGATGAAGTCTCCAAATGTAATCACACTAACACCTCACACAATTTGTGCAACAGCGAACGCAAGGACTCTGAGCGTGAGTGTGACGTAGACGCACGAAGACGTTTCAAGTCAACCGGCAGGAACAGTCATCACTTCATAAGAGATCATGTGAACAATGGAGATTGTGAGATGAAGTTCATTGAAACAAAACTACAACTTGCTGATATATTCGCAAAACCTTTGCCAAAAGACAGTTTTTTCTTCTTAAGAAATGAGTTAGGCCTTCTTGACTCTCAAAATCTCTCTTAAACTGCTTTCTATGCATAAAGTCTATTTGTGAAGACAAATATGGGGAGAATAATTGGTTGTGTTGCTCTACAAACTATTTCAAACTGTTAAATGTCTTTAATTTCTGTTTTTAAGGTTGATTTTTGCTTCTGCTGATAGAAACAACCGATTGAATCGAGGAAACAATCGGTTGTTTGTCTGATATACTATTGTTTTTATGCTGGTTTTTCTGCTCTAAGGTTCATGCAGAAAACTAGTTAATGTGCTATTCTAACCTGCTATTAAAGATGCTCTGGTCTGCATAAGTTTTGCTTTGCAGGTGCTGCTTCAGATTCAAACAAAGACCAACACAAGCAACCAGGGATTTGTCTTCATCAAATAGGGGGAGATTGTTGATCAAGAGTGATCAAGTGCTTTGAAGAATTCAAATTGTGCTTTGAAGAATCTAAATCCTATGTGTGTGATGCAAGGTTGTGTTGTTGTTGTGTTTTAGGAGGGATCTGGGTAATTTTAGTTGTAATCCACTCCTTTGTTGAATCTAAAGCTAATGTGTTTTAAATCCTTTTTGAAATAAAGTGTTTTTCCAACTAAGTGAAAAACAACCTGTTGTTTTGTCGAATCAACTGGTTGTTTTACTCTTAAGAGTTTTTGAAAAGGTTGAAAATTGTTTAAGTTTGGTTGACTTAACTGCCAAACCAAACAATCAATTGTTTTGTGGTTTCAACCGATTGTTTCTTTGAAAATCCTAACAGAATTTTGTTTTGATTGTTGAATGAGCTTTAAATGATTTCCAACTGAATACGCTCCTTCATTAAATGCTTTGACCAATCTTTGGAAAATATAAATAGTTTGTTTATGTTTTCAAACAATGGAAGAGAAATAGATTTGAGTTTTTCAATTGTGAAAGAGTTGCTTCAAGATTTGAACATTCACGTCAAAGCTTTGGGTTTTCTAAGAGAGTGGAATAGGAATGCATTTGTATTGATTTCAGATTGTTCTGTGAACAAGTGTAATCTTTTCCCAACCTTCTGTATTTCTGGTGTTGTGTTGCCAACAAGTGTTGTGTGCTCTTGAGGTGGTCAAGATCAATACTCTTGGTGTGTGAATTGCCAAAGTGAGTGTGTTTCTTAAAGGGTTCAAGGTCACTACTTTGGTGGATTGTGTGTTGTAATCTGGTTTGATTACTTAGTGGATTACCCAGTGGTTTTCTGGGGACTAGATGTAGCTCTTGGTTAAAGAGTGAACCATTATAAATTGTTGATGTATCTTTCTCTTATCCTTAAACTCATTTACATTTTGTTTTTAGTTTTACTGGTATAAACAACCGATTGTTTCGCAAAAACAACTGATTGTTTTTCTGCTGCTTTGTTGTTTTATTGATCTTGTTCTTGGCTAACCTGATTTCTGTTCTGGATTCATACAATGTATTTTGTTAAACTTCGAAAAGATTTCAAAAACCTCTCTTAAACAATTCACCCCCCTCCCCCTCTCGTTTAAGGCATATATTCTAACAGTCGGGGCCTCTTCATTTTCTTCTAAGTATTCCTTCATAAAACTATCCCTCACCAACTCATTTAACTGGTGTCTGAGTGCTAAGCAATTGCGCAGGTTGTGGCCGAAGGCTTTGTGGAATTCGCACCAAGTGTCCTTGCTTGGCCCCAATCTTTTGTCGTTCTTTGGAGGGGACTTCAGCTTGTCGGCCACATTGGGGATAACGATTAGCTCCTTGAGGTCTATTTTGAAGTTGTGCCTTGTGGGCGCGCCTTCCCTTGTTCGCGCCCTGGTTTGATGCTTTCTCGGCTCATATGGTGCATGCCTAGCCAGGGGTTTCTTCTTTGTCGTAGCCTCATGCACCCTCATGGGTTGAGGACGACTAGTTACCCGAGGCCTTGTCGGTTCAACGCTTCCACATTTTTCTGTCACCTCCTCCTCTGCGTCGATGTGGGTCACAGCTCGGCGACAGATCTCGCTAAACGTCTTTGGATGACACCTTATTAGGGAATTATTGAAAGGTCTTGATGACATTCCTCGCTTGAAGGCGTACACCATCATGGCTTTGTCTTTGGTGTGAAACTTTACCACCAGTTCCCTGAATCGGTTCAGGAAGTCTTTCAAAGGCTTTCCCTAGTATTGTTTCACATCGAAGAGGTTGAAGGAGATGGGGGGAGCCCGGTTGACAATGAACTACTCCCTAAACAAAGTTGAGAACTGATCGAACGAAGTAATATGTCCATCAGGGAGACTGATGAACCAGTCCAAAGTTGTGTCTGAGAATGTTTCCATTAACAGCTTGAAGTGCATAGCGTTTGTTCCTCCTGAGATCATCATTTGGGTGTGGAAAGTCGTGATATGGGGATCCGGGTCTTCGATACCTGTAAAGTTGATTTTTGGAGTCATGAAGTTGGTGGGTATTATCGCATTCATGATCGCCTGGGAAAAAGGCATGGTGCGAGCCCTAACTGGGAAGGTCGGGGTTTGCTCCCCTGCTGCGCGCTCCCCCATACGTTGCAGTTCTTTGCGCAATTCTTTGTTGGCCTTGCGCAACTCTTTGTTGTTTGTTCGTGATGCGTCCAAATCGATTCTGACTGGCTATCTGTTCGGCCTGAACCTCAACCAGAATCCTGTTCTGGTCAGCCTTCGACACGGCCACTGTTTGTTGAAGAGCATGAATGATCTCCATAAGTTGTTGCATGGTGACGTTGTCGCCTTCCTCAAGTGTAGATGTACCTTGTCTTGTATTCCTCATGTTGCTAGTGTTGAACAAGATGCTTTGATGTCTCCAAATCCAAGAGGAAAGCTTGAAGACCTTGTTGTTGGATGTGTGTGTGTTGTCTAGTTGTTTGAAACTTGTTAATTCACTCCTTAAGATGATCCAAGTTCATTTGAATCTTTAACCTTTTGAAAAGATGAGTTTTCTAAAATGCTGTTAAAATTTCAACAGGTTGTTTTACCTTAGCAGTTTTTGAAAAGGTTTTGAAAAACTTGGTTGACTTTGCTGTCAAACCAAAACAATCGATTGTTTCGACAAAACAACCGATTGTTTTCTTGAAAACCTTAACAGAATTCTGTTAAGCGGTTTTAATATGTTTTAAATGATCCTAACTAACTTGGCTCCTTTATTAAATGCTTTTGACCACTTGGTGGGTCTATATAAAGGTGGTTTTACGCTCCTAATCTTCGAGTAACAGAAAGAGTTTATCAAAACAGTTTTTCCAAGATTTGAAAGAGCTTTGGATCATTCTTAAGTGTGTGGAATAGGATTGGGTTGTAATTTTGAACTTTAAGCATTGGAATACCCAGGTGTATTCTATTCCCTTCTTCCTTTATTACTGTATTTCTGTATTTGTGTTGCCAAGGAGTGTTGTGTGTTCTTGAGGGGTTCAAGATCAACACTCTTGGTGTGGTTTGCCAAAGGTAGTGTGTTTCTTGAGGGGTTCAAGGTCACTACTTTGGTGTGTGGTGTGTGTAATCTAGTTTTGATTGCATAGTGGATTACCCAGTGGTTTCTGGGGAATGGATGTAGCTCTTGGTGTAAGAGTGAACCAATATAAATCTGTTTGTGTGATTCTCTCTTTCCCTGATCTCACATATATCTGTTTTAAGTTGTTTTTATTAACTGTTGATAAAAACAACCGATTGTTTCAACAAAACAACCGATTGTTTTTCTGGTAACATCTTAAAACAGTTTTGGGTATTTGTTTCCTTGATTCTTTTCTCTATAATTCAGCATTAAATTTCATTATACCTTCAAAGTTTGTGAAAACCCCCTTAAACAATTCACCACCCCTCTCGTTTAAGGCCATATATTCTAACAGCTAGACGACTCGTAATGCGACTATGGATGGGACTTAGTTTTGTTGGGCGCCACGGTGGGTGCCAAATGTTCTTGCCGGTTGACCTGGTCGCCAGTTTGTTAGAATATGTGGCCTTAAACGAGAGGGGGGTGAATTGTTTAAGGAGGATTTTTTAAAACTTTTAAACTTAGAATGGAAATTCTTTGAAAGAACCTTGATTAAGGATTCAGTTTTTCCAAAACAAACAGCAAAAGCACAAAGCTGGAAAAACAATCGGTTGTTTTAGCGAAACAATCGGTTGTTTATACCAGTCTCAAAAAGACAAAACTGAATTTAAAGAGATAGGGATAGAGAAATTGTACACAGTTGTTTATACTGGTTCACTCCAAACCCAGAGCTACATCCAGTCTTCTCAGAATCCTGAGGAAATCCACTAAGTAATTACACCTTGATCACTTACACAACAACCAAGAGAATGACCTTGAAAAGCTCAAGAAACACACTCTCCTTGGCCAACACTAAGATTGCTGATCTTGAACACCTCAAGAACACACAGCCAATCTCAGCAAAACACACAAACGAATTGTTCAGCAGTTTACAAAGATTACACTTGTTACAGATGAATATCTGAAATCAATACAAGTAGAATCCTATTTCAGCACCTTGATCAATCTCTCAACTCTTAAGCAATCTCAGAACTCTTTGAAAAACTCTTAGTTCAAAACTTTGTCTCAAGATTCTTAATCCTTAAAAAACAGTTTTTCATAATATATTCAAGGATATAGTTTGTTATCAAATCTTAACAAACTCTTAATTGCATTTAAAATAGATTGGTCAAAGCATTTAATGACTGAAGCGTATTCAGTTAAAGCATTTAAAGCTCAGTCAAAGAAAACAGTTTTTCTGTTATGGTTTCAAAACAAACAATCGATTGTTTCCTCGAATCAATCGGTTGTTTTGTTACTTAACAGATTTCACCATTCAAAAACAGTTTTCAAACTTTCTCAAAACACCTAAGTATAAACAATCGGTTGTTTCGACAAAACAATCGGTTGTTTCAACTTAGTTTGAAAAACATTTTACTTTGATAAAGATTGAGATGCTAATTGCTTGAGATTTAATCTAAGGGTGGATTACAATATTAAAATACCCCAGAACAAAGCTTAAACCAGCACAGCAACATCAAGCAAAGCAGAGGCTTCAACATCCTTCAAAGGATTTGGATTCTTCAAAACATTGAACACCACTTGGTTCAACACAGTTGACTTCAAAGGCAAGCGGTGGCTCCTCCTATTTCTGGTGGATTTTTTTGTTTCCCTTGAAGATTGGAAAACGACTCCGTTGAAACAGAGGGGCCCTACCTGTTGATGGCACTTCGACGATCAAGTCAATATTGGGCTAGGAAACAATAAGTAAGTAAGTAGTTTCAATCTTAGAAACAGTGTACCTTTACCAGTGATCTCAACTCTCTTTTATAGACTGTTTTTAGGTTACCTTATTGTAACAACCCCTCTCTCACCAAAGCCTTATCTCTAGTGAAATAAGGTTTGCTGGGAGGACATTCTGTTACGTTGTTACACAATCTTAGCACAACAACCGCATAGAATCTTCCTCTTTGGAGTGCATAATCTTAACAGCAGGGTCACCAAGGTACCAACTCGTGTACCAGTATTGCGGGGCCAGTCTATTTTGTAGGCGCCCTAGTCCTTTACGTATCATGCATGCAGTTTTCCCCCAAAGAACCCTAGCGCTCTTGGGCCTTGGCGTCTTCAAGGGTTATTTACTTGTGCTAGACCCGAATGTACTATACACACCACCTGCATGCATGATATGAGTTGCATTGAGCATAGACACTTTGGAACTCTTGAAAACAACATTATAGGAGAAGAATAGCAACAATTTAAGGATCAAAGAGTGCTTAAAACAAAGGAAACGAAATCAAAATTACAAAACAACAAGCTGAAAACAGAAATGGGTTCAAGGAAGCTTAAGGAGTCATCAATGGAGACAAAGCCTTCCAAAATGATGATCCAAACTTATTAAGAGTGTTATTTCCTTGTACACAACCATAGAACAAGATACAAAACGTAATTGAAAACAGAAACACCAAGAACCGAACAGAAATTGAAGAACAAGCTAAGAACTACAAAACCAAACGGTGAAAAGGAAGAAGAACACTAACACAAACCAAACTACCGATTGAAATTGCAAGAGATGAAAGAATGAACACTTATTGAAGGAAGCTTGCTGGATTTGAGAATTTGGAACTGCATCACGCCACTTGGAGTCTTGTTCCAAGATAAGTGAAAGGTTGCCGCCACTTGAAGCTCACCATTGGCACACAAGATAAGGCAAAGGAAGAAGAAGACAACAAAACTCACAATTTCTCTCTAAACTTGAGTATAGTTTCTCTACTTCTAATTTCCAATTCTGAATTTTACAAAGGCAAGCACCTTATTTATAGCCTAAGAGGTGCTGAAAAATAGGTGGGGAAATTCAAATGAAACTCATTTGAAATTCCCACCAAAACCAAGTCACATGGGAGGTGTGACATTTTTCTACTATGACACCTCCTAAAAACTACACCTACACCCCCCTACTAAGTCACATGGACAATGTGACTCTCTCTAATACATTCACACCTATTTATTTAATATCCACACATCCTACAAGAGTCATTCAAATGATGCTCTTTTATTTAATGCTTGGCCTTGCCCCTCATGGTTTGGACTTGGGCTTCTTGGGCTTGGACCTTCTTGTGCTTGGGCTTTGGGCTTGGGCCTCATCTTTTGCAAAGACTAATAAGAAGAACTTTAAATGCTTTGGCCCTTGTCCATTTCTTCTATTGATAACATCTTTTTGATTCTCATCAATGCACTTTCTCGCTTACCAAGCCTTTCGTATATACGGGCTTTAACACACACATCTCTAGAGGCCACTTACGTGGCCCACTATTGCAACCAGACGATCGAGCTGACCTGCTCTACAGGTGTCGATGTCCGATGTCAATGCCGATGTCCGAAGTCTGGTCCAGTACAGGGGACAAGAGCTCTTGGGGGCGAGAACCACCGTGACGGGATTTGCGGCCTCTACAAACGTCAAGGTCTCCTTATTCTTCTAAGATCATTACATTTTAGCCTCCGCATTCCTTTCAAATGACCTCAAAAGATTAGACTTTGCATATCATTCTAAGATCATTTCACTCGAGCCTAGGAACAAGTGTACTACCAGAATGCTTTGAGGTCAACATTATGTCGACAACGCCTCTCGGTATAACTTGCAGAAACCACAAAAGACCCTAAAACGTTATTAATCAGTAACATGCCAAATTATCTGCAAAGCATGACTAAAGCGTAATTGAGCCCCTTTTGGGCCCTATGCTCAGGCCCATAACACCAAAGGTCCAACCATAAGGTATAAATAGGAGAGGCACCCTAAAGACACAAGTAAATTTTAATCAACCCTAACACTCGAACCATGATCTTGAAATCTCAAACCAAAATTATAGGAAAAGCGTAGAATAAGGATCCCACTACTACTTCTTTTTATAAGCAGCAGAAGTGGCAAATACGAGTCGCTATGAATCTAAGCCTTTGGATCACACAAGTCTCAATGACCCAGATCGCGTGACCTTGCACATCTTGACACACGTCACATCCAACCACGAGCGCTTTATAAACCCTACGTAGAGTTCCCCTACTCGGGCATAGGGGGCATATAGCTCGAGGGATGAGATGACGGATAGTCAGCATCTCGACCACTCAACGACGCACCTTGAGCACCATATCTAAGTAAGAGAAAGAAATGAATTTTTCTTTCAAAAATAACATAAAGTATAGACCCTACGTAGAGTTCCTCTACTCAGGCTTGGGGGCACATATCCCTGGGTGACGAGATGACGGATAGTTGGCATTTCAGTCGCTCAATGGCGCACCTTGAGCACCATATCTAAGCAAGACAAAGAAATGGATTTTTCATTCAAATGACCTCAAAAGTTTAGACTATGCATTCCATTATAAGATAATTTCACTCGAGCTTGAGGGACAAGTGTATTATTGGACTGCCAAGAAGCCAACAGTATGCCGACAATGTTCTCGGGCTCTCCGCATAATTTGCAAAAACCACAAGAGACCCCCTAAGACATCATTAATTGATAACACACCAGATTATCTGCAAAGCCTAATTAAAAGCATAATGACCTATTCTAGTCCTTACGCGCGGACCCATAACACCAAAGGTCCAACCAAAAGGTATAAATAGGAGAGACACCAAGAGACACAGGTAATTTTTAATCAACCCTAACACTTGCGAATCGTACTCGAACTAACTTGAGCGTTGGAGTATCTTTGCAAGTATCCTCCACCACTGACAAGAACGAAATAACATAATGATTGATAGAAGTCAAGAAGCCTAGAGATCGAAGGAGAGAAAGAAATACTCTTCAAAGAATTCGGCCTAATAAAAACGAACACCAACAAATATTTTGTAGTAAATTTGGCATTAAGAGTTTTTAGTTTCCGAAAAATGCTTTTACTTAAGAAAAAAAAATGATATTTTAACAATTATTATAAAGCATACACCCCGTTTAACTACCTTATTATAATAATATTTTAATCACCGAGAAAAAAATAATGAAATATATATTTATAATAGGAGTGATATGATTAAATGAAGATGTTAATTTTTAATATTTACTGTTATCATGTTTGGTTTTGTGATGGAATCTCATCTAACCTTAAAAAATTAAAAATTACAAACATATGCTATTACTTCTGAATGTAACCCAAAAACAATTGATTTTCCCCTAACGTACATTGTCACTGGAAGAACTATATTATTTTAGTTTATTTTTTATTCATTGAAACAATCAATCTTTCTTAATTTTTAAGAATTTACAAAAAAATAGAAATAAAAAACACCAAAATCATTTTTTTATAATTTTATTTGCGAATCAAACTCAATAATACAAACTAGCTAGAGGGGCCAACTGGTCAAGATTCTAGAGTGGCTAATCGATAGGTTTTTGGCATCTTCCTTAACTAAGCATCAACCTAGATTTGATTAAATAATTGGTTTCATTCCTCTACCAAACTCAACTAAATTAATAGTTTAATTTAATTTCATTAGTTTGCTGTATTTTTTTATACGCTCGTAATATTTAGACAGCTAAGAACACTGATGGTGTGAATTGTTGTAGACACAGCAAAAGTCATGAACACTAAACATATAGCCACACAGACACCTAGGCAAAGGAATGAAGATCTTCAGAAACTGCATGCTAAGAACTATTATGATTAATCAATTTTAAGATTTTAATATGTTTAAAGATATTTAAATCTAAAAGAAAATAACGTAATAATGAAACCTTTTCACACAATTGCCAAATAATGTTGCAGTAGTCAAACAAAACCAAACACAATGATTAATTTAACTTGTTTTGTGATGTGAAGTGGCTGCATAAACAAAAAACCAGAGCACATGGGGATGTGCTGGCATGATAAAGGCAATCCCAAAGAAATCGTCCCTATCTATTATTTTTTTGTTGTGAAGCTTGAATGCCCATGGCCCCACTTGCCCTGTCTGCACTCATCCATCTCAGAACTATTATTTCACTTCATCAAATGCCTTTGGGAAATCCAATTTTGTATTAAATAACACTTGGTTTTTGAACAGTAAGCACTTTGTAGCTAAACAATGAATAAGGACATCTAAAGCACATGGTTTCATATCTCACATGGCTTATCTAGAAAGAAAGCTCAGCTTGAGGATTTTTATTGGTAAAATGTGTGCACAACATTCAGTTAATTTAATAAGAATTCAATGGCTACAGATGCAAAAAAGCCTCCATATAAATTCAGAACACATTAAAGGGTGACAGTTGGAATAGTGGAAACTAATGGAGCCAATTGGCAACTCTTGCTTGTGAGTCTTCTTTTTGCAAAGAAGAAAAAATGGAAGCTGCGGATCTTCTGGAGGAGTGCTGGTTCTTTGACAACTTGTTAAAGATAACACCAACGATGACAAGGTGTCACTCTGATCCTTACCCTTCCACTGGCCTAATAAGCCCCCCGGATTTTTTAGTGAAAGACTCTTGTGTGTCCTCTTACCAGTCACCAAGGAAACCACCAAACAGTGGTGCTTTTGTTCATCCCAAGAAGATCCAGAGAGCACCATCCATGCCACCATTGAGATTGAGAGAAGAACAAGAAGGCCAAAAAGGAAGCAGTACTACTACTACAAGCAAATTGGTGCACCAACCAACAGATCCTGTGGTGTCTCATTCAGCTTGTAAACCTCGTAATGCACAGATGAAAGGACAACATGACAGTGATTGTAGAAGAAGGAAAAGCAAACTGCTAAGAACACCATCTTTGCCTCCATCCTTAGGGAGAGAAGAAAAGTTCCAAGTAAATGATACTGGGACTGGCAGATCCCACAAGCAACCATCAACACCTACCCATATTGACATCCTGCCCCCCAGGCAAACCTCTAAGGTACTTCAATCATCTGATTTTGTAAGATATTAAGTAATAGACTCCTTTTCATTTAGAGTCTGAATGTATAAGATTCTGTCCCTTATAAAGTTTATGATTGCTTTTAGTGTGGCCAGCACCAATTACAGCATGGCCATAAAGGCCAAAAGTTTTTGGCATAAGTAAAATCATATCATAAGAAAAGGACAGGCAGTGTGTCTAGCTTGCTGCTACAATGCTACTTTAAGAAAAGTCCATAGTTTTTTAGGAAGTAAATTTCAAAACATATATATACTTCCAAATTCAGGTTGATTTGAATGTGTTGAAGTGAACTCTTCAGTCCTCACATTTTTGTTTTGGCTATGCATGACAGACTTGTAGCATTCCAAGATGCAGACCAGCAAAAAAGACTGAGGTTGAAAACTTCAACACAGAGGGTATTATGGAGATGAGACGCAGGTACCTGAATCAGAAAACAATGAGGAGAAGCTTAAGTGATCTTGAATATGAAGAGGTTCAGGGGTTCAAGGATTTGGGATTCTCATTTGAGAAAGAAACCTTAAGTCCAAGTTTAGCTAACATACTACCTGGTTTGCAAGAGAAAAAAAGAGATGAAACAGAAGAAGATAAGGCCGCAAGGAGACCATACTTATCGGAGGCATGGTTGGTGCAAAGTTGTGCTCCTATTCCAAATTGGGCTTCTAATAAGTCTGCAGGTGACATGAAACAGCAGATCAAGTTTTGGGCTAGAGCAGTGGCTTCAAACGTACACCAGGAATGCTGAGAAAAGCCATTGATTGCATTCAAATCCTGAACCTGGATCATAATCATACTTTACTGATCAATTCTTTGTAACAATTGCCTAAGAACAGAAAAAATAACATTGATAATAATAGTAACTCTTTGGCTTTTTGTTCTGCTATACAAATCATGTATGCTCCTTCTATTCTATGAGCATATATAATGATTATCCAAAACAATCTACCGATTTATAATACATAAATCCTGAACAGCGAATTATGACTTTCACAACAAGGTATAACTTATAAGTATTTAACAATTTACAATGTTGTGCAGACGTTGCACAAGATTTTGAAGAGCACTTATAATTTCTCAGAAGAAAGTTGCTATGAACAATGAAGTATGCAAGAAATAGCAGTCGGTTATAGATTTTTCCCTATTAACAGCATGTCAGGATGAATTCGTGGGCTGGGACAAGTTTCATGTTACAGCCCATGATGAGCCTTAGAGAGCCAAGTGTTTGATCTACTAGACCAACTAGAAGTCTTCACAATAACAGAAAGAACCTGAAACAAAAAGGCAGTCCAGATCAAAATAGGCTCAGTCAAACTTTGATGATTACAAATTGCTCGTAACATCTCTATTAGAAAAAGATTTCTGCACTTAATACTTTTGGTACTTGGTTTTCCTGCTCTGAACAATATTCATAAGAACAGGGCAGTTAATTTTAATTAACGATTCAAATACATTAAAATGAACGGAAAATTGTTCTATCCAGAGGCAAGCCTAAATATAATCAATGTTTCTACTACAACTATAATCAACTCTGTTATATATTCATATCACATATCGGCATACAGAAGAGAAAAGAGAAAATTAGTTGAGCAAAGCTTCCCAATATAAGCCCACCAAAAACATACCTTTTGAGAATAAGATTTAATGGAATACAATATGACAGGTTTCAAAGTTCCTTTGAAGTTTAGATAAATGGTTGCAAGTTTTAAGTTTTTCCTCTGAACCTAAGGATCTTAATAAGTTGATAGTCATTGTCTCTAACACTAACATTTTGCATAATATACCTTACAAAATCCAACTCAGTTTCTAATCCTTGATATTCTCTAAGGCATAGCGTTTTGAGATGTACAAGGCATTCAGGAACAAGAAGTGGATGCCTCCATCTTGACTCATGTCCCTTTGCATATTTTTGTGATTTCTGCAATGACAGATACCAAATGTTCTCAGATAGAATATAAAATAAAAGTCAATTTTCAACTCAACAAACCTTGTTAATCAATAGAACTTCCAGCTTGTGGGAACATTGAAGCAAGTTAACTAACAAATCCCATGAATAGCTTCCAAATTAAATTTCCAGATGGATTAACTTGTCAAACTCCGAAATATCAATGGCAGAAGCATGCTTCATTCAGACACTGCATATAAAAGTCATGAGAAAAGAATATCCAAAAAAAATTAAAAAAAAACTCGCACTCTTCCCTAGAAATCATTACATTCAGTTAGAGAATAAAACCAAAGGAATTTCAAGAGAACAATCACCACCAATGTTGGCAGGAGCATGAGTATGTGTCATGAGGATTCTCCAACACAACCACTCCAATTATTCCAGACATTTAATCCTGTTGGGCAGAAAATAAACTTGGAATCTTTATTAAATTTCTTTAACTCACTTTACTCGTAACTTCAGAATCCTTAGCTATATATGCATACAGTCAAAATCATGTGAACTTCCGCTTGCCATGTTGAGTTCAAACCAAGGTTATAAATTGTGGACAGCGACACTTATTACAGTTATAATATTACTCTTAATAACGGGTCTAACCAGGGTCGGTGTACTTGCTAGAAACCAGGGTGAATGTACTTGTTTGAAACATAATTTCAGTGCATTGTAAAGTGATGTAGCCCTTGTACCAATACTAAATATGTACTGCTGTGCATCCATAATTGTAAAATGACAAAATGAGAAAAATAAAAGTAAATCAGGAATTGTGTACCTACCTGGAATGAGAACATGAGATTTCCTCTGATGGGTAGGCGATACTACAAACAAAATTAAGACTTTTGGAAATAATAGAATTTACAAGTCCCACATCGGAAATGACTCACTTTTTTCAATGGTTTATATATAATTATTTGGAAATGTAAATTCAGGGTGTGGGGTTGGATTAACTCATGGTTCTTCAAACCCTAAACCCATCCGCATAGTTAGGGTGTTTATCCAATGTTTTCCCTGTATTCAAAAAACGAAACATTGATGCTCTACATGAGTTTACATCCATGATAACCATTGAAGAGGTTTGAGGTAGTGGCTGCTATCTATTTATTGTTGAAATGATTTGCGGTTCACTTCTCCTCACCTCTCCACCACACCCTAATTTTTTTGGCAATTGCAATTTCTCTCTGTATACAATAAGCACTTTACCTTGTGTCATATTCATTCATAGAAATGCTATCACCATAAGGTACCTTCATTCACTTTTTTTCTATCAAGGACCCTCTGTACTTTTCTTAAAGAACCTGACCTAGCAATCATATGGCAATTTTTTGCAGGACTTCATCGAATGGCTTCACATATCTTGCAACATTTGAGAATACCGTCAAATCAACTGAAAGTAAAAATACTGAACAGTAAAATTCATCAAAGTTGTCCTTTGAGAATACCATACATAACACTGAATTGAGCAGCTGGAAGGAAGAAGTAGTTACTAGGTGTAAGTATAGTGAAGTTAAAATGGAGGTCAACAAATTCTATCCACTTGTCAAAGTAATATATAAGTGCTCTATTATATTATGATCAACTAGAGCCATTGTTGGAATTTTGCTCTATAAGTGCGTGTTCTTGCAAATGTAATAGTTCATGTGCATTGTAGCAGTGTTGTCATTCGCCTCTGCCACATATTCATGTTACACAAATGCTTTAAATTGGAACCTTTGCATTGTGTCTGGATGTAAAGCATGTCTTCACCCCAACTTAATATCTCAATTAAACTAAGAACTCCAATCCAAGACTCTTACTTAGAGATGCCTGAGTTTGTGACATTCATAATTCGCAGAATCATAAAAATGGTTAAGATTTTGAATGGTAAGGAGCTAAAATCGAATGTAAACATATAATAAACACTATGTGATTTTTATGAGTTTAATATTATTTGTACCAAATAGGAAGTTGTAGACGATTGTCTTTGTAATAATTTATATCAATAGATTGAGAAGATCCACAAATTCATTAAAGTTTTAATTAAGACGTGATGTTTAGTTTCTTATATGGATTGTTCTTGGTCCCATTGATATTGAATAATGTATCCTTTTGAAAAGATCTAACAATAACTAGAGTTAGGGTTAGATTTTTTTATATTAACATAGTTTAACAATTTTTATTTCTCTCATAAAAAAGGTATTGTTCCCAAAAATATATATATATACAAACTTATAAGAGATAAAAATAATAAATTAGTATTAATTTAGTCATTTTATTTTTTTACTTTTTAAAATATGAAAAATATATAAAGAGTAATTATAACTTATAAAGGTATAAGTATTTCGGTTATTTTTGCCATGACATTTTGTATTTAAAAGAATTTTTTTTCTATGTAAATATTATAAAACATTTTTTATTCTCACTAAAAAGTATTTCTCAATAGGTCATAATTAGAAATAGTGGAGGACCCTGCATATTCTCTCTTTCTCCAAGAGTGTCGAATCAAGAATATGCTAAAAAAAATATTGCATTAATTATTCAATCTTATGTTAAGAGATCAAAATAATGTTTAACTAAAATAAATTTTAACTATTCACACAAGGTAAAATTTAGTAGACAAGATTAATATGCTCTTGCGTATAAATTTTTCTAAGTTTCCATTTTTTCTCTGTTAGTCCATTTTCAACTCAGGATTCCCAATCACTCTACCTTTTTCCCATGTAATAAAGCAAATGAGATTACCAAACTTCTTAAGCAAGAAGAAACTCTCTCAATGTGGTTTGGTTTTACGCCTCATATTCCACCTTCACAGGATTTTAAACACTACAAATTCATATTAATACATAAAAAAAATTGGAAGAGTTCTTAAGATAATTTTCTTGTTTTGGTGTTAGATTGTGAAATGTGTCTATATACCAAAATAAAACAAGTTGAAGAGTACATTTTGAAACTAGCTTGTGTGTAATGTTATATAGATAGTAGTAGTTATTAAACATATAATCAACAACTCAAACCCTATCTTTTTATGAAATAAAAAAAAAGTTTCTTACATAGATCTTAAATATTTTAAAATTTTTACTAAAGAGAAAATCTTAGTTAACCTTAAATGAAAGAGTTTGTATTTTTTGAAAGAAAGCTATTTTACTTGAAAGAAAGCTATTTTAGGTAAATTGAGATTTCTTCTTTTTTACCTCCATATGTTCTTATCTCATCTCCATAAATTTTTGGTATTTCAAAAATGTTGCTTTGTAATATTTTGAATTATGTAAATTAGAAATTTTTTTCCAAAATCATAATTAGCTTCCAGATTATGTAATATGTTCTTGCCGGTTGACCAAATTGTTTTTCGTGCGTAGCTACGAGCTACGTATCAAGGACTCCTTCGTAAATTATGGATTACATAATTCTAAAAATATATTATGGATTACATAATTCATAAATTTGAATTATTTTCGAATCTGAGATTAACTTCTAAATTTAGAATATAGAAATGACACAAGATAAAAAAGATATTTTGATATTTTGTAAGGGTCGCAAAAGAACATATGGAACTAGAGTAAGAAAGAGTGGTAAATTGAATATCATCTGTCAAAATTTAAACACAGGAGAAGGTGCCTCAAACACTGTGAATCCAATAAGTAAATTAAATGAATGAAAATGATTTGTTTGGCTTTGGCTTTGTCTTTATCTATTGAAAAGAAATAGAAAAAGGGAAAAGCCATTGAAAATTCAAGATAAGTTAAAAGTCACAGATTAAAGAAAAATATTAAGTAAAAACAATATATAAATAGAGAAAAACATCAATTTATTACTCTAAGATTTTTTATTCAAAGTAATCCTTGTTCAGAATTCATTCTACTGAATTTTTCCAACATTTGCTCTCAAAGAATCTCAGAAAAGCTTGCATAAGATAATCATAATATAGTTTTGGTTGCTTGGGGATTGATTGTGCTTCTCAGTCCATTATTAACTGAGAAAACGTTTTGAAATTCTGCAGATGCAAATGGACAGAGAGACAGTTCTACTAGAGAAAGACAAAATGCCAACTTTACAGCTTAACCTTAGTGTAGTTGCTTTCAAAAGCTCAAACTTTCCCACCAAGCTATTTAACTAATATTTATCTCAAACTCATTCAAGATTACAATGTAACACACTTTTACAAACCAAATGCTTGCTTTGCTAAAAGATCACAAAGGCTCTTTATAAAGTTGATTATTAATGTTTGTCTTTAGCATGCATTATTAAAAAAATTGATTTGATTCCAAAATCAATTCTCTGAAATAGTTATTGGTTGTAAGTAGATACTATTGTAAATCATATCCATAAAACAAAAGAATTCCAATTAATTAATACTATTTTAAGAGTATTCATTCGAGAGTTACTAACAAATACTTGTAATAAAATTGATGTAAGATAAAAATCATTAGTAACATGATTTATGAAGGTCATTTATTCCCAAAAGTTACTTAAGAACTTCCAACATGATTAATTGCCTATTTGGATCATTAATGGTCTTTTTAATTACTATCTCTTTTTTTGTCCTTTAACAAATTTGCTCGATTTTAATTAACCATAGAGACGATTTCGTTATACAAGATACAAACCAAAATCAAACTAATAAGTCACATTTATTTAAAAATTAAATAATAAAAAAGCTAATTAATATAAATAAAAATCAGCCAAAATATGATGATTAAAAAGAAGGGAGAGAGGAATATATTGAGGTGCAGCAGTCAAAGTTGTGGTTTGACTGTGTTTTCCCTGTAATGCAATTCCCCATTACACATGCAACTACCATGAAGACTTGATAATGACAACAACACATTATACAAATAGAAGCTTAATCACAGAGCAGTAGTTCTTTAAAACAGTGAACGACCATTGACCAAAGTCCACACAAATTCCAACCTAATTATAGCATTAGACAAGCAGACACAACAACCTTAACAAAATGCCACTCTCACTCTATTTTCAAGCCCTTCAGAGCACGCATATACTTGAAGCCTCCAACCACTTCCATTATCTCCTCCATAATATGTTCCAACTAACAATAACAAATATACCAACCATCACACAAGTAAATACAACATGCACCACAGCATATCAAATTACTAGTTAATATAATGCAAAAGTAAATTAAAACTCTTATTATAAAACGAGTAATTATGGACCCAAAAACAAATTGCATCACTAAAACTATTTATACAGAGGATTACATTCTAAAAACACCAAAATAGGACTATACTCAAAATCCTAGTTTACCAAAGCTGCCCAAAGTTTAGCATTAATCTACACATAATAATAACAACAATTGATTATTTTGTCAATTAAAAAAAGGAAATTTGAGATTTGGAGAAGAGAGAATTAAAATGAAAATCAAAACCCAACACCAGCCGGCGCGCCGACCCCAAGCTGAGCTGCGGGTGGGTGCGGCTCAAGCTTCCTGTTGTTCCAAAAGCAAGCCTCCGGAGCCAGCTTAGCCGATGACCTCATCGGCTCCGACTTGCAGCGCGTGAGCACAAACGGCTCGTACCCATTACCTGATTTGGACCCCATCAGCTTCTGCTCAATCATTGTCGCCATCGACACTCCGGCGGCGCCGCCCACCGCCGGGAAAGAGCACGACGACCGTGGCGGCTGCATAAGCGATGGAGAAGGCTTCGGCTTCGGCTTGGACTTCGTATACGTCTCTCCGGTGAGCCTTTTGCCGCCGCCTGCGGGCACAGGTCTCTCCGGTAGCCACCGTATGAAGTCGGTGCTGCACACCCACGTCTCCTTGGACACCTCCATTGACAGCTTCGGCTCGCACATCATCAGTAACAAGCACTCCGGCAATGTTTCCCTTCCTCTATCTTCGCACTTTGACCCATTTTCTCGCTCCTTTGACTCTGGATCCGAATTCGGGTCTCGGGTCGGATCTTGCGTTTCACTCTCTGGAGTCGGTTTCTCTTCTTCCTCCTCCGTTGACACTTCTGAAGTTTCGGTCGTCACTGCTTCTGTTTCTGGCTCTGCGTCGTCGTTTTCCGGTTCTGAAGCTGTGAACGTTTCTGAGGTGGAAGAAAGTTCTGAGCTTTCGTTGTTTTCTCTCACTTCTTCTTTACCCTCTTGCAGATTAACCTCTTTTTCTTCGGTTTTAAGGTTGTCGAGATCTGAATGAGCTTCAGGATGTGTTAAAGTTTCACCTTTGTCAATGGCATTTTCATTTGCTTCTAGGTCATCCTTTTCTTCCTCTTCTTTTACTTCATGAAATTCATTGCTTTCTAGGTTTTCTCCGTTTTCAATTTCATAGCTTTCCTTCCCGGCTTGTTCTTCTTCTTTACAGACCACCACCATAGTTTCTGTGCCTCTTTCGCAAATGGTATCTTCTTTGGTTTCTCCTTCAACTTCTTCTTCTTGTAGTTGCTGGTCATCTTCTTTCACTTTGATGGGTTGCTCTTTGTCATCATCATCTTCTACTTCTTGTTCATCTTCATCCCCACTATCGTCGTCATGTTCCTCCCCTTCTTTTTCTTCTTCTTGACATTTGTTTTTGTGAACAGGTGATTCCCAAAAACGGTTAGCAAGAGCTGCCATTTTGACTGGATCAGATCTGCATCTCATCAACAACAGAGCATTTTTTGGAGGAATACATATGCTAACTCTTGCTTTCTCTTCTTCCTCTCCCACCACGTCCTGACTCTTCTTCTCTTCTTCCTCTCCAACCACCAAATCAACATCAACGTCCTCAAACACATGCCTCCTCTGGCTGTGGCTCCTCTCACCTCTCTCTCTTTCATCCTCCATTTCTTTCTCCATCACCAACTCAATCCCCCTTCCCTTCCCATCCCCATCCTGCAAAGCCACCAGCCACCTTCCAAGTCCATTCCCACATGAACCCTCTCTCACAAGTCCTCCTCCTTCCATTCCACCACCCTTATCCTTCTTCTCACTTGACATGCAAGAAGACCTGCAAGGAAAGAAGCAGCTGAACTCTCTCAAGGCCTCACATATTGTCAAGGGAAGATGCACCCATCTCTGATTCCTATGCTTCAAGCAGTTCTGATGATGCTGAAACCCTTGGCTGTTTTGTCTAGTGAGATCTGCATTAGGATTTGCATTTCCATTGGCATTTGCACCACCTTGTTCAGCCTTCCTAAAGCTAGCCTCCCCTCTCCTCTTAGACCTTGCCCTTATCTTCTTCCCTTGCTTCTTGGTCTTAACCCTCACCTGGCCAATGCAAGTGACTTTGGGAGAAGAAGGTTCAGGGTTCTCAAAGCCACACCCTCTTCTCTTGCCAGCAGTTGGGAACATGGGAGAGGCTTGGCCTCCCTTCATGCTGCCATTGCTCTTGAGCCTCCTGCTGAGGGAAGAAGAGAGGGAAATCTGAGGAGGGTCTCTGCTGCGGCTTGGGCTGAGAATGGACTTAGAAGAGAGCTTCATGGATGAAGAGGACAAACGGGAAGTGAAGCAAACAAACAACTCGCTTGTGCTGCTGCTATTGCTACTTGTGCTGCGATGGGGTCTCTCTCTATCTGTCTCCATTTTTTTCTTTTTTTCTTTTTATTTGGTTTCAGAATAACACTTGCCAAGTCATGGCATGGCCATTGTGTGACACAAGAGCTGATTTTTTGGGATGGTAGCTCTATAAAGCACAGTCAATAAATGAAAGATTGCTTAGCGTTGCTTGGTTGTGAGTTGGAGTGGCCTATTATCCTCAGTAACAGATTGCAAGGTGGCTACTATGTGAGTGAGAGTGTGTCTGATAGAGAGAGAGAGAGAGAGAGAGAGAGAGAGGAAAGTGTTTAATGGAAGATGACGAAATGCTGTTTGTCTTTATCAAAATGTAACCCACTGTGGCTAGAGTGTAGGGTAGGGTCTTGTTGCCAACTGGTGCTTTTTCTTTATTTTTTTATTTTTTACACGCATGTTCTCAATTAAGTTCTATATTTAAGTAAAATAAAACTTCCTTTCATCTTTCACATTTTCCTACATAATCTGTGACCTTATCGTGCAACTATGCATTGCGGAGGGCTAATCCATTCCCCCAGATTCATTGATTCAGAAGTGGTTTCTTCTAAGATGACTATAATATCTTTCTTTTGATGGGAAGATTCGAGGGAGCACTTGGTATTTGAGAATGGGATAGTGTGGTATGACTCATGTCATGTATGGTGAAATGAAGTGGGGGATGAATCTTGAATGATACTTGTTATTAGTGAAGTACTCAAGTCTCAAGGTTCGTCTCCGTGTTCAGCAGAAAAGGGAAAAATCATCTGCGTGCACGAGACTTTTGGCAGATCAACATCTTTGGTAAAGACAGAAAGCAGTGGGAAAATAATAGAAAAAGAAAGGTGCTGTGTGAGTGTGTGAGTGGAAAAGAAATTTGACAGGAAAAGGAATAGATAAAGAGTTTATATTCTTGCAAGACTAGAATAAAGGAGATTTTGGCCTCATATCGTGAATAATATATGTGTTTATTAGACGTTTCGGTAAAACCAATGCTACTATTTTAGATCATGATTGTTGAAATCTTCTAAAATCGTTTCTGGATATAATGTGTGTTTTTATCCCCTAAATATAGATAGCTTTTGCCTTAATAAAAACCTATGTGAAAACACTAGCACACTACCAAACAATGGTACGAAAATCTTAACCAACAACTAGCAACCACAACAACCAATAAAACTTGTGTAACAAAACCCACCCAACGGCTATTTATGAGAGGGAAAAAAGAAAAAAAGAAAAGCCCACCTAACCATATTTTATTTGTCAATATCAGAAGCATTATCAGCCGCATTGAATGTTAAGGAAATCTGTCAAATAATTTGATTAGCTTTGTTACTTGTATTCTTAATAGGTAATTAATGCCTACAAACTAGAAATATGATCGATGATATGTATTTAATAAATACAATAAGCACTACCATAATGTGATAGATAGAAAGAAAGAAAGAAAAAAAGTGTGAATTGGACCAACACTCAATTGGAGTGTCCATAAAAATATAATAATATTTTTAATGGTTTTCTTGAACACGAAACTATTGCATACCGAGCACTTAACATGCAAACTAATTCATAACTCATATACTTGATCAAGTTTCTTAATTCACCCGTCAAGATTTCCCATTTTTATAAGATTGTATTGTGCAATAATGGAGTATATTGTCGCTGTAGATAATGATAAGTAATGTTGTTCGCAGGTGGCCTCATGGGAAATGGTTGGAATCAAGAAGAACATCAAGTTGAATGAATTGTATATGAGTGTGTGATCCAAATTGAGATGTAAAAATGTTATAAAGATGTATTGTAATAGGTAGTAGGAGGCAGTAAAATAGTGTGGGGAGGAACGTGGCCAGATAGACGATAGAAGGAGAGGAAGGAAAATGAGCGACAAGGCCTTGGTCTCGGGAATATAAAAGTTGATGACACTTTCACAGAATTCATGTGTCCATCCGTGTGGTGTGAGAACTGAGAGGTGCAGTGGTAATACTATTGTTTTGTAAGTGTAAATGTAAATACTAAACCACCAAACCTGTACTCTGCTCGTACAATGTTGGTCTGTAACAAATGCCTGCCTTTTCTGCTTTCCCACCTCCCTTTTTCTCTCACTCAGTTTTCACAATACAAACACACTATCATTGTTATTATTTCTTGTTTTTCAAACTTCTCATCATTTTTCACGGCACACTAAATATACTTCATGAACTTTAACGATGAATATATTAGTTTGGTGTTAATGATGTGTTTAGAATGGGAGAGTGGAAAATTAGTAGGTTATTTAGGGGAGGGAAAATATGGTAAAATAACTAGATTATTTGGAAATTAAGAAATGATGGGGTGCGAGTGGCAGATACGAAATAAGAAGGTGGAAGAAGGGTGTGTGTGAAAGACGTCACGTGGGAAGGTGCATTGCACGTGACCACACGCTACAAGCTTTGCAATTTCTTTGGCTCCAATCATCCCTTCACTTGTTGCTCCCCTATCTCACTCATCACTGCTTTTCTTTTGCGACACGCGCCTTTTACTACCGTTTTCAATTCATGTTACATTTGACCCAATTGTTCTGTTTTCAGCAAATATTTCAATTTTTTGTCTAAATCTTTTAATACTGTCTTACAAAATTTCAAATGTTGTGCAATGGAAGACTGAGAATTCCATTACCAACGAATGCATGTGTAAATTTCAAGAAAAGAATTACAGCTGTTGACGAAGACATGGTTGATGGTGGTGGTTTCATAGTTGTTGACGTTGATACATCTTTGGTGGTGATTGAAGCTAGTAGAAGGATGTGAAAGTTAAGAATAAAATAATTTGAATAATTATGTATTTTTAATGTCATATTTCAATAGATTGAACATTACTTATCATTTTAAAAAAGTCAACAATTTTACCATGTTTGAATTGAACAAAGAATGTCAAGGAGAGACCAGGGCAAGAAAAAAAGATATAGTCTAGTAGAGTGCAGGCACGCGCATGAAAAGGAGAGTAGATGCAAGATTCTGAAACAAACATAGGGACCCCATTTGCGAAGGACTGTACCGTTTACTATGCTTCCCATGGATATCATAGAAATCTGCGCACATGTGACGCGTGGCAGAGAAATCCATTCATTCATTCATTGCCTTTGTCAAAATGTTATCAACTGACTTAACAATCATTTTTAGATTAAATATTTTTAAAACCAATTAGCATTTTTTTAATGATTAAAATGTAATGCAGCTATTTGAATAGGTTAGTCATTTGCCTGCCAAATAATGCAAACAAACTAGCACATCTAGACCACAATTAACTTGAAAATGAATAAATTAAACATTATAGTAATTGATAATATTTTGTTTTTTAATACTGTTACTGCATTCATTAGTTGGACCGTTAATTAAATTTTAGTTTAAAATCAGAGATTGTTGAACACCCTTTAACCATCATCTCAACACTGACGACACATGCAACAAGGTAAAGCATTTAATAGGGCTAGGTTAGAGGTGTGGTCCAGCTACATGGAAACCCACTCAGAGAAGCACGCACAACTCCTCGGTCACATGATCCTAACTCCAAAGCTGAATGATAACCAACTTAATACGTGGGTCAAGGTTACTTAAAAAGAAGGGGTTTGACCATTCACTAACACAACTTGACAAAACTGATACTAAGAACGCATTATGGAAAAACGTCTATGAAAAGCAGATTGTGCAATAATATTCATGGACTTACATAGCAGAACACTTTAACTTTGTCTGGTATTTTGGGCTTTTCTGCATGAGGCCCGGTTGAGGTAAAGCCAATGCCGTAAAGTGACCAGTGAGGCTTTTTAAGGTACCTTTACATTTTTCTAGAACAATGATAATTACGAAGTTGATTAGGGTAATATAATACAAGATTAACAAAAGAGGTGCAGACCTAATTTATGGTTTTACAAAAAGTACAAAATAATTGTTTTCCACCCAGCTAACTGGTTTGGTGACCACTGTTAGGGGGCTTGTCAAAGTGTGTATGCAGTCCATGTTAGATTGTGTCCCACCAGACCGTAAATAATTGAATAGTTGTATCCAAGTGAGGTTACAAGTTTCAATTCATTACCATTTGAATCACGAATGCCACACGTGATCAAGAAAGGAAAATAGCCTGTTCCTAGCAGTTCAAATAATTAAAAAAGTAAGCAGACAAATGCTGCCCGATAATGTTCCTAAGATCTGGCCATTTCAACAGCAAATGATGCCTACCTCTCCACTCCCTAGTAGCACAATACGTTAATACAATGAACAAGCTTTCTGCTAATAATTTAGCGATGTTCTCTTTCGATGTCACAATTCAAGCGAACATGGATTGGCTACTGATAGTGAGTGCAACTGACACATGGGGGTTATGAAGGTATAACGTCATATCAACACCTTCCACAACAACACAAGTGGACATGACTAAAAACTAGAACAGTTGTAAAGGTAAAGAAAGGTCGCCATGTGTCACAAACTTATCAATTATTTACAGACTTTTATGACCGGATATATTCAGAATCAAAATTTACAAAGAGTTCCCAGTTTCTATCATAAGTGAAAACCCAGAAAAAAACTATCAAATTTTCAATTAAATGTGGAACATTCCAATTAAAAGAGAACCCAAGATTGAAGGGAAAAAAACTAGTTTAAGCAGCTATGTGATGAGCTTCTGGACGTCAATCAAATTCCAAAACTATTTTACCTGGGATGAGCCTCTTGTCTTTTGCCTCATGGGCATCTTTTACTTGTGTTATGGGAAACGTTTTATACACAGGTATCTTCATCTTCCCAGCTTGACATAGCTTTCGAATCTCATTTAAACCGTCTGAGTCAGCCCTCATGTATGTCCATGAGTATTCTGTATCACAATAAAAGGAGATTTAGCTTCACATTTTTTTAAAAAAACCTTCACCAGGAATTTGTCAGTACAGGTTAAAACAAGGAAATAAACAATACCCTTGATTTCTAACTTACACCAACGACAATTTACATTAAAATAAAAAGGGAATACCACGCAAAAAAAAAAATAGACTGTCAAATCAAAGTGTTTTTAACTTTTTCTACAAGGAAGGTGGAGATGCGAAACAGGATTTGATTTCAGGATATTTTTAATTCTGCTACATTTACATAACAAACAGCAAGAAAGTTTGATATCAACTCACAAGGCAAAATTGCTGTCCATCTCATAGATCCCTATTTGTTTCCAAAAAAATGCAAAGATATCATTTATGAATATCTGATATGTAGAAACACCTGAAGCTGAAAGGTTTCCAGAGAGGCTTAATCTGGCTATCCTCTTATACGTCATCATAATTAAGGTGCCTTTTTAAGTTGTATGACAGTTTAACAACTGAAAACACGTGTAAAGTTTTAGCATGCTAGTAAATGTCTTCTACTTTTGTTGTTTAATTCTGGTGAATAGAAAATCGTATCATAGAGATACCAATGTCTACTTATATGCCAAAAATACTATGTTGATTTTTTCATTCAAGTCTCAATGGCTAATCAAAATCAAGTCACCAGACAACAAGGCATTTAGTTGGGTTATGCCTATCTTGATTTCTTTGCTGAAAGTTTAATTCTAAGACAAAGAGTAATTATACAATAATAAAGATTGTAGCAGCTTGTATACCATTGGCTTTTGCCTTAAATGGAATACCAGATGCATAGAGTATAAGGAAATTACAACAGAACCCATTTTCATAATTTCTATTTCTTTCATTAAGTTGGTTCAGCTCCAGCTTTTATCAATGCTTAAGAGTTTTGTTTAGGTGACGTAGGTAGGAGAAAGAAAAAATTTCCCCTGATACATTTTAGATTAAAAACAACCATCATGTCAATCAGCATAATAAATAATTATTTTAACTCCACCCCAGCTACTCCTTTAGCCTATAGTGAACTATGGACAAGAGGGGAGTGGCATAAAATGTACATTAAGCTTGCCAAAAAGACTATAAGTTTGTTTCGACAAACTTCTTCATAAACACTATTAGGAGAAAAAAATTAAAAAAATGTTTTCTCCATAAACTAAAATTAGCTTATGTACAGATTAAAAATAAGAATTTAACGTTATATGTGAGAACTTTTAAAGATTAACTTACACGAGCTAATTTTTGTTTATGAAAAAACTTACTTTATTTTTTTTCTTCTAGATGTGTTTAAATAGAATAGAAGTCTATCAACAAAGGCCCAATGTGTGATATATATTCATTATTTCTGTCAATTATGTTAGTAATAACTTACATAAGGCTTTGTTGTTGTTGTTGTATGTTACTCTAAGTTAGTTAGGTAGTCAACAAAACAAAGGGTTTCTGTTAGAAAGAAGGGAAATGGGCTTGTAACTATCTAGGCCCATTAAGGTGGGTTTCAGTTACGAACTGTAGATCAGTAGTTTCCTACAAACAAGAATAACAATAAACAGTTCAGAGAACTTATGTCAATGAGAAAGCAGTGTAAGGAGGGATCCAGACCTCTTCAAATATCTAGAATCTTGTTTTTCTTCTTAGGGGCTTTTACCTTAATTTCATTCAATAAATAATAATTGTCCTTTCTCACTGTTATGATACAAGTTCTATCAATTGGTACAAGAGCAATTGAGCCAGAGTTTTGGGTGCATTCACGACAGATTGTTGGTGCATTCTTGATTGGAAATCTGTGAAGGGAACATCATGATGTCAAACCAACAGCTTGAAGAAAGAATAGAAGACATGCGGCACCAAATTGAAGAGATGCAAAACCTGAAAGAAGCTGCAATTGGAATCATTGGGGGCAAGGAATAGAATCTTTGAAAGAGATGATGAAATAACTCTGGCAAAAAGTACAGGTGACCCTCGTATAAACGGTCATGTTATCTAAGGGAAGTAGAAGTTTCAACCAATAGGTGGATGGAAAAATCACAGAATATGTTTCCAATGTTTTATGGGAACAGGTATCGGCAATAAAGAGCCAAGTATGAGCAATATTTCATGTTGGATGAAGAATATAGAAGTGAAGATGAAAATCAAGAGCAAAGAAAAGAATCATGGTGGAAAGAATAGTTGGTGGATGGACCTAGAAAAAAAAATTAAGAACAGCAACAAAAGGACAATCAAAGGGAGAAAAAGAGGCTGGAGCAGCAAGGAAATTGCAGATTAACACTTGACATCATATTCAGTCATGGAAGCTGAAGAACTGGAATCCTGGAGAAAGAAATGGTGTTCTTTTGGAATTAACAAATCCAACCCAATACAATAAAATGGAAAAAGGAAAAGAAAACAGGAAGTCACAGTAACTTGAGTATTCTCCACATCCTAGTCAACCAGACCCAAAAGAATAAGATAGATGACCTCCATAACCTTCAGGTGTAAGGCTGCAACTACAACATTATGTATCATGGTAAAAAATGCCTCAGAAAACAGAGTATTAGAGATGAATGGCTACAATCACATTTGTATTTAACCTAGGAGGATTAAAAGTTAACTTTGGGCTACAATGATCTGGTTGACTTGGTCACCACCATGATTCTGTCATCAATAAGAACACCAGTGGGACTTTATTCCAGCATTCAGAAGCAGTTCACCTTGAGGAAACGGTGAAATTTTAGGGGAGAGTATGATAGACGCCCATTAGTTAGTTTTGTAGTGGTTAGCTAGGTTAGTTAGTCAAAGAGATAGACAAGCTTATGTTAGAAAGAAGGGCAACGGATTTGCATTGCAACAATTAAGTCGGTAGTTAAGCATTGGTTTCAGTTATAAACTGTAGACCAGTAGCTACCTAGGGGATTCTGTGATCGGAAAGCAGTACAAGGAGTGGATTTAGACCACTGGAAATATTTGGAATTATGTATCAATTCATAGGCTTCTTTGTAGTTTCATTCAATAAAAAAAACCCATTTTTTTTCTTGCTGTTATGATGGCAGTCTTATCAGTGTCAAACAGAAGATAGAAATTACAAGGGAAACGAATGGCCAGCAAAGCAAAATAACATGATAGTCTGGACATTTCTACCTATTCCATGAGTGCACCGGTATAGAAGCTGTTTATTCAATAAAAGAGCTGTAGCTGCTGGAAGCCCAATAGCAAGTCCATACCTATCAGCCAATGATGCTGCCTCCCCCTTCAATGAAATAGCAAACATAGGTCATTCTGCCAATGAACTGAGTACATCTGCAAGTATGATAAGGATGAAAAAGGTGATAAACTTTCATATCCTACCTGAAGTGTCATGTAATGTCCACCTCGTTTCAGAAAATTAATGCCTATCCGTTCTGTCTCTGACACACCAATAGTATCCAAAACAGCATCAAACTTCCCCTTTATAGCCAATTCAACATCCTGTCAATCCAGAATGAAATTATAAGAAAATCACTGATTTTCGTATATATTTGTCTTGGATTGCATTTGGGCTTGGGGTTTATGTTAATTAGATATTATTGGCTCATATTCTAATCCTCAAATTTCACTTATGGGTAGTATTAGAGATTAGACTCAATCCTTATGGGATTAGGATTTATTTGTATTTCTTAGATATTCTAATCCTCAAATTTCACGTATGGGTAGTATTAGAGATTAGACTCAATCCTTATGGGATTAGGATTTATTTGTATTTCTTAGAGAAAAAGTTAAATTAAGATCAGACCTTAGCTTCCATTACTCTTGATATAAATTTTATTAAACAATTAAAATTAAATAGATAACCCTTTTAGATTAGTAATTCCCAATCGCCCCCTAAGTTCTCACTTATCCACATTTATAATTATTTTCATTAACTTCACACTTAATATAAAAAAAATTGAAAAGACAAAAAAAAATCATCTTAATGACCACGTGCCAACAGTCATTTTCCACATTCATCAAAGGCCAACTATTTTCTGTTTTAAAATCTGTATTTTATTTCCTTTTCTAGCATCTTATTTTCCGTTTTTGACAAACCAGTATGCCAAGTATTATTCTTTTCCCTTTCATGATTTCTTTTTTCAAACAAAAAACATCAACAGAAATCGTTGTCACAAATGAAATATCTGAACTAATGACTGGAAAAATTATACAAAAGAAGTTTCAACACTACCTCAGCAACATAATCAACAGCTTGCTCTGCACCAGCAGCTAACAATCTCTCTACGCTTTGACTTCCACAAGTAGTTACAACAGAGCATCCAGCAGCTGCTGCAAGCTGAATTGCAGTCAACCCTACAGCTCCTCCACCTCCCACTACTAATATCCTTTGTCTGTTTGAGATAAGCTAAAGGATATAAGTGAGTGGAACGAGAGCTTTTAGCAAGCTGACATATAGTGTGTGATAAAGAAATACAAAACAAATGAATAGAGAATAATAAGCAAAAAATAATTTTCACCGATGGAAATCATAATCTTATCAATATAAAAACATACCCCTCACTTATTCTAGCTGTACATTTTAGTCCGCGCCAAGCTGTCAATGCAGCAAAAGGAATGGCACTGGCTTCCTACAAGATTAAAATGGGAAAAGAAGAAGCAAAAAGCATGGCTTCAATGATCAAAGTAAACAAGGGAAAATCATAATCAATTGCTAAATGTAGAAACCACTAATTTTGTTAAGTGTGAATTATAAGAGTGACGGTAAAACCAATGTATTGGACATACAGAGACAAATATTATTGTCATAGCTATTACTCTAGAGAGTTAAACGGGTGTACAAGATGAAAATAATGAAATCTAATTACTGTTATGAATTGATCATAGTAAATTAAATACCTCACCTTTACATAACCAGAACCAGTGCACATATTGACTGCAAACAGCTCCTATAGTCCAACATAGACTCAAATAAACCTAACTATTTAGTAAGCATGACCACCACAACATACCACATGAGAAAGTGAATCTGGCTTCGGAGTAACCTCATCCTCCGAGAGAATCGCATAGTCCGTGTAAGTGCCCCTCACAGCAGTGGGATGCAGAGCCCCAAAAACCTGTTCTCCCACACTCAACGACGTTACCGAAGCACCAACCGCCGCAACCTCACCACTGACGTCGCGCCCCAAAATGAGAGGCAACAGCCTCCCGAAAATGGAACGCCCATAACCGGCACGCATCTGAGACAAACAATAAGAATTTTTCAAAACAGCTGAAGAAATTCTCAACATAGTTAAAAAAATCCCAAAACAGGTCAACAAATCTTCACAACAGTTCAAGAAATTCTCGGAACTAGCTAAAAATTCTTCAAAAACAAACAGTTCAAGAACATTTCAAGAAAAACAATGGAACAGCAACAGAACTCACACGGGTGTCCAAGGGGTTGACGGAAACGGCGCGCGTGCGGACGAGGACTTCGTGCGGCTTCAGCGGAGGGACTTGCACGTGGGACCGAAGCTCAAGCAGGTGAGGCCCACCGAAGGAAGGAAGAAGCACCGCTCTGCAGTCAGAAACGTAGGATTTGAGACGGTGGTAACTGAAAGCAGAGGGCGTTATTCTCGTGAACTCGCGATTGCTCGGAATCCGCATCTTCTCAGTATTTGAGGCTGAATTTCAGAACATTGAGATTAGGTTCGATCTCAATGGTTTAGGGTTTAGGGTGTTTGAAGTGAAACTGAGAGGAGTGTGTGTGCATGTGCAGCATGTGAAAGGGAGAGAGAGAGGGGGAGAGAGAGGGGGAGAGGGAGGGGAACGTGTCTGTGTTTTGGTCCGCAGAGATAGAAGCGGTGGTAGTTGCGTTTCGTTTAAACTTTGGGTTATAGTCGCGCCGTGGGTCGTTGCGATGCTTATTTGTAAGAAAAAAACAATTCTTTAATAAGGATTTTGGCCAGTAAATACTTGTCATTAAATAAATGTAACTACCAAATCCTAGTCTTACCGTTAAAAAAAATTCAATTTACTACCAACCTACCAAACTACCAAACGGTTTAGGGTTCTACAGCAAACTTTTCGCCACCTTACACTTAGCCGGGTCAATAACACATGACAACAAACTTTTACCTCTTTGATAAGGGTTTAGGGTTTATTGGTCTTAATAGGTTGAGACAATATTTAATTTAGTATAATAATTTTAAAAAAAATTAATTTGGTCCCAATGTTTTTAAAATGTATTTAAAATGGTCATTTATGTTAAGTTACACCAAACAGCGTTAACTGATGTTTATGTGACAGAGAGAATGAGTTATGTGGACGGTCAAGTAAAAGACATGTCAGATTAGATGTTAGGGTTTGGGCGTGAGATTGGTCGACAAAGATAAATAAATTGTGTTGGTTAGGGTTTTTGTTTTATCGTAAACGTTTTTTTGATGGTGGCTTCTTCACATATACGAGGGTTGACAGATACGAGGGTCACTTGTGGTGGAGTCCGGTGTTGTGGATTCGTTGGTGGGGGAGGAGTAAATAGCGTTTGTGATTCTTTCATGGGTTCGTTCGTATTTTTGTTTGTGTTGGGAATGTGTGCCTATAGGTCTGTATTTGTATCATCATGCAGTTGCAGTCGAATGGAAGTGCAACAACAACGATCTAATTCTAGACATGGTGGTAGGAGTAGGACGACTTTTGTTGGTCCCATTTGTGATTATGGGGAATTTGTTGTTTTGAGAACAACAACAACTGTAAAAAATATGGTGGGAGATAATTTTGGGGGTATCCAAAGTACAAGGTGAGATGTATTGAATGGTGGTTTATGAAAAAAATGCATTGGTATTAATTTTTTGGTTATTGTTTTGTCTAATACAGAGTAGGAGTGACATAAGCATGGGATGTAATTTCTTCAGATGGTGCATTTAAGACACTGGGGATGACAAAGATGGAACTATTGCTAGACAAAAAAACAAAATTTGTAGCTTGGAAAAACGTCTGAAGATGTCAAGAAAGTGGATTAAGATGTTATTATTAGGGTTGTGTGTTGTTGTTGTAATAAACATTGTTATGTTGACTATTTTCTTAAAATTCCCATGACTGACATATCAATGTATATTTTGGGATTATGATTGAATGAGTTCATGTAATATGTATTAGTGTGTTGAGTTCAGTTACCCTGTATGTAATATGTATCCCCAAATCTGTATCAATGCAAAATGAATTTGAATGAACGAAATATTTAATGTTTTGTATCAATGCAACTTGGATAGTAGACATCATAGTGATATCTAAACCATCATCCACTTTAGTAACTAATTGTTTCCTTTGTGAATTAATTGATTTAGCAAGTGGTTGGCATAGAAATTTCAAGCTAATACAAAAATCAAGGTACTACAAAAAAAACTGGTTTGATACTGGTGCACTTCTGCTCTTAGAACTGTATAAGACAATTGTAAACTGGTTTGATGGTGCAGAATGAAAGAACTTTGGTATTACTGGTGCATACAGTTCATAAGATTTATTTTATTGGTTCTTCTCGAAGGATGATTGAAAATGCAATATCATGAAATTTGGAGGATGCATCCACAGATAAGGAAAACTACAGCAATTCAAACTAAAAATGATTTTTAAATGCATAATATATATCAATTAATATTATTTTGTTTCGTTCCATATATACATAAAAGCTGGAGCATTTTTTTGTGCTGCAGCTATAATATTTTACATACAGTGAAACTTCTAAAAGCAAGGAAAATTTGGCAAAAGATGACACTAAAAATCAAACAGCAAAAAGAAGAACAAGTTGCAAATGCCCTACAAAAATATCTTGCAAATTACATCTAACAAGTTTTGCTATCCAAGTTCATACATTAACAAAAGTCCAAAATAATTGTTCTTCAAAATATACATCTATAGAAACGAGTGGGTTCAAAAAGCATTCATGGCTTCCAAAAGCGGTCTCTCATGGATTGTAACTTAAGCCTCGTGTTGGGTCTTGATAATGCAGCATTTGATCTTGTTGTCCTTCGAGCTGCCTGAGATGGTTGTGAAACTATTAGTTGAGTAGGGGGAGATGGTGGAAGTGTGCAGTTGGAGCTGCTTGACATGGAGCTTCCTGAGATGGCCCTGATGCACTTGGAGCTTCCTGACTTGGGTGAAATGACCCTGATGCACTTTTTGTTGTGGCCAAGCTTATGACGTCGCACCCCAAAATCTAAGGCAATGGCCTCCTGAAAATGGAACGCCCGTAACCGACACGCATATGAGACAAACAATAAGAAATTTTCAAAACAGGTGAGGAAATTCTCAACATAGATAAGAAAATCCCAAAACAGATCAACAAATCTTCACAAAAATTCAAGAAATTCTTGGAACAAGATAAAAGTTCTTAAAAAATAAACAGTTAAAGAAAAAGCAATGGAACAACAACAAAACTCAAACAAGTATCCATGTGGTAGACAAAAACGGTGCGTGTGCGGACGAAGACTTTGTGCGACTTCAACGGAGGGACTTGCACGTGGGACCGAAGCTCAAGTAGGTGAGGCCCACCGAAGGAGTGAAGAAGCACCGCTTTATGATAAGTGCCTAATTTCAGTAATTTTTATATTAAAATATAGGGACTTATGAGAATTTATTGTTAATTTACATATAAAATAATCTATAATTTATGAATTTATACCTTTTTACATTTTTTTATGATCTTTATTTGAATAAGAGCAATTTATTTCCAAATTTGGTGTTAATTGCAAGTTTCTAGGGAGGATTGGAGATTTGGAGTAAAGGAAAATGATTTAAGTTAAAAAGAGAAAGTTGGATAGTCCCAGAATAGAGAAAAGCGTTGAAAAAGCTAATTTTGCAACAGGAGTATCTCACTCAAGCGGGAAATTCTTGTTTGAGCGAGAATGCTCCGGGACTATTTTCGGAAATCACGCCTTTCTCGCTCAAGCGAGAATGCGTTAAACAGATTGGGCTTTTTTTTATGTTTTATCAC
Organism: Phaseolus vulgaris; assembly: GCF_051622355.1. NCBI lineage: Eukaryota > Viridiplantae > Streptophyta > Magnoliopsida > Fabales > Fabaceae > Phaseolus > Phaseolus vulgaris. The sequence continues at coordinate 11,551,038 of NC_143502.1, read as the reverse complement.
TTAGCCCATCAACGCGACGTAGGAAGTCACCTAACCCTAGTAAATTAGGTTAAATAGGGGGCTAAAAGCACAACTCCAGTGTACCAATTGAGAGGAAAACACCATTGAGTGAATTGTAACCCAATTGGGAGAATGAAAGGTGCTAGAAGTATGCATGGCTAATTCTACCATTTGGGATTATGAGTAATCTGCTCGAACTCTTATGTATTGAGGTGATATTTAATAAGATATAATATTATGTTCTTGATTGATTATTAGTATTGTTGTTTTACTTCTAAATTTTTGTGACAAATTGAGAATCTTAAATCTGAATAGAAAGTATTTTTAGGGTTCTGACCTAAACAACAATACTTAACATATTTGAGTGTTAGGAATAGACTTAAAATGTTAATTGTTATTAACGTTTGAGCTACGTTCTAAGTTGTTCTTATAATTATGTGAGGGATCAATATTTAGGGAACTTTCTTAAGGATTTTATATGCGAGGAATCGATATGAATGACTTTTATACAGGCATCAATTTCAATCAAAGAACTTAATATTAACATGCTAATCAAAATACATGAAAGTGAGAGAGATGAAACCTAATCCCTATTTTTCCAACTTGAAGCAACTAATTATTTGCTTGTTTTCTTATTAATCATTGCCAACACAATCACTTCAACACTCTTTTTATTGTTCTGTTTGATATTTAGTGATTATTGTACTTGATAATTCACTGTTTCTTGAGGGATCGATATTTATCCTTATGGAAAATTATTACTTTTGACAACCGCGATGCACTTGACAATTATTACTTCTAAAATCTATACTAAACTGACAATACACGAAACACTACAAGAAAAATCATTAAATAGAAACCAATTTTAGAGACAAAAAATAATTAGTTGTTATATTAACTAAATTAGATATTGTTTTAGAGACAAACAAAATTATTGGTATCTAAAGTTGTTTGTATTATTGATAAATAAATTTTAATTTGGTATTTAATTAGCTACCAAGATTTTAATTAGCTACCAATTTTAGAAACTATTTATTTTTGTTGGGTTGGTGCAAAGTTCTGCTGAAAAGGCTAAATTTTTTTTGACAAGGATGGTGATATGACCCAACTCTACAAGAAGTTGACCATGAGCCCAAATGACTTTTCAAGGTTAGGTCAAACATCTCAGGTGGAGACACAGGGCCCCACCATTCATTAGAAAATCCTCATGAGAAGAACAGTCGGGCATGGGTCAGAGTATCAATTATTTTTCCTTCTAATCTTTTTAAGACAAGTTTAATTTGTAATCAATTGAGCTCACATTGGCCCAATTAGAAGAAGAATACGCTAGCTTAGGCTTCTAGTAATTTCTAGAAGATCACCCATGTGCTCACCTTTGACCTAAATTCTAGAAGACTCCTCCATGTGCTCACATTTGAGCTAGTTTCTATAAGCTTATAGTCATTTACACCCCTACACTTCCTCTCTTCCTCTCCAAGGTACTCATATTTATAAATAGGGTGTCTCTCCTCTTGTAAATGACATTGATATTGAAGTAAATAAACTCTGTCAGAGTATTTTCCTGAGTGTTCTCTAAATTTCTTATGAGTCTTATCTTGAGTAGAGACTATTTCAAGTGGTGACTCCTTCTCACTCATCTTGGAACTCTCCCCATTCCAAGTGGCGTGATTCAATCACCATTGTCATCATCTCCATAAGCTTCCTTACTCTTACTCTTTCCCTTTTTCTTCTTTTCCATTCCACCATTATTCTTCTTTGCATTGTCTATTTCTTTTATTGTTTTTTGCCCTTTATCTTCTCCTTATCTTGCTTTTATTTCCATTTTCTTCATCATTCATCATCTTAATTGTGTTTTCTCTTAGCTCTTTTGAAGACAACCTTTACATTTACTTAACCACTTGGTTAAGTTCATTGAGTTTCACCATATTCTTGTTAATAAAAAACCTAATCCAAGCAAAACCTCTAAAAATATGTGCAATTCTAAAATCAACTCACATCGGATGGTGAATGATAAGTTTCATTATTTAGTGAAATTTCATGCAAAAAGTTATATATTTATTGATTTTAATTGTTAATTAAGCTATGAATCAACCCTAATTTAAAAAATTAGAATTTAATATTTTTGAGTTATGAGATTAATAGAATTATTTAATCCCAATTTTATGTTATTTTCAGGAATTTAAGGAGAAATGAAGTAAATGGATATATTATGAATAAAGATGTCATTAGCCCAATCCCAATTAGGTTAAATAAGGACGTAAGACAGAGAGAAAGGGAGGGAAGGAAACCCTAGGAAGCATCCGTCAAGGAGAAACGATTTAGATCTCTTTCTTTTGCTTTGGTGCATGTAATGACCACCATGAGTGAATGATTCCTTTCTTTTGGCATTGAATGCAATCTTTTCAAACTTTGACGAATCTTGATAACATTGATATATGATATTTTTTTCTTCTTTGATATTGGTATATTCATTTTATGGTTAAAGCTTGAATTTTTATTCATGAGCTTGATTCTTGGATCTTGTGATTGAAGCTTAAATTTTTATTCATGAACTTGATTCTTGTATTTTGTGCTTAAAGCTTAATTTTTTATTCATGAACTTGATTATTGGATTTAATTAAAAAGTACTTCTAAAAATATGACCTAAATGACAATACTTGATATATTTTGATACTAGACATAGATTAGAATATATTAATTGTTATATAACATATTTTCTTAATGATAAGAATATTTTCTAAATATTTGAGACGTCAATGTTTAGGTGATAATCTTAATACTTTTATAATTGAGACATCAATATGAATGACTATTATATGTTGTATCTATATCAATTAGTTCAAAATATTGTATGTTTCTATTCATCCATGATTCAGAAGAGTGAGAAAGATTAAATTCAATCCCAATTTTATCAATTGAATTCTTTTAATCATTTAATTTGTTTTCCTTTAACTTTCATGCAATTTTTTTATTACAATGCCAAATCATTTACAATTGCCTTCCTTAGAAATTATTAATGAGATGGGTGAAAACAATGCTTTGGCATATAAGATTGATGTAGGTTCTATGTCGGCTATTGTTGTTACTTCTACTTCAACTGTCAATGTACAGGCTCCATCAAGTCCTACTTTGAAGGTTGCTGTGGAGGATTATTCTCTTATGCATGTTGTTGGTGTTTTTCCATCCTTTTCAACTAGTTGGTTCTTTCTGTTGATGTCAAAGTAGTTATGACTTTGCATAACCCTTTTGGACCTTTAGTGGGTTTGGAGAAAGATGTTGTAGATGCAGGTACAAAGTTGCTAGTGAAAATTTTACCCTTCATGAAAGAAAGTAACATTGTATCTAAGTTATGGGCATACCAAACTGACATGGAATCTCAATCTCTTCATGATTGTTATGTCTGACAGAAGGCACAAAGTTGCAAAGATGTGGTGTCTTGCCACTGATAGTTTGGTTTGCAGTTTCATGGTACACTCTCAATACATTGTTATTTCTTGTAATATATGGTTTTCAATTTTTATTTCAAAGTTTTGTGGACATGATGTCTCTTGGATTTGTGTTGGTGTACCTCTCGTGTACTTTTGTGCTTTGGATTATATAATAGTCATTATCAGTTACATTCTGCTATGGTTCCATAATTCAGTTTCTGTTTTTCTAGTGATCACTATCACGTCTTTTAACGCTGATGTTCTTAATTTTTTCTTAAGAGGCATGTAAATAATTTTATGATTTTCGAACCAGATTATGCAGTAAATCTGCATATTTTCAGCACAATATACTTTAAACCGCTTTCCTACATATACACCCCAAAACCATTCCCATAAAGACCTCTAGCAATAGTAAAAAAACCCTTCAAAACTACTAAACCCTAAACTCCTTAAAGTTGATAATGTTGATTTTGAAATGTTTGGGACTAGAGCAAAGATTGACTTTAGTTATTAGGTTTAAATCCTTGATCATGTGTGCCGTTGTGAACTTACCATGTCATTCCTTTCAGGTTCTATTTAATGTTTAAAACAAGCCTATCTTTCAAAATAAAAATTATTAACAAATGTTCATATGGTTAAATTTTTATTTTTTTAAAATTTTCTTAGGAAACCAAAATAAAAATTTCGGTGTCACTTTGTTGTAATTTTGGTTATTCTTAGAAAGATTTACCTACTTCATTTTTATTTTTGCTCCCACACGAGAAAAGGTTTTCTGGCTAAGTATTTTTTTTTTATTCGCAATTCATTGAAATTATATTTGGCAATAATTATCGTTGTAAGTTTTAAATAATCATATTTATCTTATGATTGAACGAAATGAATGAAACGCAAGGTGGAATAATGAATTGAGGGTACTCATAAGATTAAATGTTATTTCCTGCAAAAATTTCGTTTCAAACTAAAAATTGAACTCTTAACGTATTACTGCATACTCACGACATAAATTACTCAAAAAAACAAATATTCTATTATTTTAGGTTAATTCACTCTTTAGATCCTTAATTTTACTAACATTTAATTAAAAATAAAAATATATATAAATTAAAAATTGACGAAAAGTATGTAGTCTTACGAATAGCAAGGTAGAAAAAGCAAAAAAAGGAGTGTGAATAGCAATCTTTGTTTCCTTTTGGGCCTCAAGAGGACCATACTCCATTGAACTGTTGACCAGAAAAAAGAGAGAAGGAATGACTGTTTCTTCTTGCATCTTCATAGGTTCTTCTCGCACCTCCATAAATTTTCATATTTTCAAAAATATCCCTATGTAATTGTTCTTGCCGGTTGACTTGGTCGCCGGTAGACTTCTGTAGGCGATCTCGGACTCCGTCTGCCACGTGGTGGAACTCGTGCTTTCCTTAATGTCTGGATGTTGTTCCTGTTAAGACAGAAAGCACCCTGACGCCCGATCGCACTCCGATGGTCAAGTTAGTACAAAGCTATAATAAACAAGAAGTATCTAATTTAATGCTTAGTAAAGTGTTAGCCAAGCGTTAGAAACAACATACCGTAACAAGGGATCTTGAGTCCCTTTTATAGAGTGCCACTATGTTACCTCTTACGGTAACAACTTCTATTACAAGAATCTTATCTCGAGTAAGGACATATTCAATGGAGAAGATCCCGCTTCAGTGTGTATAATCTTAACAGCACAACTGTGCAGAATCTTATCTCATAGGAGTGTATCAAATCTTAACAGAATAACCACCTGGATACCACTTGGGTATCATTCCCCAAGATCAAATTTGTTTTCAAGTACATTTACATGCTTTGTGTATCATAGTACCATGCATATGCCATTACGTATTCTGTATGTCATTGTTTTATCAAACCCTAGCGCACTTGGGCTTAAGTTGACAGAGTACGTTTTACTTATACTAGACCCAAATGCACTATATGCACCACTAGGCCCATTTAACACACTTTCAAACCTACCACACCTTATATGCGAAAGATTATATCAATGCATGAACGAAAGATAATATGGACATACCTGGGCCTAAACATGTAGCCCCTTGTTCTCAACCCAACGGCTGAGCTGGCCTGCTTGTGATGTCCGATCTCCGAGAACTGAGCTCTACGTGCTCTGGTCCATTACACAAGCTCCACAGTCTCAAGTTGAACTTGTTTCAGTGAAGAGACTAAGTTGCTCGCCCACGGCGACCTGCGTGTCTTGTGAATTGCGCGTCGTGCACACTGCCTTGAGGTGACGTCTCACCATACTCCATCGTGAGCGTACATGTGGCCACATTAACGGCTAGAACGCATTGTCGCTTACGCTTCCTTGTAATCAACTTCATTTTGTAACCTTCAAAACAATGTCTAACACTTTTAACATATATGCTCAATCTATTTATGTATCATGCTTTCCCTTTACATGGCTCAACTAGCATATTGATAATGCATGCTCTTTAATAGACATGACTACCATGGCCTAACCAACTAATGCATGTAAAGACTTCACGGCAAAGCAAAATGGACATCATGATTAAATCTGATTAACATGAAAAAAGTGATTTGCTATGTGTCTCAAGATAACCAATTATCTTTAACAGGATAATCATTCTAATTCAACGTAACAGATTACCGTGCACAATCATCCCCAAGACAACTTGTACCTGATGGTTGTAGTGGATGTTCCCACACATCCCTCTAGGATGGCTGACTAGGGTGTTGAATATCCCCTTAGGACCTGTTCCAAGTGTTTCTTGTGTCGAACTGGGTTACTACGTACCCATTACTCGCATTCCCAAGGTGTGGAGTCTTTACCAAGAAAAACCGACGCCCATAGTGGAAACAATTCCAGTTACAAATCTTTTTCACACGCCTGAGCCTAGTATTTCGCCAAGACATGGTCATTTTTTTGGTCTAGGTTCAAGCCCAAAACGACGACGAGTTGCAATCAGGGGCACCCACGCCCGAAATTTTGCTGAGTGGAAGGTCCGTGCGCCTGAGTTGCTAGGTACCTGTTGTTGAAGATGGATGAAGCTTCTTCTCCACCTAGTATTAGTGTGTGTTTGATGTAGAAAATAACTTGTTTGCTTTGAAGTTTGTAATAGGTTTAGATGATCTTGTATTTAGGCGTGTGTATGTATAAGGTTGCCTTTTGCTACATGATCTATCCTAGATGCCTAACCAAGCCTAGAATAAGCACATGAAGTGATTAAAAGTTTTTCCAAAAGCTTTCTAGAGGTTTCTTCAAAAATCAGGATACTGCACAAAAGTAAATCTGTTTCTCTGTAAAAGAACAGGTTTATTCTTTGGTCTGCTGAAAGGATTTTCGAAAGTTAGTTAGGGCACCAAAGGTACAACTCAGACAGTTATTTAAGTTAGCTGAGTTGGCAGTTTTCACAAAATAAATCTGTTAAGTTCAAAACTAAATCTGTTGTTTTCATAACAACTTTTCAACTGTTTTTTGAAAAGAAGTTAGAAACTGTTTTCTATATAAAGAAAAGCCTCTCTCACATGAAAGGATGCTGAGCAATTACGTTTTTGACAGAAATCAAACACTTTCTATGTGAGAAGAAGGGTTGAAAAGGTTTTTTGAAAGGTTTTCCAAAGGGATTTTCAAGTGTGCTTGTTCTAGGAAACCTTTGATCTTGGTGAAGGTGTTGGTGCAGTTCTGCAGCAAATTGAACTACTGGTTTTGAGTTCTTGCATCTTCTTTTAAGGTGTTATCTTTCCTTTATTCTGGTTTGTAAAAGTGTAAGTGTTAGTCACTCCTTGATAAGGTTTCTTGGAGTGCAAGGTGTGCTGAAATAGGGTTTTTCAGCATTGGTTGTATTGTTCTTGTAGTGTTCAAGAACTGTTGTGGTTGTAAGTGATTGATACTGTTTTAGTGGATTCCACCTTGGGGTAAGGTGAAACTGGATGTAGCTCTGTATGAGTGAACCAGTATAAAAACTTCCGTGCCTTTTCTTCTCATCCCTGCACTCATTTCTAGTTTTGCTTAATTCTGTCAAGAACTAAATCTGTTCTTTTGAAATTGAATTTGTGGGTTTAATAGAAACTGTTCTTCCTGATCTATTAAAGGTCTCTAATCACAAACAAGGTAGTTGTATATGAAGTCTTAACTGGTTTATGAACAAATAATCTACTCATTAAAACCTGAGAAAGATTCATTCTCTTTAAAACCTTGTGTTGAATAAATTTGGTTGATTTCTTGGCATAGCTGTATTCTTCATACTCATAAAATCTAACCAATTTGATTATGTTATAACTCTCTGTTGATTACAATTTTAATTTGAACAAATTCAAATTGTGCTAGACAGCTCTGAAGAATCAATCTGTTTCATGTCAAAACAATCTGTTCTTTTGCCTCTGATATACTGAAAATTGTTTGTTCTTGCGAAAATTTTATAAGCTCAATTCACCCCTCCCCTCTTGAACTTAGACACTAATAGACCCAACACCTGTTCAATGGCTCAAACCACAATGGTGGCGAGCTGCAACTTGAGAGTCGCTATGTACCTGTTCGGGTGCTCGAGCCACAAAGGTGGCGAGCTGCGATCAGGGGTTCCCATGTCCAGATTGTCTCTAAGCCAAGGGTCAGCGCACCTGAGTTGCAATGTCCCTATTCGAGGGTTATAGCCACAGTGGTGGTGAGTTGCGATCAGGGTTGCCTATGTCGAGATTGTCTCTGAGCCAAGAGTCAGCGCACCTGAGTCGCAATGTCCCTATTCGAGGGTTATGGCCACAGTGGTGGCGAGTTGCGATCAGGGGTGCCCATGTCCAGATTGTCTCTGAGCTAAAGGGTCAGCTTACCTGAGTCAAAATGTCCCTATTCGAGGGTTATGGCCACAGTGGTGGCGAGTTGCGATCAAGGGTGCCCATGTCCAGATTGTCTCTTAGCCAAGGGTCAGCGCACCTAAGTCGCAATGTCCCTATTCGAGGGTTATGGCCACAGTGGTAGCGAGTTGCGATCAGGGGTGCTCATGTCCAGATTGTCTCTAAGCCAAGGGTCAGCGCACCTGAGTCGCAATGTACTTGCACGATTCCAGACTTGGCGTGTTCCCAAAGGGAAAATACCTTTGCTTATTCGAACACACAACACTTTTGTGGATATCTTTCCAGCCAAGTCGTCATCCTCCATGTCAACAGAGTATAATGACAAAACATATTTCATAAATCATTCTCCATTAGGTGACCTCGTTAAAAAACCCTTGTAAGGGAAAAAGAGTGTTCCCTTCATTGTTTTAAAGGACAATATGCATCAGTTAATGTAAAACTCGAGATCGGCTATCAGTAGCGATCTCCACACGTGAGTCTTCTTCAACTTTTGGGGGTCGAGTGGCGACCATAGACACCCCTGGTTTGTTCTTCAAGTTGTTTTCATAACACTTGTGTGCCGCCTTCTGGTCAGACTTGATCACAATTACGCCTCCCTCGGGGGAGGGTAATTTTATCTTCATGTGCCTCAATGAGGCCACAACACCCAACCTGTTTATAGCAGGTCTGCCTAGAAGGATGTTGTATGTTGACGCGGCGTTAACCACCAAGTACTTTATATTAACAGTACCGGAGGAGGTGTCGTCGGTGAAGGTTGTCCTCAACTCCACATACCCCCTCACTTCCACCTAATCGCCTGCAAAATCATACAGACAACCGTCGTACGGTCTCAGTCGATCTGGTGACAACTGTAGTTTGTTGAATGTTGACCAAAACATCACATCTGCTAAGCTCCCTTGGTCAACAAGAACCTGATGTACCCTTCTCCCTACGGTAACCACCGAGATCACCATTGAATCATTATCATGGGGGACCACATCCCTCAAGTTGGTATGAGTGAAGCACAGGTCGGGCTCGGCGGGCTGATTAGACGCCCAGGCCCCCACTGTCATTACCTCATTGCATATTTCTTCTATTGGGAAGCGGTGCAACCTCCTCCGAAAAATCCTCCAGATATGGTGTTGATTTCGCCATGGATAGGCACCTCGTGCCTCTGCTCCTCCTCTGACAACTCTTGCTTTGATTCCTCCTGACCTCCCACCAAATAATCTAACAGAAGGCCTATCTTCATCATCCCTGACAACTGATACCCAAGGACTATGCAATTTTCCACATCGTGCCCAAAGGCCTTGTGGAACTCACACCAAGTATTTTTACCTGGCCCTAAAACCTTGTCAATCTTTGGGGGAAACATCAGTTTGCTCACTATGTCGGGCATAACGAGCAACTCCTTGTACGACACCTTGAACTTGGGTCGATAAGGTAGGTTGTCTATCGACTTTAACCTAGACTGATTCTTTTTTGACTTGTAAGGCGTCCGCCGCATCGATGACTTCTTCTCCGTTGCAGTTTCGTGTACCCTCATGGGTTGGGTATGACTTTCGTCGCGTGGCTTGTGTTTCCCAACACCCACGTTCCCGCTTTTCGTTGTCACAGTTTCCTCCGCGGCGATGTGGGTAGTAGCTCGCCACCTGATCTCACCGAAAGTCCTTGGTCGATTCCTTATCAAAGAATCGTTGAATGGTCCTGACAAAACCCCTCGCACAAAGGCGTGGACCATTAGAGCTTCATCCTAGGTGTTGAGCTCTACCACAAACGCTCCAAACCGGTTCAGGAAATCCTTTAAAGGCTCTCCCTGCCTTTGCTTCACCTCAAATAGGTCGAAGGGAACAAGGGGTGGAGGCTGGTTGACAATAAATTGTTCCTTGAACAACGTAGAGAATTGGTTGAACGAAGTTATGTGGACATCTGGGAGGCCAATGAACTAGCGCAACGCCGTACCCGTAAACGTTCTTGTGAGTAACTTACAGTGCATAGCCTCCGTGCCTCCCGAAATCATCATCTGGGCATGGAAAGCCGTGAGATGAGCCTTTGGATCTTTTGTACCTGTGAACGTAATTTTAGGAGTCACGAAGTTCATTGGGACCACGACCTCCATGATTGCCTGCGAGAAGGGCATTGTACGGGCCCTAGCTCGGGCAGGCTGAATCTGCTCTCCCATGGAGCGTTCTCCCAAACATTAAAATCCCTACGCAACTCCTCGTTGGTTTTGCGTAACTCATCATTGGTGACACGCGAAGCCTCCAACTCGAGCCTGAACTGTTCTTCCCTATGAGCCTGTTCAGCCCTAGATGCTGCCACTGACTCTTGGAGAGCGGTGAAGTTCTCCATGAGTAATTGTATGGTGAGGTCGTCGCCCCCTTCTGATCCTGTAGGACCTTGTCTAATTCTCCTCATGCTGCTGAGTAGCTTCAATCACAAATGTGGATGGGAGCTAGTTTTATTGGCCCCACGGTGGACGCCAAATGTTCTTGTCGGTTGACTTGGTCACCGATAGACTTCTGTAGGCGAGCTCGGAATCCATCTGCCTCGTTGTGGAACTTGTGCTTTCCTTAATGTCTGGATGTTGTTCCTGTTAAGACAGAGGGCGGCCTCACGGCCGGTCGCACTCCGGCGGTCAAGTTAGTACAGGGCTATAATAAACAAGAAGTATCTAATTTAATGCTTAGTAAAGTGTTAGCAAGCGTTAGAAACAGCGTACCGTAACCAGGGATCTTGAGTCCCTTTTATAGAGTGTCGTTAGGTTACCTCTTGCGGTAACAACTTTTGTACGAGAATCTTATCTCGAGTAAGGACATATTCAATGGGAGAAAATCCCGCTTCAGTGTGTGTAATCTTAATAGCACAACTGCGCAGAATCTTATCTTCTAGGAGTGTATCAAATCTTAACATAATAACCACCTGGATACCCACTTGGGTATTGTTCCCCATGATCAAATCTGCTTTCAAGTACATTTACATGCTTTGTGTATCATAGTACCATGCATATGCCATTACGTATCCTGTATGCCAATGTTCTATCAAACCCTAGCACACTTGGGCTTAGGTTGACAGAGTACGTTTTACTTATACTAGACCCAAATGCACTATATGCACCCCTAGGCCCATTTAACACACTTTCAGACCTACCGGGCCTTCTATGCGAAAGATTATACCAATGCATGAACGAGAGATAATAGGGACATACCTAAGCCCAAACATGTAACCCCTTGTTCTCGACCCAACGGCCGAGCTGACTTGCTTGTTGCAGGCGCCAATGTCTGATCTCCGAGAACTGAGCTCTACGCGCTCTGGTCCACTACAATAATATTTTAGATTAAGTAATTCATAAGTCATTTTCAAAATTCGTAATTAACTTCTAAATTACATAATCTGTAAGTCTTTTTTTCATAAGCATGATTAGTTTTCGGATTACATAATCCAAAAATATTTTCTAATATGAGATTAGTTTTCGGATTATGTAATTTGGAAACCATTTTTCAAATACTTGTCTGAATTACGAAAAGTTACTCTCAAATACAGACTTCTAGATTAGACTTCTAGATTCGGTGTCTGGAATACAAAAAGTTAGACTTCTAGATTATATAATCATAATATAATTCTCCATAAAAAAAATACTTTCATGGTTAGTGAGAGAAAAAACATATGAAGTTAAAGGAAGAAAGGAATTCGCTCATCTTCATTCTTCACCAAAACTTTCACAGGAATTTGACACTCTGACCCAAAAAAGAAAAATCTGCTGGGAATTAGGGTTCGCAAGTTTCGATTGGGTCGTAGCATTGCAACAAATTCGTGGAAAAAGAAAAAGATTCGGGTGAGGTCCGAGGTAGTTCATTCATCTGATTAATCCTTGCATATTCTATTTTTGATCAAATGTTTCTACGATGTGATTTCATCCTTCTAAATTCTTTTTAGGGTTTGCTATAGCAATTTGGTATCAGATTGATCGATGGCCCGCGCACGCAATCTGATGGTTGCTGGGGGTTTAGTAGCTTTCGCTGCAGCAGGCATGTCATTTCCCTTCTACATGGCGTAAGTTTACACAATTCATTGTTTTTCTTTCAAATTACATCCTCATTACTTAATAATGCGTCATTTTTATTTTTCATATACCTTCATTTTACACTTTCAACAAGTATTTTTTTTTTAAATATAGTTATGGAAAAGTCAATAATTTTACCTTACAGAAGTTAAAATCAAATTATAAATAAGGAGAGGTAATTTGTAATCTCTTACATTATAATTTTTTTTTAAATTATATTTAAGTTATGCATAAACTAATTTTAATTTACGAAGTCAATTTCATTTCTGGACAAGTTCATCTAAACATGTGCTCTGTATGATAGTTTTTTATTGAATTGCGTAAAAGTTGTTGTTATTACTCAGTTCATCAAAGAAGCCTGTTATTGATCCAACAAAGCCACTTTCACCACAAGCAACTTTTCGAGGGCCTTACATCAACACAGGCTCGCGTGATGTTGGTCCTGATGTTGGTTCCCAGAAGAAATGAAACAAGTTGAGTTAGATGATCAAGCTCATATTCATATATATATGCTCATTGTTTGAGAGATTTTTTCTGACCACAGTTTGGTGGATTGTGATTCTGAAGCACAATCTTGGAACTGAGAAAGTTTGGGAATGGAATTCCTTTTCTGGAAGAGTTCACTCAATCTGTATGTATTAGCGATTTTGATAAAAAAGATGAATCATGTTATTTATCGTGTCAATTCTATATGTTTCTTCTGTTTCCGAAAAGACATATAGTGTATTGCATGCCTTTGTGACCACAATAACAATAACAGTTTTTTCTCGCTAGGTTAGGTTGGTTATATGGATTACAAGATACCATTTAGTTCAGTTAAAGACCAAACGAGATTCCTCTTAATCACTTGTTCTAATGTTTTCCTGGTCTCCCTTTTTCATAGGACTATAAAAATATGCAATCTACTATCATCACTGGTATGTTTTATTCTTTATCTTGTGACCATAAAATTGCAAAAACATTAAGCTCTTTAGCAATTTGCGCCTTTAGCTAAGCTTAGTTTGTGGTTGGATTTGAGTTTGCAGATTTGGTTTTGCATAACTGATGCCTATCCTTAACGTAATTAGTTGTTGTTTCTGGCAAAACTCAGGTTTTGTGTTTAAAGAACTGTTTGCAATTGTTTTCTGAACATATGGTATCTATGATGCAAATGCCTATGGAATGTTATGTTAGCTTTTTTCCGGTGGGAATTCAAACAAACTAGTAGTTGCTGCTACTTGCAGTTTTGCACCTTGTTTTGATTGAAAATTGGCTTAATAAGCTCTAGCTTTGGTGTGTGTACATTAAAACCGTATTCAGGCTACTGACTGCAGTTTTATGTTTATGGCAAGTTTGTTTCAGTTTACTTTTTGCGTAATATTTGTTTTTTCTTCTTCTTAAAAACTATGTCAAGAAAAAAAAATATAGAAAATGGTTAAATTGTTTTTTTTTTTATTGAATGATCTTCGAGTGTTGATACTCACATTTTTATTTGGTTTTCATGATTGCTTAATTATTAAAATTGATCCAGTAGCTCTAGATTTTGCCCATTTATGAAAAGGGTCGCAGTGTATAACCCTACCTAGACCACAAAACTGCTCAAATTCTCTAATGGTGTAAAACCACTTCCATAGAGAATCTAGTGTGCGTATGTCTTTGAACGTCACAACAACCAAAGACAAACATTGTTGTGAAAGTCAAATTGAAAGGAGCCAGAGCAACTGAACTAGTTGGACACCTAAAAAGCGAACAGAACAACAGAATATATAGAAAGGGAGTGGAATTGGTCCCTTTTGCTTTGTATTTCTTTTCTATATCTAAAAATTGTTACTGCATTTTTGGATCAGCTTACTTTAAAAAATAATTGTTGTTTTAAAATTTCTTGAAAAATTTAAATTAAAGCTGTTGTTTCCCTAAATAATCTTCAACGGACATGTTCTTCACATTCTTTTTGTTTTCATCTTAAAAAAAATTCCTAAAAGAACTTCACAAATTGAACCAGTTGTTCTGATAGGCAACACGAATTGATGTAGATGCATTATATACTTATTTCAGAAGCACTTAGTGGTAGAAAAAAAATGTCGGATTCTCATTTAGATTACTTCATTTCCCCCCATGCAGTATCTATGTGATACAGTAAGAGAAATCAGTGTCTTGCCTTGCGCGCATACTATACATTTAGACTGTGTCAAAGAGATGGAAAAACATCATAGGTAAGGCATTTGCATCTATCTACATGTTACCAATGAAGGACTTAAATGGTCTACACCTTCATTAGTTTCATCATGCAATATTCTGCCATGAGCTTGAGAGAATTTTCATCATTTAGCCAGTGTTATTAATTCTCGTTATTTGAAAATGGATATAGGTACTCATGTCCTGTGTGCTCAAAATCCATCTGTGACATGTCCAGTTTGTGGAAGAAGCTTGACAAAGTGGTATGTAGATGTCATTTTCATTCTATCAGTGACGGAGCTTTGTTGTGAGTGAGGGGGACCTTATATTTGGTACCCCCAAAATTTTTGTACATCTATTTTGGCATCTGCAAAATATTTTCTGAAGATCCACCACTGCTTTCTATTAATATATTTTTAAACAGCGTATGATTGCATTTGCATCAATATATTCAGTTTTATAACATTCTGGAATTAAAACTTTTGCTGAGATTGCCTTAACTCCAATGCCTGAAACATTCAAAAACAAGATGGTAAGTAACAAGTGCCAATTCTAAAGGTTTAGAGCCAGGAATTAAGGGTAGCTTAGTAGCTCAGCTTGTGAGACATATCTAACTGTATATTTGTATGCAACCAACCAGGTGTGGATACTGTGCAATGATTGTGGAGTGAAATCTCGTGTACAATTCCATATTGTGGCCCATAAGTGCTTAAGTTTCAATTCATACAACACAAGACAAATACAAGGAACATCTGCTACACCAAGTTCGTCTAGAGTGACCGAAATGGTGATATGAACATTAAAGGTCTCTTGTTATGGAAACATTCTAGTTGAGCAGAGTTACTCAGTTATTTATGAAACACTAAAATCAAATTCTAGTGGTCAAACATAGACAATTGAGGATAAACTTGGTTTAGGCTGTGTTGTAATATGGTATTAGTGCTATTAAAGCCTAAGAAACAATTAGGTCTCCTTATCATTGTCATCATGCCATTATCTTAAAATTATGCAAAGATTCGAAGCTCCCAAAGTCAAATTGATAAAGTGAAGAAAATCGTATTGCAAGTTGTCAAAGGCTCATGATAGAAATGGAAAATCAAAACATAGTTCATTAAAATCATACACATAATTGAATTTTTATTCTTTTTTTTTGTGAATTAAAAATTAACAGCGCATAGAAATTAAATGAGAATATAAACATGTGATGATTTTAAATTATGCAATATTTTTTGTGTGAAAATGGGTGAAAGTGAACAGACTGCACCCATCATGCTTAGATCTGACCAGTGTCCCGTGTTAACTTGTTTTCTTTTTAGTTGGGCTTTGCTTCGGCTTTTGGGTCTATGTTCTGATCTGTCTTGTATGATGTGTTGACCAAAAGAAAAGAGGTAATTGTTTTTTGCACCCATTGAATCTGTGACTTGCACCCGGTGATGTTTACGTGAAATGACAAAAATGCTTTAAATAAGAGGGGATACAGATCAGAATGTATATATTCTGAAATCCTTTTTCCTTTTTAGTAATAAGGCTCCGAATTTGGATTTCTTGAACACTTTTTCTAGATTTCAAAATCCCTTTCTCGAAATATATTTTGAGATCTTGTTTTCTATAATATATATTTTGTATTATGTTTACCTTTTCATAATAGAATTTTAAATTTTCAATTCTATTCTAGAATTTTATTTCTGGAACACAAGAATCTATTTTGGATTTATTATTTTTTAATTTTTTTATTTCAAAATAAAGGAAAATTTTAAAATTGGATCGGGCGCAGGTTACAATTCATCGGGGTGCGGGAAGAATTACAGAATGTATTAAAAGTGTTTTAAATTACACCTTTAAAATACATTCATACAAAAAAATTGTGAAATGGATTCCAAATGTGTAGTTTTACTAGCAACATTTAGCAACCAGAACCATCAATACTATTGGGCGAAGTGAGACACCCAAGGTCCATGAAAGTGAGCTCAGAAGTGAAGGAAGAAGCCAAGCTGAATGAGTGAGTATTATGCTTAATCACCAACTTATCATGTTTTCTTCTTTCAATTCTTAGATTCCATTTTCTATTATGAGCCTTTGCTCATTTTTTATAACAAACTTTCAGGGTGGACAAAGTCAGGAAAACAACAAAGTGGCATGAATGAAATTGAGTATTTTCTCTGTTGCAAATTAATTTTCTCTCCTCTCAAAATCCTACAACTTGATCCTTGCTAAAAAAGGAAGACAACATGTGTCTTCTTACTGGATCCTGGAGGATCATTGGATGAGCTATTGGAGAAGAAGGGACCCTTGTATCAAGATGTGGACTCTCAGAAGGTTTATCTACAACAAACCAGCGAGGCATTGCAAAATATTATATTATAGAGTATTAAAGTGGAAAAATTCATTGACACTGCTTCATGCCTTTCACTTCTTCTCTTTGTGTAGCAGCACAATAATTGTTTGTTTCCTCCACCACCCTTCTTCTACGACAATATCAACACAGTCCTTTCTTCTCTTTGCCATTCCTCTTTTCGCCCTTTTCAATATATAGGCAGTAGTCCTTCCAATCAAAGAGACAATCCATGAATGTGTGTGATGCTTCATTTCACTTCTACATTTTTTGTATGTGACATTGTGCTTTTCAATATCTTTCACGTGAAAGAATATGTTCAAATTTTAAAAAACACAACTTAGAACAATAAAAGAGAAAGAACAATGTCAATCAACTATTTTGTGAACAAATGGGAGTGTTTTAAAGAAAATGAAATGATTTCAATCATTAAACAGTGGGTGGTTGATTTAAACAGTACATATTTGAATTTCCTCAAACCAAGTGTGATAGGTCTAGTGCCATCATTTGGATGTTCACAGCTCCAGTAATAATATTACCTCCACTAAAAAAACACCCAGAGAGTTTGATAACAGAGAGAGGAAAAGAGGTAAGATTGCAAAACAAAAATTACTCTATAGGTAGCATAGTGGCCTACCTGTCTTGTGCCTTGAGTAAAACCAAAGATATGTGAATTGCTTAGCTAATGATTTCATGGGTCAAGATCTCAATAGCCAGACAGAAGCATGAAAGTACTGAGCCTGATTTACTGTTCCAGACAAAAGGCTTTTGGACATAACCTGTTTGAAGCTAAAGACACTTCCACGTCAATCTATTCATGTAGCCCATACATTTTTGGAACATATTTGTCTACCATAAGATTCTTATTGTCGTTTCAATTGATGCCTTTTCAGTAAGGTCAACAAATCGTGTAGTGTGCCAATATGGAACCAACAATATATAATCAGTCAAATGTGCCCTCTAGACTATAACTATTAAAATGTCAATTTGTCTACCTAGACATTTTGGTTTCCAAGAAAGAAAAAATCATGACTTGAAGCACCCCTTTTAAAAGGGTTTATAAAATTAGCTTTTCACCAACTTTTTCTAGCTTTGAGAATTAGATCTGATCATATAAGATATGTTACATTTTGATGTTAAGTAGAACGCATCCAATGTCAAAATCAAGGTCACATTCTTGACAATTGACATCAGCTCCAGTGCAAACAGATGGGTTTGAAAACGACTTGCACTAGTTTTTTTTTCTGCACCTGTTGCTCTTGAAGGTGAAAGCTAGGTAGTTTGCAATAACCAATAATTTGAAGCAAGGAAAAGCAAGGGTACAAAAGGAAGTATCAGGAGTTACAGCAGAATGTGCAATGACTTCATATCAGAATACCAGTCCTTCTCTATCCAGCACAATATATATTGAAGGTAATGGACCACTGGGACCACACCTGCTCTAGTAGCTGCTCCATTTGCATTGAGTCAATTGTCAAAATAATTTTAGTTTGTAAACTTAGGAAAATGTCACGTGGACCCACCAAGATATAGATTATATACAATCATGTTGAATTCAAACAAAAGCTGAAAAACCAGCAGTTTTTCTGTTGTCTAGGTTCTGAAACTTGAATTTTTCAACAACTGCTAGATGCTGTGTCTGAAAATGGTTTGGATTGGATTATAACCCGAGCTCCTGAAGCAAGCCTGTTGAGTAAAAACCAATTGTTTCAGTTAACGTTGCTGAAATGTGTAAGAATATAATGATAGTGTTAGGAGCCTTAAGAAACAAGATGGAGTCAACACTTAACTTTCTTCAATTTTGATCACTTCCTCCTCTTCTTTAAATGAATCTATCCTCTTTGATTGTTTTTTCCCTGACAAAGGTTCTGTGATTCTTTTGCTGCTGCCATTAGATGTCACTGAGGATATGCCAGAGCCATCAATTCTATCTGATGAATGGCGTGGTCCATCAGAAACAGGGGATCTCATGGATTCACTTCGGGGATGCTTGGACAATGAAGCCTTAATTGATCGTGGAATGCATTTTGAATGTCCTGAGGATGATGATTCCTCTTTGTCTTCTTGTGGTTTCTGTTCTTTAAATGTCCTGCACAATTGTGAGTTGATTTTGTAAGACATTGGCCACGATTCAGATGCCAATCAAAACTCTAAAAACATGAATCCAATAAACCAAACCATATTTGTATGATGCCAACTGCCACGTCATTTTTAGTGGCATGTTACGTAGATAAATATACCAAGGAGCCTATTTCATAACATAGAAAGAGAACTAGTAACAAAGTTTACATTAAAATATGATAAATGGGTCTCTCTTCATTATTTCACAGATTCTCAATCCAGCTTTTTTTCTAGTCAATGTTTTTAATATTTCAATCATTCCAGTTTTCATATTACACACTAGCATCATAAAGCAGCAACAAAAGACATTTTGTTTGTACCTTTGAAGCCTCATTTCCATGAGACATCTCACACAATCAGAAATAGAGATATAAACATGCATGTATTGTTTGAAATCTATTTGCTTCAAACACCAATAAACAAAAACGTATGAACATATAGATTTTGCAACCATTTTATTGAACGAATGAAATGATCAGGGGTACATAAGATGATCAATTGTTTTTTTAATAAAAAAATGTTGAGAGATATTTTACAAATCTGACAGAGATGAAATCATGCATTTAATGCAAGAGAGAGAGAATTTAACGCAACAGGAAAAAGGATTTCAGATTTGAAAGAAACTCAATTAGCCTTGTATGACCAGATTCAAGCATTATCACCTTTTGGACCATTGCATAACTTGTCTGGCTTTTCAGTCTAATCTGACAATAATCTAAAGAATTACAACATCCCAATTACTATTCCTATTATATTACCGCATCAAGGATCTATAGCTTTGAATAAGTATTAAGAAGTGACTAGTCTTTTCTAGCATAATTAAGAAAACACCAGCAAGTGCTAATTATAATGTCGCTAGGGAAATTTTTAAAAGCAAAAGTTACCTCTCATCACTGTAGGAAGAAGAGCGTTTCAAAACATTGAGTCCATTTCCTTCCTTCAGTTTAGTCTCAACTAAGCTTCCACTAAAATATTCTTTGTCTTCCAATCTGAGGCTCATCAACGTTGGATTCTCAGATAAGCAATCTAACTCCCCCAACACGAAAGAAGTTGAGAACAGTGGGGAAGGAAATTTTGAGCTGGAAAACCTGGGCTTATAGGAAGGAATAAGTCCAAAACTGTGATTTTTCACTGATATTGAGCCACATGAGATCAGTTGCATCAGCAAATTTGAAGCCTTCAGCCTCGTGTTGGTTGGCTCCCGCATGCTCTCCTCTTCAAGAATCCTAAAGCTGTTTACTTTACTAGCATCAGCTCTAATCAGAGATTCCAAAGTTTCAGCCTTCCCCACAAAAGACGAGGAACTTGAAGTTGATGGAGGAGAAACAGTATCCCTACAGATTTGTGGAGTATCTTTCACTTGTGGATCTTCAACTTGACATATTTCATGACATTCATATTCCAATGATCCATCCTCCGTTGATACACCCCTAGTACAAGTTTTCTGACTTCTGGATCTGCTGATATTTTCTTCAGTCTGAGTTGAAGCATCAGCCAGTCCATCAGTTTTATAAATTTTGTATTCTGTCAATGCCAGGCCTAGAATATCACCCTTTTCGACCCTAGCCTCTGGAGAAACATCAGAGGAACCAGATTGTTGTTCTTGGGAAAGCTCATCATCTTGGGAGATTCTTGTATCTTTCCCGTTCATGCTAGAAGAGGATGAGGCTTCATCATGGCTCCTAGAAGAAGCTGGTCCCGGCAACATCTTCACGCTTTGTATTTGAACATTGTTGACGGGACTGAAACGATCTGCGAAGTAAAATCCACTGACTAAGGTTGCACGAGCTTTATATCATTTAGGACCTAACAATTTTTCACCTGTGGAAGATATTTACCTGAATTTGATTCATCAAAGAGCTCAGAACCCTTGAGAACATATTCATTTCCATGAGCTGGAAGAATTATATCATCTTCACATAGATCATGCCAAACAAATCCATGTTTGTAGCTCCTGAATTACAAGAAGAACATATACCAGTGGTGAAAAAATGCCCTAAAGTTAAACAATATAGGTTGTTTATCTTAAATTGCAAATTTAATGCAGCCTTGACTTCTCTAAAACGTCACTGGCACAAAGAAATATGAACAAAGAAAATGCAACAACTTGCTCACCTCTTGCAAGACCATGAGTATAAGGAAGCCATTCCTCTTCCTCTCAAGACATTTAGTCTATCAATCACATCTGCACACAAAACAGCCGTCAAAATCCACAACCCACAAAGTAAAACAACTAAGACAACACCCACCCCAACAAGAAAAAACAAAATTGTGTCTTCCCATTGCTCATTCTACCTCTCAAGTATAGCCCATCCGGTGAAGAAAGTGGGACCTCCATGAAATGAGGGTGCTCTAGCTGCCTGTTTCGACAAAGATAATAAATCACGGGTAC
Source organism: Phaseolus vulgaris (assembly GCF_051622355.1). Taxonomy (NCBI): domain Eukaryota; kingdom Viridiplantae; phylum Streptophyta; class Magnoliopsida; order Fabales; family Fabaceae; genus Phaseolus; species Phaseolus vulgaris. Next base: position 11,529,724 of record NC_143502.1, on the reverse strand, counting down.
CTTCAGACTCTGGTGGTATTTTGGGGACTTCTCAGTCCACACTTTGGCCCTCTCCGGACTCACTTGCCGGTTGTACTTCTTCATCCTCGTTTCCATTCCCACATGCAAAACAACCCCACCACCGCTAAAAATTGAACCTTTCTCGTGTCCTCACCCCTTAAACCCTCTCAAAGAGAACCCCATTTCTCCATTTGCTTCATTCTGCGCAAAATCGTTACTGGGTCGGCGTGGAGATTCTCAGACTTTCCACCGCCATCACTGCAATAAATCAGATCTAACAAGCTGGTAAGACCAACATGCGTGTTGAAAACAGGAACGTTTAACAACAACTAAATAAAGCAAGAAAACAAAAAAAAAACCTTGAAAAAAAAGGGAACTGAATAAGAAGTTGATGAGAGAAAGAGAGAGTAGAAATGAAGGCCCAAAATTGAAGCGTTGGAAAAGAGTGAAAGTGGGAGTGAAAGGGGATGAAACAGAGACAAGAGTGGGTCAAGGAACTCAGTTTGAGTAAGTTTAGTCCTTATAGTATGGTGATGTTTTTGGCCGATTTGATGGACGTTTGTTGATGCGGTTGAGAAGTTCGGATTTTTGTGTTTGTGTTTGTGCTGTGTTGTGTTCGGTTGTCTGACTTTGTTGTTCTTTTTCCACCTTTTATTCTCGTCTTCTGTCCTTTTTCAAACTACCATATTTGCCCTTCAAATCATGCGCGGTAAAATTCAAAGAATATTTATATCAGAACCTCCACATTGCTTATTTACTGAAATAATATTTATCAGTGAAAACCATAAATATATTGTTTCATGGATTTATGTCAAAGCAGTTACAAATTAATTTTGGGAGCTGTAAAGTGTAAAGTAAACCAATAATTTTCTGTCACCCAACAATGTGTCATAAATATATCTCAATCGTACAAAAACTTTGTTTCTTTTTTCTGGTAAACTGTTTCGAAATCTGGGTTTATGGAAATGTCTGATATTATATAACGTAACAAGTTGCATGGAAATAATATTCACTTTGCTGAATGAGAGTTATCCATTGTCGATGGTGGACTTATAAAATGAGTGCAAAAATTAGTATTTAAAATTTGAATAAGTTCATGACTTAAAGCAATTACTATGGAAGAAAAAGATTTGGCCAAAACCTACAAAAGTAGCTTTACTTTTATAATTTAATGATCTTGGAAGTGAATGTTTAGAAAGGAAGAAACATATATGATTAGGAAGAATGGCGTAGTTATGTCTGAAAAGACTTATATATCATTACAGTTTATAAACAATGATTTGACTGTCATGACCTGATTTTTCCTTTTAAAGAGTGATTTTCTTATGGAATAACAGAGATACTAGGCCAGCTCGTGCTTGCAATTAGGAAAATCTATAGTAATGGAAATTGCATGCTCCCAGTTTTAAATAGCATCAAATATATATCATGTAACCACATGCAAATCAAATAAATAGCCATGAGTTAACTTTACACTCTCTTTAGTGTAGGTGAGAATTGTAACACACTCTATGAGAAAAATGAGTAAAATATTTGGGAAAATGATCAGGATTGGTGGACAACCATCAAAATGTTTTTGTATACTTGAGTCTTTAAAGAAGTTCAAGTGGTGTTTTGGATTTTTCGCAACAATAATTCTTAACATAAGTTCAAAATATCTAAGGCATTCATCCACTTGATGGTGGTTTGGTATGATATAAATGTTGATGCTTTTAGGATATTTGTTAATAGCTTTATTGTGTTGAATGTTTTGCCTCTCTTGTCTCACTATGTTTATGAAGTTGTCATAATTTGAATTTTATAAGGAAATGTGTTTTTTTTTTAGAATTTAGTGTTAATACAAACTATGATGTTAAAGTACATGAGAATCATGTGAGTGGTTCTTATGAGTTTAATGACCCTTACACTTCTTTTGCTATTTGAGAGAAAGAACTAAACTATAATGATTGTAGATGTCATTATGAAACACAAGTGATTGGGATAAGAAGAGATCAACAAATTTCAAAAAAAATTGTTTTACATATGTCTTCCTACTAAGTATTTAATATTTGATAATGAAAAAAATTCTTTTACAAATATATTTTTATAAAAAAGAAATGTTTTATTTTTTTTATTTTTCATGACATGAATAAATGTTTTTTTTATAATTACTTGAGTAATTGTCATTTCTTAATTAAGGATAATTCATAGCATGTAATTGAAGTATAACAAAAAGGAATAGTAAAATAACAAAGTATAGAAACACAAAGAGAAATTGTGTTAATTTGAAGTTGCTATATTAATATGTTGGATTGTTGTTCACAAGTTGTATATTTTTTTAAGTAATATAAATTTAATTTTAACGAAGTACACCTTCTATGAAATATTCGTAATTTTCATTTTGTAGAGAATAGTGTTATACACACAAAAATGAACTACAATTTAAAAATTGAGCATGCATTCACTCAAAGTGTAAATTATAATAAAGTTTGAATAAAAAAATATTCAAAATTAGATTATCTCAAAACTAATTTTGTGATATTTTCTTACCAAATATGACAACTTAGTACATCCTACAATGAAAATAAAAAAGTTTGGAATTCATCTATACTTCGAAATACAACATTTTACCGATACAACCATTCTTTAGTTTAAAAAAAAAGTTATGAACATACCAATTGGTAATGGTTAAATCATGAAGTCGATATAAAGGACATTGTAAGTACACGAAGATTGTGTTATAGTTTCTTAATTTTCCAAAAACAACAATTCCTATGAGTGTACTTCAATAATTCTAAGTTTTTCATTCCAAACCTTCCTTTTTGGGGTAACACAAAAATGAGTAAGAACGCAATTATGCAAACACCACCATGATTAAAAAAAATCCAAAACTCTAAAAGGAATAAATTTGCATAATGTTAATTGTTTTTATCGAATATGAGACTGATTCATCTGATATGGAGAATCTGGGCGGAGTAAACGAGTTGATCTCTTCCTTGAAGGATTGTTGAGCTCCAATGATAAAAGTTGAGTGGAAATCCACCTGCAGAAGCCTGTCTGATGCTTAAGTTTGTAAAATTATAATGATATATGAGTAATGAGTAAATGAAAGTATTAAGTGAGTGGGAAATACTCTCTGAATTTACATTTATAGGTTCATGTCTCTATGATGTGTATAAGTAACTATTTCAGTTATTAGGAATAAGATTGATCTCTACGAACATGTTGAGGTGGTTATTTTCCAATATCAACGATATACACATTAACTTGGGATGATTAAGTGTCACATCATATTTTCGATATTGGGCAATACACTAACGATGCCCATGAGACATACCTTACATAAAATTACAATATTTGATTGTGCAAACAAAACAATGAAAAGAACATTTTTTCAAGATTTATAACACACTATCATTACCAATAAATATACACAAAAACTTTTAACAAAATCAAATTTATTGGGTTTCATTATCATTTATCTACTATCCAAAATAGAAAGACATATATAAGCAACGAAAAGTGTGTGGACTCAATCATGAAAGTCATTAACTTGTAACAATTGAGATTACACAGGAATCTGTGTAATCTCTCTGACTCTTTATGAATATGTTTTTGATATTGTAGTGTTTTCCATGAATCAGACGATTTGTTACGAAAAAAATGACTTTTTACCTCTTGAAAATTTCAGTCTTTCAGAAAGATTCTCTCATCTCAAATTTGTAACTAATGCAACAAGTCATAAATTAGTTGTTGTCAAACGAGTTACTTCTAAATTTGTTTCTCAAGATTTGGTCTTACAAAATTATTTTGAATCTCTTTCAAGTGATGAACAAAAGACTCGAGAGTCAAGCATGTCCTACCATCTTGGCAGCGGGTATAGTTGAATTTACCTCAACTGGTATTTTTTTAAAAGAAGTTAGTTTGGTCTCTAAGTTATGGATGAAAAGAGGGATAAAGAAGAATCATTAAGTGAAAATGATGAATTAGTTCAAACTCTAAGGAGACCGTGACGTCCTCAAAAAGTTAGAGTGAAAGTCAATAAGATGACCTTCAAAACATATCAATCAAAGAAAAAGTATAATGGTACTAGGATTTTATTACCACTGCTAAATGAAAACGAGATTAGATTTTTGGAATTCAACCGTTCTTTTGTATTTATGGGAGCTACACAATATAAAATGTTCTTTTGTTTGACTTATTGTCTTTGTTGATTTTTTTTTTCATTTTTTATTTTAATTCTCAATGTAGTTGTTTAGACTACTCTTAAAATTTCTTTTTTTATTAGTTTTTATACTTTTTTTTTATTTTTATGTTATTTTTCATGTGAAATATGAGTTTTATTAAAAAAAATATTTATAAATTCAAGTGCCAAAAAGATAAAAAAGATAGTTATTTAGAAATTTATCACTTGTTAGTTACAACTTTTAAAGACTCAAAAAGTACTTGAAAAAAAATATAGATAATAGTTTAATTATAATATTTGAATAAAAACAATTTAATACTTAGATCGATAACTAATATTAAGTTTTTCAACTTATATCATGAGCCAAAAAAAGGTTATCACACTTAACAGTTATTATCCATTTGTATAAGATTGTAAGCATGGCAAGGCAAATTTTTTAAAGGTTCCCTCCAAACAGACTTACTATCCTCACATATAATTTAAGGCAAAAAGATATAAATGAAAGTGAAATTGAATATCAACTAATTTCTTAATTATTACAAAAACGATCGAAAATGCATATTTTTCGTGAAAAAAGTTAAAATATATATAATTTAGTATCATTCTTTTCAAATAAGCTATAAGTATAATACTATTAATGTGATAGATTAGGATAGATAGGAAAAATATAGTGCAGTAGAAAGTACTGTAGAATTGTATTGCATGAATTACGAAAAAAATTGCATCATTGTTTTATCATTTTTACAGGTTAAGCAAGCATCCTTGACATTAATTATTTGAACTTTTTACGTTATTTTAATATGATTTGAAATAAAATAAATAAAATTATTAGAGTCAGAAACTAAAATGATAAATTTATAAAATCTAATAGAGAAAAAAGAGAGCAAATTCTTCGGTTTTTGTCACTGGTGTAATTTGGTTCACTTCCCTACTTCCCTCACCTACTTCATCATAGGTTTTAATTTCCCCTAGTTAATGATGCCAAACGAAATCAAAGTCACCACTGAAAGTGTTAGCTTTAGAAACCAACATTGACTCTTAAATACATTCATCTATTCAGTTGCGCTCCCTTAATTAGGTTGTTTAATGGTTTTGAATTACCCACATAAACATGGTTGTTAAACACTCATTATGAATAAAAGATGGAATTATGTATAATATTGTTTCAATCACTTCTAAATACAAACAAAAATTACACTGAGTATTTATTATGAAATTGTTGAGCTTCATTTTAACTGCATAAATTAGACAACACATTACCTAATCAAATGAAAACAAAATCTGATAGGTTCACTCGCTTGTACCTATATGCTATCAGTAACTAAACTGAAAAAGTGGTTCAAGAAAACAAATGGGAAAGAGTGTTGTTTTTCACTGATGCAGATTTTTTTTTGTTTAACAATTTCCTCCATCACAATGATCAATCACTCATTCACTTATCACCTTCCTCATGCAGATTATACCACGTAATTATCAGCCATAATAAGCAAACCTTAGTGGCCAATTAACTAGATAATCAAGTGTTCCACATCTGTATATGAATGAGTATATCCATAATGTTTTGGGGCCTTCAAGATCATGACATAGAGAGGCATGGTCATGTACACTTGAGTGTATACTTAGTGAATTATATTCAACCAGCTGTCAACACATAATGTCATTATTTGTCATCAACAATCTCAAAAGGATTTCCCCAGTTAGAGACTCATCACATAGATTCTAGTTGATCTTATTGCTAATAATATTTTGCATGTTCTGTTCCATTTTCTGGTTTAAGGAAAAATAGGATCTGTGAAATCAACACACGAACTTGATATATACCTGATAACAACTTACCATTCAGTTTAAAAAGTAATTGTGTTATCATGAATCACACTCATCTGAAAAAAGGGGTTGAAGTAAAGTGGTGGAAGTAGCATTTGGTGAAGTTACAGTCAACCAAACACACAGATAAATTAATCTGCTTTCATGCAGACATGTGTATGATGCGTCTTTGATCATTATTAATGGCTAACTACAAACTTGTCTAGTGTTTATGATGAATTGAAATGGGGTAAAGTTATATAATGAAACTCTCATCTTAATGGAGGCCCACAAGACAATTCAAACAATTATTCCCTTCTATTCCCTACTTTTCTCACTCGACATGAAATTTGCCACACACAACTGTATCATTTATAAGGTTTATTGTTAAAATGTTTATCTTTTGGGCTCTCTTTGTTTTGGGCTTTTTCCTGCTTGGCCCATTTTTTTACTTTTCTATTTTGCTTATTATATTTTCTTTTTGTAATACCGCATGTAACACACTTTTCTGATTAATGAGATTATTTTTTCTTTTTTTTTGTGCTTCTTTCTTCCTCTCAACGCTTCTGCATTTTTCTTCTTACTGTGCAGTTCCTGCTTCTAGGGTTTTATGCTTGATACGCTTCTTCTCATATTGTGTGATTATCTCTTTTATGGTGGTATTAAAGTTTTTATTTTTGAGGAGCTTTGTTGCGTTCTCTAATTTTTTCATTCTCTTTGAATATTTCTTTTCTGTCTTGATTTTTCGTTTTTATTTGTTGTGTTTGCGTTTTTCAGTATGAGGAAAGAAGAAGAAGAATCGACTTCATACTACTTGTACCTTTATCCGAACGAAAGTCCAACCAAACCTCTTGTTTTATGGGTGTTCGATTCTAATAACTACCGTTCGTGGAGCATATCCATGCTCACTTCGTTGAGTGCCAAGAATAAAGTTGAGTATGTGGATGGCACCGCTTTTCAACTAGCGAAAACCGATTCCACTTTTTCAGCATGGAATCAGTGTGATAGTATGGTGGTTTCTTGGCTTTCACGTTGTTTCCATCTCTATTCGTCAAAGTATCATTTGGATGGACAAACCCCCCAAAAAAATTGGAATGATCTCAGAACCAGGTACGCTCTAGTTGACCTCTCGTGTATTTCTGACCTCCAAATGGAGACATCTTCTTTAAATCAAGACGAGTTTCCATTACCGAGTATTTCACCAAATTAAGGGTTATATGGGATGAGTTAGAAAACTTTAGACTCAAACTTGTTCACATCTATCAAAAGAAATGTTCTTGTAGTGTTTGCTATATCATTTCTTAAAGAAAAAGAGAAGACCAAGCCATGTAATTTTTAAGGGGTTTAAATGATTTGTAATAATATTAAACCTCATATTCTTTTGAAGAACCAGTTCCCATATAACATATTGAAAAATTATTTTTTAATAAATGCTCATGGGTTTTAGATTTTGGAGCAACCAATCATGTATGTTTTATTTTATTTAATTTTACTACTCATCATTGCATGAGTCCTATTCTCATAAAATTACCTAATGGACATTATATGTTTTTGCTAATTATTTTGGAACTATAAATCTTAACCATATGATTCTTCTCACTAATGTTTTATATGTTCAAGATTTTTCTTTTAATCTTATTTCTATCTCTAAACTTACCTTTTCCCTTAAGTGTGATTTGATTTTTTCTTCTAACGAGTGTGTCATAAAGGACATCAAAACCAGAGACAAGATTGGTTCAACTGAGTTGATTAGTAGTTTATATATTTTTGATAGATCTTTTAAACATCATACTTCTCATATCTTAAACTGTATGGTTAAAAATTTTGGTCTTTGGCACCATAGGATGGGGCATCCTTCTGATGAAAGACTAAAGATTTTGAAAACTTTTTATCCTAATTGTTATGTTGAAAGATCTTATTTTTGTGATGCTTGTCATCAAGCTAAGCAAAAAAAGCTTCATTTTCCTTTTAATAGTTCTCAATTTGCACAAATATTTTATTTGATTCATATGGATATATAGGGGCCATGTTTTGTTATCTCTATGCATGATTATAAATATTTTCTCACTATTGTTGATGATTTTTTCCGCTTTACTTGAGTTTTTTCTACGCATGATAAATCTAAAGTCAGAGCTAATGTTGTGAACTTTAATTCTTACATTTAAAACCTCGATAATGGAAAACAATCTTAGTATTTTTTCAACATTGAGTGAGACTCATTATATATTAGTATATGTGTATAAAATGAGAAAAAAATGGATTAGTTTTCTGCTTCCCTCGTTTTGAATGGTCATCGAGAGCCACTGAATATTGACACAGATTAGTGGAAGTGTTTTTTTTATATAACTTATCTTCTTTATGTGCAATTATGCATCCAAGTGTTGTGTAGTCATTATTTCTAAATGAAGTTTAGGTGTATTTAGTTGGAATAAAATAGAGAAGTGTACTAGTAATAATAAATGTTCCTTAAGAGCTAGATATTCCCTTGCATGTGGTGTTCTCAATCTCAGTCTTTGTTTTTTAGTCTTTAGTCTTAATCTTCAGCCTCGGTCTTTGGTCTTTGGGTCTTCGGTCTTAGAGGGATACCTGCGTTTATACTCCAACATTCAATTTTGCTTTCAGTCCGAGTAAAAAGTATATGTAGAAAGTCAAAGATTCATTACTTTTGACCTTAGGGTGTCCACCTATTTATAGTGATTATATTGAGTCCTACCTAATCGAATGATTAAGCTAGGCCCAAGTGCTCCTAATCATGTTTTGTAGGTTGTTTACTATTCAACATTTGTTAATTACATTGTTAGACCCTCAATTTCGGTTGGAAGGACCTTGCTGAGATGTCGAGATACTTACTAGGTTCTCAGTACCTCAAATATTGGGTAGTACACTGATAAGTGCCAATATAGTAGTTTTTATGATTGAGAAAATTGAACACTTTGGAACTTAATTGTTGCTTAATGTAAGAAAATTACCCTAATCTGAGAATTATTGAATCTGATTATATATTTTGAACCAAGAAACAAATGAAGAAATTTAATCTAAATTTTTTTGTAAATTGCAGATGAATATGAAGCATTGAAAGAAAGAAAACAAAAACTTAATTGGATCACAAGAAGAATTAGCTCAAGCTAGAAGATTTAGCTTAAGGTAGAGGATTTAGCTCAAGCTAAAACTGTCCAGATTTGATTAAAGGTGCAGTACTAATCTAGCTCAGACTAAAATTGTTAGCTCAAGCTAAAAATGCACCGAAAGATCTAGCTTAAGCTAAATTGGCTCGCTTGAGCTAAAGTTAATATATAAATTTTGGAACAAAGTGAAAAAATAGGCGGTGGAAAAAAGGTGAGATCTTTAGAGAGAAGTTAGTGAGAGAAGAAGAAGGAGAACTCTATTCTAGGAGAAGAACTTGCTCAGATCAACCCTTCTTATGCAATTCAGATGAAGAATGCAGATTGGAGGAGCTGTCATGAGTGGCTAAGTGCTTTCTAACTTGGGATTGAATATAATATACTCTGTTCAAATGTATTCTTGGTGATATATATATATATATATATATATATATATATATATATAATTTTCTTTTTTACTTGTTCTTGGTATTTTCGTTTCATGCTTATTGCTTGATTCTATCTGATCAGTGGAGTCTTGATTTTGATCGTTAAATTTAACTGGAAAGTACTTTTAAGGATTTGAAATAGACGAAAATACTTGATAACTTGTAATGCTAGGAATAGATTTCAGGTTATTGATTACATCATAATTTCGTTCCTAAAGCTGGATGATTTGTTAAATATCTGAGGAATTAGTGTTTGAGAAATTATCTTATGAATTTCATCTGTGAGGAATCAAGGTGAATGACTTTAAATTAAGCATAAAAAATAAGTAGTTTTGAGTATTATATATTATATTATTCAAAAATACAGATGATTGAGATAGACACAATTCAATCCAAGTATTTTTCTCTATATTTGATAAGTTAGTTTTGGTTTTGGTTGAATCAAACCATAAATCTCTGAGTTATTTGTGAAATCTTTAATTTGGTTATGAACATGTTCTCAAAAGTATTTTCTATACTTAATGAGTTTTATAACAAAACACCTTAATTAGAATTGTTCCCTTTGGGTTCGACATTCGTATTAGAATATATGGCCTTAAACGAGAGGGGGGTGAATTGTTTAAAGGGAGTTTTCGAAAACTTTTTAAGCTAGAACAAAATCTTTTGTATGAAACTCAATCAGAAATTCAATTAGCCAAGATATAAAGCACAAAACAGCAAAGCACCAGAAAAACAATCGGTTGTTTCTTCGAAACAATCAGTTGTTTATACCAGCAAAACAATAACAACTGAATTTAAATGAGTTTGAGGGAAGAAAGAGATACATAAACAGTTTATACTGGTTCACTCTTAAACCAAGAGCTACATCCAGTCCCCAGAATCCACTGGGCAATCCACTAAGCAATCAAATACAGATTACACACAAAACCACCAAAGAAGTGACCTTGAACCCTTCAAGAAACACACTTCCTTTGGCACAGCACACACCAAGAATGTTGATCTTGACAACCTCAAGAGCACACAACACTTCTTGGCTTACAACACTAGAAAATACAAAGTATTCAGAACGAATTACACTTGTTTACAGAATGAACTGAAATCAATACAGATGTAATCCTATTTCACTCTCTCTTGAGAAAACCAAAGTTGAAAAGTGAATGTTCAAATCTTGAAAGCAATCTCTCACAACTGAAAAACTCAAATATGTTTTTCTTGTTTTTTATAAAACATAAACGAACTATTTATAGCTTTCAAAGATTGGTCAAAGCATTTAATACAGGAGTGTATTCAGTTGAAAATCATTTAAAGCACACTCAACTAACAAAACGGAATTTTGTTAGGATTTTCAAACAAACAATCGATTGAAAGCACAAAACAATCGATTGTTTTGGTCAACCAACCAAAACAGTTTTCAACCTTTTCAAAAACACCTAAGAGTAAAACAATCGGTTGTTTCGACAAAATAACATGTTGTTTTTCACTTAGTTTGAAAAAAAAATTAATCTTAAAAGATTTAAAAACACTTTAGTTTTAGATTCAACAAAGAGTGGATTACACAGATAAACTACCCAGATCTTATCCTAAACACAGCAGCAATTTCAGCCTTGCATCAAACACATGGATTTGGATTCTTCAAAGCCTTTGATCACTCTTGATTCAACAATTCGTATTTTAAAGAGTACTATATTACAGTTGATTCGGTACACTTGCCGAGAAAAATCAACATACACTGACCTTATGCTCGAGTGTAAATGAAGAATCTTAAAAGAAAATTTCATTTCTTTGTCAGACCGACATGTTTTTGGACCTATACGGTATATTGGCCCCCTAGGTCCGATAATGTGTAACCTGCAAAGGGTTTAGAATGCTAGAGATGACATGTTGTTAGGCGATGTGAAGCGTTGCGTGATCATAATTGCTGATGATGAAGTGATCTTACGGATGGGGATGATCATGACGATTCACCTTCTCTTTCTTCAAAGCCTACAGTAGTGTGCCTCGTGGCTTCTACACCACACTTCATCATTATGGCACAAATCAAGGTCACAGTGATGATTTGGTTAACCTCCACTTGTCTCTGATCACAAATCGGTACTCAGTGGGGAACTTTCAGGCTGGCAGTAACACTCCCGAGTGGTCCTTTAGTTCACATGTATGGTTACAATATCCCTAAACTCGGGCGGGAACTTCATGGCGAGGTGGGGGATTAATATTATCGCCTCTAACTTGTTCAACGACGATCTTCAAAGGAGGACATTGTAGGACGTATCATCATCCACAATGATATACATGATCTTTATGATTTTATATATTTGGCTTCCCTCGCCAAAATTCATATACAGGTCAATATACCATAACGTATCCACGCGTTCTCCAAAGAAACTAACTATGTGTTTGTCATAAGGGGTTATGGATTTTCGAGACAACCTTAACTATAAGAACGTTTTCTAGTACAAAATATCCCTGGTCCACTAGCATTTTCATCATGACAAAGTTAGCCATTTTTAGGGCTGGCAATGCGGGCTGACCCGCCTCACATAAGCCCGCCCTATGTTTGGCTCACAAATTGTGGGTTGGGTTGGTCCGCCCCGCGCAACGAGTACATGCTCATTTCATTGACCCGTCCCACATAAGAAGTAACTCGCGAGCTTGCGGGCCAGCCCGCATAAGAAATTTTTTTTTTTTTCAAAATTAAAATTTCATTAATTATAAAAAAACTTATTTCTACTACTAAAAAATTAAAATTTTATCCCTGTTTCAATTCATTCAATTAAGATAAAAATATAAATTCAAGTATGAGGGTTATTAGAAGGCTTGATTAAAAATAATTAAAGTTTTGTTTTGCATTTATTTTTCCTATATATGTATGTAAATGTATAAGAATATCTTATCAGAATTTTGCTACAAAATATTTTAATGAATATGACTAATTTTTTAACCATCTTATTGAAATATATTCTTTATATTATTTTTTATTAACAAATTTTAAATATAAGACTTTACTTAAAAATAAATCCACTGTCACTCTTCATACTAATTTCATGGCTCAACTAAAGTCTTAGTCCTAGGTAACCTCTAAAGTCCCTTTTGCTTGTTTTTCCTTTTCTGACTGGTGTCTAGATCCCCTAGTTTGTATGTATTCGATTATATATAAGTGATTTATTTAGGTTGGTCAGATTGTATTTGTTATAGTATGAAGTTAGTGGCAAACTTCTGGGAGGAGGGGTTGTTTGTTTCTGTATGATTTTGTACATGGGTTGGATCACCCCTAAAGTGGTTCTTATGTATTTATTTTTTATTGTTGATAAAAAGAACTAACTCCTTTAAATGATTAAAATAAAACATTCTTCTTTTACTATATTAAATTTAATTTTTTTAAATAAAAAAATAAATGCCACACTACAATAATGGGTGAATGGGGTATAGTTTTTTTTTACAAAAAATATATTTGTTTTTTTATTTATGCGGGCGAGCGAGCCAACCTGCCCCGCCCCGCTGTTGGTCTGTGCAGGTTGCGGGTTATGCGGAACGGGCCTAAGCAGGTTAGCGGGCTAGATTAGTGAGTCTGCCCCGCACTTTTTGCTAACAGGATGCGGCCCAGCCCGCATGGCCTGCCCCGCATTGCAATCTATAACCACTTCTATCATGATAACAATGAGGTCATCTTGGTTGGGTAAATGGCTCTGAATGTGTCGTGAGTGAAAGTTATGGGCAACAAGTTTCTCTATGTTCTCCCAACTACAACATTAACAAATTAGATCGCCCATAAGTGTCTCTTTCAGAAAAAGTTTGTTGTCCTTCCTCCTACGAAACCAACAACAATGGTGTTGATAACGACGCTTAAAGGCACACCCTCGTTCTCAGTCTCGGTCCCAACTTCCTTCCCTTCGGGTTTTGTGACTCTTTTGGCCCTCTCAGTTCTCGATTGATTTTAGCTGAGGGTGGTCCTCTTCATAATTTCCTCTTACAAACCGACGAAGTTGACCGACTTGTATAAGCTCTTCACACTTATCCTTAAGGGCTACACAATCTTCTATCGCATGCCCATAATTATGGTGGTAATGATAAGTGCCAGATTTCAATAATATTTCATATTAAAATATAGGCACTTGTGGATATTAATTGATAAAATAAGCATAAAATAACCCTTAATTTATGAATTTATACCATTTCACATATTTTGTGATTTTAATTTGAATAAGAACGATTTATTCCCAAATTTGTGTTAATATCAGGATTCTATGGAAGAATGAAGATGATTGAGCAAAAGGATAATATAGAAATCTAAAAAGGAACGCTCTAGCACTCACTAAAGCTCGCCCAAACTCGCCTAAGCCAGACGCCCAGAGGATCTAGCTCAAGTGAGCTTAATTCGCCCAAGCGAGATTACTCTAGTGACATTGGGTCTTTTTCGTGCAACTCACCTAGGAAAACCCAATAACACCCAAGCGAGAAGTCACTTAGCCTAAGCTCAATTAGGTTAAATATGAGACTTGAGGCACAACCCTAGACATGCAAGATTGAAAGAAAAACACCATTGAGTGAATTATAATCCAATTGGGAGAATAGGAGGTGTTAGAAACCTTAGAGGAGGCAACCGTCAAGGAGAAACATCTGGAATCTTCTTTTCTTACTCTCCCTGCTTGTAACAGCCATCATGTGTGGCTAATTCAACCCTTTGGGATTAAGAGTAATTTGTTCAAACTTTTATGTATTGAGGTGATATTTAAACATAATATTTTGTTTTTGATTGATGATTGATGTTATCATTTTGTTAGTAATGCTTGTTCGCCTTGATCTCAAAATTTAGATTTGAATGGAAAGTACTTTTAAGTTTCTAACCCAATAATGCTTAACATATTTGAATGCTAGGAATTGATTTGAAATTTTAATTGCTATCAACGTCTGATCTTACTGATAAGAAGTTTTTATAAATATGTGAGGAATCGATATTTAGGAAATATATTAATAATTTTATATGCGAGGAATCTATATAAATGAATTTTTATTCGAGCATCAATATCAATCACAATCCCTATTTTTTCAATTGAAACAACAAACTCTTTGACTTGTTTTTTTATTACTCATTGTCATCATAACAAATCCCAAGAAACTTTATTATTCGGTTTTCTATTTAGTGAATCTTTTACTTGATTATTCAATTGTTCCTTGTGGGTTCGATATTCGTCCTTAGGACAAATTATTACTTTTGACAACACAGTGCATTTGTCGTAGAAAAGTCATCAGGTAACGATAATGATTCATTTGATTTACATTTGGGGTGTATGGGTCTTCCTCAATGCCAATAACAAATCAACATTTAGGGCTTCTTCCAAACCTTGGTCTCAGTTCGCGTTCAAAGGTGTATATTGTATGAAACGTTGGGATTGGAGGAGTTTTTTCTGCCTTATTGGTAGTGGTGGTGACCTATGGTGATCCTTCTCGGGCACTCTCCTCTCGGCAGCGTCATCTGGCGATCTTACCTTGTTATGGAATTCCCTCAACTCCTCGAATGCATGAACTTAATCGCTCTTTGTCGCAACTCATTTAGGTTTGTGGTTGGTTTCTTCCAGAGACTATATGAGAATAGTCCCTGCTTAAGCATGATAATCATGAGATGCATGACCACCTCTGGCTCAAGCTTCGAATGCTAAGGGAAACTTTCCCAAACCACTCCATGAACACACTTAATGACTTTGTTTTTTGTTATCTTATATTAACCAGCGATCGATATTAGGTGATGGGGTATACTCATGGCGAATTACGCTCCAAGCAATCAATTGAATGGGTGGGAGGCATGTGAACCAGCTTAGGGTAGCTCCCTTTAAGGATGTGGGGAATACCCGACATAGAAGCGCATCCTTAGGTATGTGCAGGTTGACTTGTGTGACATAAGTATCAACATGTTAGTTGGGGTTGGTAGTGCTAGGGATGCCAATATGGTGAAAGTTTTTGGCCTTTTGTGTTCTCAACACGATATGTTTTAGAGCATATGGGGTCTCGGGGTTCCTCATAGGGTATTAGGATCGTCCCACTACTTTTGAGGTTTTGTTTCATCCAAGAATTTTTAGTTCTAAGGGCATTTATCTCCTTCACATTCTTCCACTTGAAGGTCTTTAGATCCTTCCCAAGTTCCAACATCATTACCATAGGGTCCTTTCGGTGGTTCTCGATTTCTTCTAGAGTGTGTTTGTCACTGTCCATCATGCTTCGTGTAGTTACCATGTGGTTTTCTCCGACCCCGTGATGGCCGCCAAAATGTTTATGCAGAACCGGATATTCCCTCACACATGGTGTTCTCGGTCTCGTTCTTCGGTCTTGGCAAAGATACATGCGATTATACTCCAACACTCAAGTTAGTTTTCGGTCCAAGTAAATGATATATGTAAAATGTTAATGATTCATTACTTTTCACCTTAGGGTGTTCAACTATTTATAGTGATTATATTGGGATCCTACCTGTACGGATGATTAAAGTAGACTTAAGTAGGCCCAAGTGCCCCTAATAATGATTTCTAGGTTATTTATTGTTCACCACTTGTTAATTACATTGTTAATTCCTTAGTTTTGGTTAGGGATGACAATGCTGGGCGGGCCAACCCATGACCCACTATTGCAACTCGCTAACTTGCTTAGGCTTGCTCTACATAATCCGCAGTTCACGAAGGCCAAGTGTGAGTCGAAGCGAGCTGGCCCACATAACTTGCATATCTTAAAAATCTATAAATTTATATATGCACCCCTATAATTTCTTCATGTAGCCTCATATTCTCAAAAATTCTAAAATTATGCATTCCAAATTCTACAATATGGAATACAAATTTATATTTTGCATTGTGCAAATCTGAAACACAAATTTTAACTCCAAATTCTATAACTCATGAAGTCTCTGAATTCCACATTTTGAAATCAAAGAAAAACATTCAATGAAAAATGTCAATGGATAATTTGAGTATTTTTTGAAGTATGAGGTGCAAGAAAAAGGCATGAAAGTGTAGGAAGAAACTCCCTCAAGTCCCTAATTCATAATACCTTCACAAAATTTGATAATAATTTTTTAATATTTAATAGTGTTTTTTTGTTTTTATGAAATGCATAGATTATTTAGGTTTCAATATTATTCCAATGCAGTAGTTAAACCTCAGATTTTTTTTAATAAATTTAATGATATATATATATATATATTATTTTATATTATTTTTTAAATTAAAATAGTAATAATGTGTCTAATAATGTGTCTACCTGTATTATCTTAAAATATATATATATATATATATATATATAATATGAAATATTTTATTAGTGAATTTATTAGTATGATTAAAATTCAAATTTAATTGAAAATCATAACATTATAATAATACTAGTATGTTATTACACATATGTCATGAAATTAATACTATTAGATTATTTACATAATCTATCTAAATAAAAAAATTAATTTAATAAACAAAAATCATTCAAAATTTATATTTGAAAATTTACTTTTTATTATTTTTAAAAAACATTTCTTATACACCAACATTTGTGCGGACCATTAAAATTAACCCACATTCATTTTCCTATACAAAGTGGATCAACCAAACTTGCGTTTTGTGGATTAAAGATTGTCATTCCATCTCAATGGGAACATCTTATTGTTTATGTTGCCAAAATATCAAAATACCGAATGAGTTCTCAATACCTCGGTTATTACAATAAATAAACGCATAATTACGTTTTTTGTTTTGTTTGAGTAATATGTTGATGTGGTTCCTTTGAAGTTTTCGTTCTTTTATTCTAGTTATTCAAACAATTTGTTGTAAGAAACAGTTTCTTATAACAAAATTCTAGTTAATGTGTATGTTTGACGTTGTTTAGAGTTTGAATTAATTCAGAAACTTTAAAAGGCTTAAAGACGTGAACTATACAGGTAAAAAGTAAAAAATTTATTTAAAAAATAATAAAGTATTAATTCAATTTATTTTAAACTTAGATACAATATTGGTTGATTCGTATAGATTTGATAAATTAATTATAGTGTTGTTTTGTTCTAATCTTCTTACATTAAATAACGTTGAATTTAGAAATTTTCTGATTTGGTTCAGTAACTTCTACTAAATAAATATAATACATTGTTATTCTTACTATTTTCGTCTAAAGTAATTTTAATTTTATTTTATTGTCTCATAATTTAAAATATAATTTAAAAAAAAATGTAGACTTTAATGTAGTTGTGTAGGTGAAATTTTATAGTGTGTAAAGGTTGAAGAGAGTATCCGAAGGGTGATATTCTTCCCGCCATTTCTATCGTCTCTGCGGACCTCCCGCTATGGTTCATTCATTCAAGTTCGCATTGTGTTTTCGATCCTCTTTTCCTATTTCCTTTTATCTCTCTCAATCTCAATCTTTCTGAGTCAAAATATATAAAAAAATACTCTAAATAATTGACAGATACAAATAAATAATGTTGAATGAGTCAATGTGCATGTGGAAATAACTGTAAAATAAAGTTACTCAAGTTTACTTACTTACTAGTTGATGTGATTCCAATAGCCACATAGAACAAGATTCTTGACACTTTGAGGAATCACCTTGAGCTGGAAAATGTAGAGGCACTTTCTTAGAAGTTGGATCATAGTTCTAAGATCAAGAACTCACCAAAACAAGTACCAAATCCCAAACTCATTTGGATGAACCAAATATTGTCAAATTGAATCAACAAAGGAGAAGGAAAAGAACAAACCGAACAGAATTGAACTTCAAAACAAAAGAACCGAACAGAATTTAAAAACTAAACAGAAAATAGGTGCTGGAAAATTAAAGGAACCGAAACAAAAACAACTCAAAACTCAAGGCAATAAGAACAAATTGAAGAAGAAGAAAGGAAGGAGAAGAGAATGCTCATGAAGATGGAGGAATGGTTGGATGATCACGCCACTAGAAGAATGGATGCTCCTAGAT
The DNA here is from genome assembly GCF_051622355.1 of Phaseolus vulgaris. Lineage (NCBI taxonomy): Eukaryota > Viridiplantae > Streptophyta > Magnoliopsida > Fabales > Fabaceae > Phaseolus > Phaseolus vulgaris. The sequence goes on along the minus strand of NC_143502.1, from coordinate 11,511,263 downwards.
GAGTGTGGAAGCCGCCACTTGAGGAAACCATGGTCCTTCAAGATAAGACTAGAGAAGAAGCTCAAAGCTCTCCAAATGCTCACTCCAATTTTGAGTATAGTTTCTTTAGATAAAATTCAAATCTGAATTTTACAAAGGAAGCACCTCTATTTATAGCCTAAGGTGCTGAAAAATAGGTGGGAAATTTCAAATAAACTCATTTGAAATTCCCACCAAAAACAAGTCACATGGGAGGTGTGACCTTTTTCTACTATGACACCTCCCAAAAACTACACCTACACCTATCTACTAATACACCCCCCTAAAGGTCCTATTTAAAACCTAAAAGATGCTATAACAAAAGAGGTTTCTAAGGTTTCCCTCTAAGCACCTTCAACTAAAGACACTACAAAAAGAGAAAATAAATGTCCTCTTGCTCCCAAGGCTTTGAACATGCTTCTTGTAATCCTTTGAGGTGGACTTTGACCTCCATGGGCATCCTCCATTTGTGCCTCCACCTCTTCTTGAGCTTGATGAGTGGCCTCCATGTTCTCTTGGGCTTGATCTCCATCATACTCCCCGAGTTGGAGAGAATTCGACCACGAATTCTGGATACCTATAGAAAAAGGAGTTAGATCGCTGACATTAAAAGTATGACTACCTAAGAATGTATCAGGCATATCTAACTCATAAGCATTGTCATTAATCCTCTTGAGGACTTGGAAAGGTCCATCCCCTCGAGGCATTAGTTTGGACTTCCTTTGAGTAGGAAAACGATCCTTCCTCAAGTGAAGCCAAACCCAATCGCCCTCATCAAACAACAATGCTTTTCTCCTCTTATTGGCAAGTTCAGCATACTTGCCAACCTTCTTCTCAATTCTCTTCTTGATGTCTTTATGCAAAGTTTTCACAAAAGAAGCCTTTTCATCCCCATCTTTGCACAAGACATCGTCAAGAAGGGGAATAGGAAGAAGATCAAGAGGTGTTAGGGGATTAAACCCATAGACCACCTCAAAAGGAGAATGGGAGGTGGTAGAATTTACTACTCGGTTATATGCAAACTCAACATGGGGTAGTAAATTCTCCCACACTCTAGGATTCCCCGAAATAAAGCATCTCAATAGTTGTCCCAAAGTTCTATTTACCACCTCGGTTTGACCATCGGTTTGTGGGTGGCAAGTGGTAGAAAATAAAAGCTTAGTTCCAAGCTTGCCCCACAAGGTCTTCCAAAAGTGACTCAAGAACTTAGGATCTCTATCGGACACTATAGACCTAGGAATCCCATGCAAGCGAACCACTTCTTGGAAGAAGAGGTTTGCAATGTGGCATGCATCATCCACTTTGTGGCAAGGAATAAAGTGAGCCATTTTTGAAAAACGATCCACTACCACAAAAATGGAGTCCTTTCCCTTTGATGTCTTGGGTAAGCCTAAGATGAAATCCATAGATATATCTACCCAAGGCATTGAAGGGATAGGAAGAGGAGTATAAAGACCATGGGGATGCATTTTAGATTTAGCTTTGCGGCAAGCTATGCATTTATCACACAAACTATGAACATGTTTATGCATATGAGGCCAAAAGAAATGTTCATGCAACACATCCAAAGTTTTAGCAACCCCAAAATGTCCCATTAAGCCCCCCTCATGAGCTTCTCTAACAAGAGATAATCTAATAGAGCATTGGGGAACACAAAGACGTTTTCCTTTAAAAAGAAAGCCATCTTGAATAAAAAAATCTTTGTGTCCTCCCTTAAGACACTCTTGATAGAGGAGAGAAAAATCAAGGTCATCATGATAAAGTTCCTTAATGTGATCAAAACCAAGATATTGAGAGGTTAAAAGATTTAGCAAGGTGTATCTTCTAGAAAGAGCATCCGCCACAATATTTATTTTGCCTTGCTTGTGTTTGATCACATAAGGAAATTGCTCAATGAATTCCACCCACTTAGCATGCCTCTTGTTAAGTTTGTTTTGGCTTTTCAAATATTTAAGAGATTCATGATCACTATGTATCACAAACTCTTTGGGAAAAAGATAGTGTTGCCAAGTAAACAAAGCCCTAACAAGTGCATATAATTCCTTATCATAGGTGGAATAGTTGAGATGACTTCCCTTCAATTTCTCACTAAAATAGGCTATGGGGTGGCCCTCTTGAAGGAGAACAGCCCCAATACCTATGCTTGAAGCATCACACTCAATCTCAAATGTCTTAGTGAAATTAGGAAGGGCCAAGATGGGAGCATTAGTCAATTTTTCTTTCAAAGTATCAAAAGCATTTTGTTGTGCTTCTCCCCAATGAAAGACCACATCCTTTTTCACTATGTCATTGAGTGGTGCGGCAATGGTACCAAAGTTTGGGACAAATCTTCTATAGAAAGAAGCAAGCCCATGAAAACTTCGGACCTCATTCAAAGATTTCGGTGTAGGCCACTTTTGAATGGCCACCACCTTGGTTTTGTCCACATGGACCCCTTTACAACTCACAACAAACCCTAGGAATTCTATATGATCAAGAGCAAACATACATTTAGCAAGGTTAGCATACAAATGTTCCTTCCTAAGGGTTTCCAAAACTTGCCTAACATGCAACCTATGGTCATTCAAAGATAAGCTATAAATGAGAATGTCATCAAAGTAAACCACAACAAACTTACCAATGAAAGGTCTAAGAACATGATGCATGAGGCGCATGAAGGTACTTGGTGCATTAGTTAAACCAAAAGGCATAACTAACCACTCATATAAACCAAAGTTGGTCTTAAAAGCCGTCTTCCATTCATCACCCGGTTTGATACGGATTTGATTGTAGCCGCTTTTAAGATCAATCTTTGAAAAGATTTTTGAACCATGTAATTCATCCAACAAATCATCTAATCTAGGTATGGGATGCCTATACTTAATGGTTATGTTATTTATGGCCCTACAATCCGAACACATTCGCCATGTGCCATCCTTTTTTGGCACTAAGATGATAGGCATAGCACAAGGACTCATGCTATCTTGCACCCACCCTTTTTCAATCAAAGCCTCAACTTGTTGGCGAATTTCCTTGGTTTCACTTGGATTGGTCCTATATGCGGGACGATTTGGTAAAGAAGAGCCCGGTATCAAATCAATTTGGTGCTCAATCCCTCTCAAAGGTGGAAGGCCATTTGGAGGATCTTGAAACACATCTTTGAACTCTTCTACCAAATTTTCCAAGCAATGAGGACTATCAACAAGTGTTTCTATGCTAAGAGTTCTAGGGATGGCTAAAAAAAGAGGATGATGAGCCACTATTTCCCTTTCAATGTCACGCCTAGACACAAGGAGTGTAGGCTTAGAACTCTTATCTTTTTTATCTTTTTTATCTTTTTCACTCTCCCTCTTTTTCTTCATGATAACTTGGTCCTCATGGACTTCTCTTGGAGAGAGAGATTTTAAAGTAACCTTGTGACCATGGAATTCAAAAGATAATTTGTTGGTAAAGCCATCATGTAAAACTTTTCTATCAAATTGCCAAGGCCTTCCCAAAAGAACATGAGTGGCTTCCATGGGCACAACATCACATAATACCTCATCTTTGTATTTTCCAATGGAGAAATGGATGAGGACTTGTTTATTAACAATTATTTCTCCTACTTCACTAAGCCATTGTAATTTGTAGGGCTTTGTATGAGAGATAGTAGGCAATCCAAGCTTATCTACTACTCTTGTACTAGCCACATTTGCACAACTACCCCCATCCACTATCAAGGAACAAATGTTGTTTTGAATAAGACATCTTGTATGGAAAATATTTTCCCTTTGACTTTCATCAAAAGGTTGTGAAACTTGTCCAAGAAGTCTTCTCACAACTAACAAGTCCCCTTCAAGTGGACATTCACTCTCTTCCTCACTAGATGCATGAGAATGCAATGAATGCTTTGAAGAATCCGAATCATGCTCACTAACTACAATGCCCTCATGCATGTACATACTTCGTTTTGAAGGACAATTTGCAGCAATATGACCATAACCCATACATTTAAAGCATTTAGTGTTAGATGTTCTAGTGGGAGACTTAGGTCTAGATGTTGATGGCTTAGATTCCTTGGGTTTGAAAGAAGAATCTTTGGAAGGATGTTTTGAAAAAGAAGTTTTGTTTCTCCAAGACTTGGAGTAGTATCCATTATTGGAAGCATTTTTAAAAGAGTTTTTCTTAGCAAGTTGGGCTTCCACCTTCATTGCAAGATGAACTAAAGAGCCCAATGATGAATACTCTTGTAACTCAACAATGTCTTGGATATCCTTCCTAAGACCACTCACAAACCTAGCAACCATGGCTTCTTCACTTTCTTCTAATTCAATTTTAAGCACAAGCGTCTCAAGCTCCTTATAATATTCATCCACATTTAGCGTGCCTTGTTGAAACCGTTGGAGTCTCAACATGAGGTCTTTCCTAAAATGTGGGGGCACAAACCTAGCGCGCATATGATCCTTTAAAGAGTTCCAAGAGTCCACGGGAGGACCCTTGTGATAGATAATGTCCTTTACAATCCCATGCCACCATTTCATGGCATAATCACTAAACTCTAGGGTGGCTAGCTTGAGCTTATGCTCATCTTGGATCTCATGGATCTCAAAAATTTGTTCACACTTAGCCTCCCAATCTAAATACACATTTGGATCACTAGAACCATTAAAACAAGGTAGTTTGACCGAAGGAAGCTTGGACTTTGCATCATGGTAGAAGCCATTGCCGTAGTGAATTCTTTCCCCTTGGTGATGATGTCTTTGTCCATGGACTTGGGGTGGAGGTCTCCTTCTCCTATGCTCATCTTCACGGCCAACATCATTTGAAGAAGCTCTTGAAGATGGTCTATGAGAATGATGTCCATCATGGATAGAAGGAGATGGTCTAGTTTGTTTGACCTCCATCTTTTGCAATTTCTCTTCCAACCTTCTAATTGTTCTTTGAGCTTCATGTAATTCACCAAGAATTGAAGCTTTGGAAGGAGAATTCTGCTTGGAGGATGCATCACTTGAAGATCCAGCCATTTGTAATTAAAAAACAGCAAACACACAAAACAGCAAACAAGTTAAAAATTAGCAAAAACAGTGAGCTTTCCAATTGAAACTGCCGAAGTGAATTTAAGGCTGAAAAGATATCACTCTCAAAGAAATAATGTTCTTGCACCAATCTGATCTTGAGGCCTTGGAATCCTCAAATGAAATATGTCAAAGCAAGCACACCAATCTTAAGAGCAAACCACCACAAAACCAATGAAACAATAAAGACAAACAAGAAAAGGTATAAGCAAGGAAAGGTAATTGCAAAAGGAAAACTATGTGTAAGACAAACTCAAAGAGTAAGAATGAAAGACAATCAAGAAAATAAAGAACTCAATGAGAAAAGTAGGCACACAAAAGAATACCTAAGGAAAAGCACTAGAGTAGATGAAGAAAACAAAAAAAATTTAGCTACTGGAAATTTTTTTTAATGCAAACTGTGTTTGATATTCACTGATTTAACTGGAACGTTGTAGAGCGAACTGGATTATGAAATTTATACCACAGAAACTTCAAGATGTTAACTCAAAAATGGCACTGGAATCAATTAAAAACAGTAAGCCAATTGAGAGAAATAAATTTTTTAAAATCACTGCCAGATTACCGTATTTTTTTCGGCAGGAATGTACACTTTTTTTATTTTATTTATCATTTTTTGTGTACTTCATATTTTTGAATGATTCTTTTTTCTATTCTTTTCTAACACTTTCAATATCTCAAATCCAGAATTTCAGAATTTTACAGTACGTAAATCAATTGCAATAAGGAAAAACAGTAAGCACTTTTTTCAGAAACAGAGGAATCCTAATAGGAATAAAAAAACAGGATGATGAACTAGCAAAGACATAATAGAAAATGATGTATTGGAACTTGTATAGGTCTAGAATACAAGTATGAACTCAATGCTAAAAAGAAAATGCTCAAAGGATCAACATCAATTCAGAAAAAATATATGACACCAAAGCAAGAAACAATCAAAACAATAAAAGTACTACTAGAAGTAATGACATATATGGAATAACATGACTAAGACAAAACTTAACAAGATTCAAAAATTAAAAGACACAACACAAATTGTAACAAGTGGAAGGAAGCTTAAGGTAAACTCTAGGAAGGATAATGCCATTCCAAAAGAGCAACCATACTCATAAGAATTATGAGTGCCATAAACCTTTCCACAAACACTTGGAGCAAAAGAAAAACAGCAAGAATACTCAATTAAAATTCTAAAACAGAAACTTAAATTGCAAGAAAAATTAAAGAGCTCTTGAAAATAAAGTGCACACAACTCAACAATTAAACAAGAAGAACCTAAGACTCATGATACCACATGATGTGATTCCAATAGCCACATAGAACAAGATTCTTGACACTTTGAGGAATCACCTTGAGCTGGAAAATGTAGAGGCACTTTCTTAGAAGTTGGATCATAGTTCTAAGATCAAGAACTCACCAAAACAAGTACCAAATCCCAAACTCATTTGGATGAACCAAATATTGTCAAATTGAATCAACAAAGGAGAAGGAAAAGAACAAACCGAACAGAATTGAACTTCAAAACAAAAGAACCGAACAGAATTTAAAAACTAAACAGAAAATAGGTGCTGGAAAATTAAAGGAACCGAAACAAAAACAACTCAAAACTCAAGGCAATAAGAACAAATTGAAGAAGAAGAAAGGAAGGAGAAGAGAATGCTCATGAAGATGGAGGAATGGTTGGATGATCACGCCACTAGAAGAATGGATGCTCCTAGATGAGTGTGGAAGCCGCCACTTGAGGAAACCATGGTCCTTCAAGATAAGACTAGAGAAGAAGCTCAAAGCTCTCCAAATGCTCACTCCAATTTTGAGTATAGTTTCTTTAGATAAAATTCAAATCTGAATTTTACAAAGGAAGCACCTCTATTTATAGCCTAAGGTGCTGAAAAATAGGTGGGAAATTTCAAATAAACTCATTTGAAATTCCCACCAAAAACAAGTCACATGGGAGGTGTGACCTTTTTCTACTATGACACCTCCCAAAAACTACACCTACACCTATCTACTAATACACCCCCCTAAAGGTCCTATTTAAAACCTAAAAGATGCTATAACAAAAGAGGTTTCTAAGGTTTCCCTCTAAGCACCTTCAACTAAAGACACTACAAAAAGAGAAAATAAATGTCCTCTTGCTCCCAAGGCTTTGAACATGCTTCTTGTAATCCTTTGAGGTGGACTTTGACCTCCATGGGCATCCTCCATTTGTGCCTCCACCTCTTCTTGAGCTTGATGAGTGGCCTCCATGTTCTCTTGGGCTTGATCTCCATCACTAGTGCCTAGTTTTTTGTTGACAAGTTATACCCATGTATGGATTAATTTGAAATTATTATTACAAGATTGAGTGATTGAGAATGAATTCGTCTCTGTGTGCGTTATGCAATACGTTAGAGGAATCCTCTCAACACCTCTTCCTAGACTGTCTTCCCACAACGAGTGTGGTCAATGTGTTATTGTTGGATTGGTATTTTGGGGGCCAAGACAGGGTATTAAGAATCACATGGAGAATTTTCACTTAATCCATCTCTCTAATAAACAAAACCAGGTATGGCTAGGATTGTGGGCGGCAATTGTCAGTTGCATTTGGAAACAGAGGAATCTGGTGGTTTTCAAGGAAGGGTCCCTGATGCTAATGAGATTTTTCAGAATGCCCAACTACAGTCCTTGGTTGTGGTTAAAACACAAGGTAGTTGGTTTCTCGTACGCTTTCTCTGACTGAATTTTAACCCCAACCAGTGTCTCCTTGTTGTGGTGTGAGTGTGTTGAATCTTAGGCTGTAAAAATCACCGTGTAATGGTACATGGCTCAGGTGTGGAGTCAACAGGGAGGTGTGGAGTGTTAAATGGTGTATCGGTCACAGCTGGGTTGATTTAAGTGAGTAGCAGGGGAATCCTCTTTGATTAGAGTAATCGATGCTCAGCTAAAGTTTCCATCCAAAGCTGTTGTTAACACCTCACAAGTTGTGTTTTCATGCATACTAATTTTGTTCTTTGCTTTCAAAAGGCTGATGTTAGGAGGTTGCAGGTTGTCTTGAGTATCTGTATAAGGAGAGGAGGGACCTAGGAGTAGGTTGGTAAGAATGGAAATAGTTATGTTGAGCAATGGAAAGGCTTCATATTCATTGGTACAGAGGGATGTAAACAGCTTCTGGTATTTGCTTGGTGGTTATCCTGCTGCTGGTTTCTAACCTTGCTGAAGGAGGATGTGGGTGAGGTTTTGGGTTGTGGTTGCTAAATCATAAATACATCCCAAACAGGTGCTTGTGGCTGGTGGTGCTTTATCCGTTTCTGGTGTGGAATTGTGGCCATTGAAGGTGTTCCATAGGTGTGGATGGGGTGCATAACAGGGTATCTTATGAGGGACAAGTGCCACAGATCTGTCCATGAAGTTGGCTTGGATGGTTGAAGTTTGGGATCCACTAATGGAACATAGCTTGCTTCTGGAGTTCTTGAGCGCGGAGCTTTAATGTCGCCAAGGGGAGCCAGGAAGGATTTTTTTCATATGCTATGCTGGTTTTATCCTGCTTCCACATTTGCAGTTTTTGTTCCCTTGCACCTACTTGTGTTTGCGTCCTTGAGGTACAACGTTGTGGGAGCCACTTTTGTAGTTACAGGGGCCTGATTTTAAACCAGAAAATTAGTTGTCACTGTTGTAAAACAGAATCTCTATTTGTAAAACAGATTCTATAATATTGCAAAACAGAAAATCTAGAAACAGAGTATGTGCAGAAACGGAAATCTGAGTGAGCGCACAAACCTCCGAAACCCTCGTTCGTAGAGGACCAACGTTTGAAACCCTCGTTTCGCAGAGGTTGAACGTGGGATAGAGTCCCGACCTTCTGCAACCTAAGGGGACCTCGGTTCCTACCTTGAATGGGTCTCTCAGAACGTGCATGCTCTCAACAGATCCAGATCTGCTCCGCACTCTCCAGGAAGACGTAGTCTTTCTCTCCGCAACAGCTCGGAACCGCCTTGACCGTGGGAAGCAGAGTTGCTCATGTAGTGGGATGCAGTTACTTTCTTCATCTATAAAAGCCGCAACCCTTTGCTTCAGAAAACACCCAACTCTCACTCACCTTCTTCATCTTCTTCACCCAACACCACCGTGAAACTCCTCTTCCTATCACCTTTAAATTTTTAGTTTTCTCTCTCATCATTTATTAGATTATTTTAATATTATAATATTTCTGGGTTCTATTTTGTATTACTCTTTTAAAAAGAAACTTGCTAGTTTTGATCCTCGGAAATTATCGGGAAGTTCCTGTTGTATCCTGGAGGACTTGCGCAATACACCGAGGATAAGTCCTTACGGACAGTGATTACTTACGCCTTGGGAAATCTTTTTGTTCGTTTTAAAGCCTAATTTACTACAGTCACAACATCATCTGCTGTTAGAATTCTTGGAATTGGCTATGCTGAATTGTCCAGCTGCCTACATGCAATCTTGAAGCCACCAGATTTGTCTTTGCTGTTTGTTATTGGTTGTGTTTAGCTTAATATCACTCTGTTGGGAAGTGTGCTTTTGATCTTTGGTAGTTCTTAGGAATGTCATTGCACTTGTTCAGCAGGTTTTTGTGAGTTTTGTATGTGCTCTCTGTGGTCTAGAACCAGTGGTCTAGAACCATGTATACGGGTTGGGACACCCCTGAAGTGTCTTTTTTTTTTAATTTATTAATTCTTTGCGGATAAAAAAAATTGAGTGATTGAGAAAACTAAGCACAACATGACCATGGGCCTTTGGTTTGGGATAACTAGGTTTAGTGCATTCTCACGTGGTATAACAGCATGAATGGTAAAAAAAAGAGAGAATTTGCAAAAGTAAGTTCCGAGTAAACTGATATTGAAGACTTGGAGGGTGTTATTGGTGCCTTTATCACATATCGTGCATAGAGCACAACAGTCATTTTCAGCTCATTTTTTAATTTTCTATTATGGTTAGATGTTTTTTTTGGAGTTTAATGGGTTGTACAAGAATAATGTGCCTGAGAAGGAGGTTCGTTTCTGTATCTTTTGCTGAAGCCATCGCTTACTAAATATACGTTTGTTTTTATCTTTAAATTTCTTGCCATCTGTTTGGTGGCCATGTTGGAAGTTAGTATGGCTTCGTGTATGTACTACTGTAAGATTTGTTGTCGGGATTTGAACACCTTTTTGTGTACAACTGAATGTTGCTAAATTATGTTGTTACTTTTTCTTTATTTCTGAATGTGTTCAGGAATCTGGAAAAGACAGTCAAGAGAAAAAAAAGAACCATATCAAGGCACTCCCTGTTGCTGCAACTGAGTGTGAACCTCTATCTAATTCGTTTGCTTCAGGTTGAAATTTTAATTCTTTATTGAAATGTTCTGGTGGGCTTACTTCTCCATGTTAATTGCATCTGTCTTGTTTTGCAGGTGAAGTTGCGAATTGGTTAAGCAGAGCAATCTCTATTGGCTGCATTAGGCCAAGCTGCAGCATACACTGAAGAACACTCTAAACCACCTCCTGAAATTCAGTCTCCTTTCGACAAGGTAAGCTAATATGATTGAACTGGGAAATATGCTATAAGAGTGAATTGGTTTACATGGCTTAGTCTTGTGAGTTCAGGTTGAATAGCATATGCGCTTTGGGTTTTCAACATTTGAAGTGCTTCAGAACTAAATTTTGGGGGTAGGGTTCTGCTGCTGTAGTTGGTATCAGTGAATTCTGGTGAAGTAACCACCCACCTTTTCCCTATTCATTATGTGTATATGTGTGTAAGTATATATTTATTTCTGGTTTCATTTTGCATCAGGCTTCGGATATTGTTAAACAAGTCTATTCTGTTCTTCCTGACTATGACAAAATAATATCTGCACTGCTTACGGAGGGTCTATGGATGCTTCCAAAGAATTGTAAATTTACTCCTGGTGTTCCAATTAGACCTATGCTATCAAAGGCAGCAAAAAGTGTAACTGAAATTCTAAACAAATTCCAGGATGTGGAGTTTACTTGTGAATACAAATATGATGGAGAGCGTGCCCAGGTGGATACTTCATGGTCAAATCTTCCATCAGAAACATAGCTATTAAGATACTAACTATGCACACTAACATTATCTGCATTGAAACAGATACATTATCTGGAGAATGGTTCAGTTGAGATTTACAGTAGACAAGAAGAATGGAACATTGAACACTGACAAGAAGAATGGAACAATGAGTGGCATCAGATCATAATAGTATTCCCAACAGTATATGAAATTCCGTCCATGTCTTCCATTGAAGTACTAGGAAATTCAAAACAAGGATACAGTTATAACCATTAGCCCTGTCCACCATGCTGCAGCGGGCATAGTTGATCCGAACAAGGTAATAGAATGAATTGATGCGTAACATTGTTTAATTGCTAATAATAGCTGTATGTATTTAACTTTTTTGGTGCCATTTCTACATTTTTCTTTCAAGGGCATATCTCTATTCTACCTGTCTGCTTTGTAGAAGACTGTCCATGTGATTTCCCTTCACCTGACCTTCACACTGTTCTACAACATGGCTACACTTAGTATCAAATACTTGCTTGTCATTAAATAAATGTAACTACCAAATCCTTAGTCTTACCCTTAAAAAAATTTCAATTTACTAATACTTGTACAGCCAACCTACCAAAACATTGAGTCCGTACCAAACTTTTCGGCACCTTACACTTAACCTCGTCAATAAGACACGAAAACAATTTTTTCTGCAGTCTTATTCATTTTATTATAATATAAAAAATATATATTAAAGCATTATATTTATATTTATATTAACATAATTTTTATATATCATCAGTTTGAAAGAACAAAGATGTATTTTTTTCGTGTTTTCCAATCATTTCTTTTTTGTTTTTCTAACTTTTTCTCAATGTTTTTATCTACACTTTTTTTTTACCTAGAAACAAACATGTCATTATTGTCATGAGAATAAATTTTTCAATATCTCGATCATCTGACTAGTGAACCACAATATTTACGACTAATTGGTCTCTCGATTCAGCAAGTTAAACCTGTGATAAAGGTTAATTACATAAGAGAAAAAAACTTAATTATTCTCTAAGAACATAATTAAAAGAGCATTAGACCTACTTAAGCCTAAAATTACTTCTTATAGACAGGGTCTATGACAAAAACTATAAATCTAAATGAGATCTACAGGTACCGATAGACCGAGGAGGATTGAGGATGAAAAAATATTAAAATTGACCAATTATTTAGTGAGGAATATTGACCTTATAAGAAGAGTACTATTGTATTTTCCATCTGTATTAGTCATTGAATCCGGAGGTTATACCAATGTTATCATTATAAAAAAATAGCATTGTAGATTGTATACTTTTTAAAACTTTAAACTGTGTACATAGAGAGATTTGGAGCAAAGATACTTATACTCACAACATATTTCTTCTTAACACAATCTTACAGAAAAAAAAAAAATAACCATCCACGTCTTACATTCCAATGAACGAAAGTGGTAACTACACAAACCAGGAAAACTACACAACTCTAATAAAAACAAACTGCATGATGTACTTAACAAATACGCATAGATCCGACTGCTTCAACTATCACATGTTTCGCTCGTTACACACAATTTGCTTAGCTTTGAAGTGCATTTAAGCGACCATTCCTTTCAATAATTGGACAATCATAAAACTGTCATTTCAATATTTCAAAATAGTTAAAGCACCAATGATAGAAATTTACAAATAGTATTTCTCAGCTTTAAGATTAATCACTGAAAATGACTTAAGGTGAACCTAATCCTTTATCCTCTAGAGTAAAGATTAATCTTAATTATAGTATTATGGTGAGTCCACACAGCATATAATAAAATATGAAATTCTTCCAAAATAGTTCATTCTCACACTAAAACATACAAGCTATAGTGAACTATAGGGCTTTGAATAAATATTTGCAATATTAATTTTTATTTTTGAATACAATAAATTCTAAAGTTGTTTGTATTTCAATGAAATGTAAACAGTTTTTACTAACTAATACTGAAAACAGCTTTTCCAGACCAATTATACTTATAGAGAGAGTGCAAAACAGAACAAGAGTGTGTGACCTACCGCGAAAATCTTGATCTTATAACCATGAAAAAACGGTTTCTTTTAACTGTATTTGGGAGTCCAAATTTAAGTAATACAATCAGCATTAAAGAAGTGGTCCCCTGACCAGATGTGTTCAAAAGGGCACACAAATCTATGATCCAATTTCAACATGGTTTGCATTTGAAGCATCTTCAATCTTCTGCTTCTTTTTCTGCTTCAATTTCCTTTGCTTCTGATTGAACCGAAATTGATCTTTTATGCTCTTCTCCCATTCCTTCTTATTTCTTTGGTAAAGCAGCATAGCAGCACGAGCATCTTCTATCTGAAACAATACGGTGGTCTAAGACTTTTGATTTCATGTTTTAGAGATATAGCAAGCTGACACAACAAGATACAGGTTTGCATAAATGAAAAAAAAAAATTCAAACTAATGACAATAGCACAAACTTAAGTGCTTGTTATTGGTTTTGTTATTAATTGCATCTTTGCAAGTTTACATATCTTGTATATTTAATTGTATGTTACATTTTTTAATGTTTATGAATCTTACTATTCTCTATACAAAACATTCAGGATTCAGAAAATCAGCTTTATGATATGATACACTACTTGTATCTCGATTCAACTACCATGTTGGTCACTGATCACATAAATAACAGGAGACGGAAAAAAAGGTAGACAGACTAACTGGGCAGTGCTCTCCTGTTTGGATCGTCACACCAAGATGTTCGGCAGCAAGATGTCGCAGTGCTCTTCTGCTATTTGATCTGCCAATCCCAAAGGCAAATTTATTATAATGAATTACATAAACACTTGAATGTAAACCTAAAAATGATAGGTAGAAGCAAAATTAGGTGACAGCACCTTAGAAATGGTTGATACTCGGAGGTATCTCTTATTTCCTTTTTGGGGTGACTTAATAACAATGCCTGCAGAAGTACAGTCCAAATCTCCGTTTTAAACACCATAGGCTGATAAGAAAAAAATATACACACAAATCAAGAACGTCAAAGAACATAATCACTCAAATACAGACCTTAAGGTCATTGGACAAGGCATGACCAACGAGGATCCTTCCGTTGATCAACTCTGACACTTTCTTCTGAGCAGCCCAAAAATCCTTTGCTACAAATGTAATTATCATGTTGAAAGTTGTATTAGTTTATTGGCATAAGAATCATAGAAATGGTTAGGAAACCTGGTCCTCGTAGTTATAATAAAGCTTTTATGGCTGCTTTTAAAATTTGAGACATGCTAATGGCTGAGCACCTGAACCTTAACATCTAATACTAGTGTGGACATGGCTCATTTTTTTTTCAATTTCAGTTGTTTTGAGGAAAAATTCATAAAATAAGCTCTATGTTTGATCAACTAAAATTTAGTAAAGGCATTTTATGAAAAATAAGTTGTTTTCATGAATCTGAACATTTGTAAGTGATTATTTTTCCTTTCAGCTTCATACACGCTCTTACTCTTGTGTAAAAGCTGATTTTTTTACATCCGGAAAAAAAAAATCTTCGAATAATTTTCAGCAAATATATGCAAACAGAAACTGATTTTGATTATAAATCATTATAACAATAATTGATCATTGAAATAACCAGTTGTCCCAAACACACCATCCCACCAGATAAGCCAGATCACTACTAGTTCAGGAGTACTACAGTACAGTACAGCTCTAGAAACTTTTGTTCTAACAACTTGATTAGTAAGGCACTGAACACATGATTTGCTTTGGTTAAGTCACTGAAAACTCCAATCAAAGATAAAGACAAAAGAAGAATCCAGTGGCTCTTGAAAAATGTCAGAACTTTATCAGTAAAAAATGATATCCAAAATTTTGAAACTCAGCTGGAGTTGTCCAATGAAGAGAATGTTATATTTCATAGCCAAACCATTCCCCTCTATTCATAACTAACAACATAAGAGGCAAAAGATTCTCTCATAATCCTTGAGGCAAAAGAGGCAACATAAGTAAATAAATTGTGACTCCTAGAAAATGAAAACTTTCAAAGAATATAATGAAATTGATGTTTCTACGAGGAAATTGAAATGTGGTATAATTCATATCATAGGAATTTTCAAGTTCCAAAACGTTCAAGTGTATTTATTAAAATGGTAGACTGTTCAGAAGAGAGAAACCAAGAAGGCATATGATGAATTCCATGTGTCTAGAACACAGCAGAGCTATTCAATTTATAGAGGACAGAACATAATTACATAATATTCAGTTACCCTATTTAAGGCTAATAACATAAATATAGAATCATTCTAATTAATCCTAATATAATCAGTTATTGTATCTATAGATTCTAACATATTTGCAAGATTCTAACATTCCCCTCAAACTAAAGCATATAGGTCATAGACACCAAGCTTGTCACATATGTCATTAATCCAAGGACCCTTTAACAACTTAATGAATATATCTACTAATTGATCATGGAAATTGACAAAAGGTAGTAGATATTTTTCCGAGCATGACTTTCTCTATGTAAAAAATGATAATCAACTTCAATATGTTTCATCCTTTCATGGAATACTAGATTTGAGGCAACATGCAGCACAAACTGATTACCACATATACGTGATAACTATGTAACCTCTCCAAACTTTGGATTTTAAGCAACTTGAGTCATAAGCTTTTGATTGGCTATGATAGCCATACTAATACTCTACTTCCATTCTAGACCTAATTACAACATTTTGCTTCTTTTTTTGCCAAGAGACAAGATTATCTCTGGCAGGTATACAAAAACCAAAGGTGGACCTTTGTCTTCATACCCACAATTAGAGTGTCTTTCGTCATCATACAAAAGAGCTTTTCTAGAGCTTGTTTGATGTATTGATTAATGCAAGTCATTGTGTTCCAATGTATCTTGCACAAGTTGAGGAACTTACTACGCCTACTGTGAACAGGATATTCGTATAAGTATCAGAAGGGCAGTTCAACTTCCCTATCAACCATATGTACCTTTCAAATTTGAAGAGGCTTCCTCTGATTTGACACAAGTTTGACGTTAGGATCCATAGGGTGTCGATTGTCTTGGAGTTTAACATTACTAATTCTTCCAATCATTGGATACTTATAATGAACTCATTTTTTATTGTGCTGCCTCATCCCAAAGAAATATTTTAGTTCATCAAGATCTTTCATTTGTGAATGTTTATAAAGATGATGATTTACCTATGCAATATCAACATGATCACTATCTGTGATAACAATGTCATCAACATGAATAACCAGATAGATGCAATCAACAGGTGAGAGACGATAGAAGGCAAAGTGGTTAGCCTTGCTCTGAATCATACCAAATTATTGAATCTTAGTACTAGATCTATTGAACCATGCTTTGAGTGATTGCTTGAAGATATATGTAGACATATAAGACTAGAGGACACCCTTTGAGCAAAAAAGCAAGAAGGTTGCTCCATGTACACTTCTTCAAGCATATCTCCATGTAAAAAGACATTTTCCATGCCCAATTAATAGAGCAACCAATGGCAAATGACAATAATGGACAAGAATGGTTGCAAAGAAGTCATTTTGGCAGATAGAGAAAAATTATCACCGTAATCCAACCCGAAGATCTAGGTATAGCCTTTTGCAATGAGACAAAAGCCTTAAGTTGGTCAACATTGTTGTCTAGACCAACCTTGACCGTACACACCCATCGACAACCTACAACTAACTTCCCTAATGGTGGAGGAACGAGGTTTCAAGTCTCATACAAATTATGCCAGCCTAAAAAATGAAATTGTTTCAAAGGAGACACTTTATGAGATTTTGGATACTCGAGGAAAACACAATTATGATACCGAAAGAGTTTGTCAATGCCAGAACCAAGAGCATGAGTGAAACACGTAGAACCAAAGACATAAGGCAATAAAGGATGAATAGAGTGATGAGTATATGGAACTTTATGAGGGATTTTACGTTTCAAGATGGATGAATGCATGTGATTGATGAGATAACACGCAATAAGTACTACATCACCCCAAAACTAATGAGAAACATGAAAGTGTCTCAAGAATATGCCTATTTTTTTGTTTAATAGCCTCATTTTGTTGGAAGGCACAAGGATAAAATCTTTTATGCAACACACTAAGATGTCATAAAGGTCTAGAACTGAGTAGACAGATACTCACATGCATTATCACTTTGTAAAATACAAATAGTACACAAATTTGGTTTTTGATTTCATGAAAAAGGATTGACACAGAAAAAATATGACTTGATCCCCAAACATCACAACTGACTAAAAAAGGGGGGTGAATCCTAACTAAAAATGCAACTAGAAAAAAAAAACTACGAATACGATTACCAAATTGACATGACTCTCAAGACAAAGATTCTAACATGGAAAGACTAGTGTTAATTGTTATCAAGACTTGGGTGTCCTACCTAAGCATGAAGCAAGCGTGAGGATGTTGCCACCGATCCAATAAGAGAAAGTCCTTTTAATTAATATAGGCTACTAGACTTGCATCCAAAGCCAATTGTCCACCCCCCCTCCTTTAATCCTACAAGAAAACAAAATCTTTAGTAAAATAAAAGACAAGATCGAAAGGCCTTATAAGTTTACTAATGGACAATAGATTAAAGGGGGCCCTAGAAACAAAAAGAATATTATGAATAGAAAGAAAGAAGGGGATGGACAATACCAACACCTTATAACTATTTTTGAGAACCATTTGTCATGGTGACAATAGGTAAATAACAAGTAGAAAGAAAAGGAAAAAAGGATTTATTACCAATTATATGAGCGATGGACCAAAAATATAGGACCCAAGGGCCCAAAGAGTAAAAGATGCCAATAGAAGAATTACCAGTGTGACCAACAAAACCAGTGGAACTAGAGACTTATGGTCTATTGAAGGAAATCATTGAAGATTGTAAGTATATTGTTACTGGAAGCATATTCTACAGGAGCAACTTGTGCATAAGAATCGGTAATAGAGTTTACAACATTAGTTGTTTTAGGGGTCAACCATGCCGAGAATAACAGTAATAAATGGTGTGACCAATTTTGTGGCAATAGTCACTTGAATCGTGACCTATGATCTCCATTGTTTTTGTGAGTGTGCCCATGATCACCTCCTTATGACAACATGGTTGAAGAACTAAAAAAGGTAGATGGCACATATAGGTCGGACTAACTACAGAGTTGATGGTTGCTTTAGCAAGAATGCAAGCAATGAGGACCAAGCAACAATCATATCAGGGTAGAAAGAGATCCTAAAATCTAGTCTCGAACCTGATAGTACTTTGCAAGTAAGACATACAACAAGAGAAGGGTAAGATGATTCTCCAATTCCTTGTCTGGGGTCACAGCAAGAGGCAAAAGTTGATTAAAATCAAGAAGACTACTTATACAACCCAAATAGGTCAGCTTGGTTCTATCAAGGGTTTGCATCATGATCGCATCCATGAGGTGTTGACATATTCTATAGAAATTTTGTAAGTCATCAGTATAAATTGACTTGGCCTATGTCCAAACTAATTCACACATGTCGTGGGAGCAAAAAAATTGTTTAACGGAGGAATGAAGTAGACTTGATGACATCACAAAGTTGAGCATAAATTTCACTACATTTAGGCTCGTTAGGTTCAACAAAAATTTCTTCTTTAGTGGTGAGATATGGTCCAAATAATCTTGACTCTTGAGCCAAAGTTTGATGTTTAAGGCCCAAGAATCATAGTTATTGACATCCAACTTGTTAGTAGATAGTAAGGCAATGAGAAAGTTGGTGAAAACAAATGCACAGATTTCAGAGTTGTCATGGATCAACCTCAAAGAGAGAGAAATAATCAAGCCGTATGAAAAATAGAAAACCAGCCAAGTAGAAAATAACTAGTCAACCAAACAGAGGATAGCAATAAAAAATAGATCACAAATGGTGCCTGAATGGAAGAAAGACCACAAATCCAGAACCAGCAAGGAGAGTCTGGCTAAAAGATTTGACAGAAAGCTTATCAAAGGCACCACCACATGCAGCGGAGGTGGTGGAAAAAGGTGAAAAGTCAGGTGCGGGGTTTAGGCACATGAGATACCAAATAAATGAGAAATTGTTAAGGTTGGTCATTGAAAGGCAAGCTGAAGCCAATGGTCATCAACGGTCGAAGAAAGCTCATCAGAAAGTAGCTGACAGTGAATGGTGACAGACGATGAGCCCACAGGGAAAGCACATATTAGGGTCCCCTTCTTGTTAGGCTCTCGAAACCAAGTTGAAAAGATAGAAACTGAGAAGGCATATGAAAATTTCATGTATTTAGACCATGACGAAGCTATTTAGTTTATAGGGAAGACACAATTACAGAATATTCAGTTACCTTCATTTAGGCTAATAACAAAAATATAGAATCAATCTAATTGATCTTAGTATCATTAATTGATTTTAATATCATCGGTTACCATACTCATAAGATTCTAACATATCTACACAATTCTAACATAAACAAAAGAATATCAAACCTTTTCTAAGATCTCGAGGCCTTATGCCACTAATTTTAGTGCGGAAGTCAACAACCCGTTCAATTGGCCGAACAAACTCGTCATAAATAACATTTCCCCACTTATTGACCTGCCATCAACTAAACCAATATTAGGAATAAAAGACTTAACAAGGCAAGGGGAGATGAGCATATTAACGATAATTGTAAAAAATACTTATGCCAAAGAAAATTGGAAATTGATGTTTAGTTGTTTAGTGTTATCAATGTACATGGGAGAATGTGATGGAAGGCCAAAATTCTGCCATAAAAGCATGTCATTGTGGCACTGCCGTAACCTCCCTTCACAAACTGCCAATGAATTGGCAAAATATCTGTCATGCATTCTACCATGGTGACCATGGAGCCACCATTTAACAACATTGGTTTGGTTTTTTCTGTTAAATGTGAAATGATAATTCCACTATGTAGGAGCAAGTTATGAATTCTTACATATTAAAGTTAGAATTGATTTGGTTTCAAATATATACAGGATGTAATGTTCTTGGTGCTTTTCAATCTAAATTTTTATGTACAAAAAAATAGGCCCCCAAAAAATTTTCACACAATATTTTCATAATGTTATCAAGCATGGGTTCTACTTTGCATGGATATTAATAGTGGGAGTTCATTCAACTAATGCCTAGCTAACACTTGCACAGTTGCACTTACATAACGTGTTCATATAAGGTGATAAAATACAAGAAACAAGTTCTCGTGGCCCAATATAGTATACAAGAGACTCAAACAACGTCTGGGAGAAGACAGTCAATGATGACATATGTCCAAATAACATCTAATCTAGTTTTTATTGGGTCTATCACAAGGTGTGGCCATGCCCACACCTTTTGGGGGTGAGACTAATTTCCACTTAAAGAGTCCGATGATGTAGCCCAAGACATTTGGTACTTCCAGTGGGATTCAAAATCTTTCAAAGCAGGTGAAGTCCACTCATGTAGAGCTCACATCAATTGAGCAACACTTCATGATTAAACAACAGACAACCTAAGTGTACCTAACTATGGTATTACTTCAGGAAAAAGCATGTCAGTCTACAAAATCGTGAGCATTGTGTTGGGAATGAAAAAGTAAAATGCAACACTAATCAATAGTCCATAAAACATAAATTGGATTACGATGAAAAGGGAAAAAATTATAAGTTACTAGTTAATATTCGCAAATCAGACATTCTTTGTACATTGCAGTGACATGAATTAATCAATGTAGTAACATGAGGGAGAAAAATCTAAAGATAATAATCAGATGATGGAGAGGAACAAACTAATACCAGAGTTACTCTTCCAAGAGCACTTTTGTTTCCCTGACCAACACCCACCATTTCACAATCCATGCCCACTGCATCTGTCAGACTGCCAAATGGTTAATAAGTTAAAGGATCTTGAACTTTAAAATGAGCAGAATGCTCCATAATAACATAGCACGCCTAGTTAGGATCAACAAATTCTATAAAAGAAAAAATAAGTTCTAACTCAAAATAATGAAGTATTAAACTCTTGTTCAGTTAATCGTATAGATGCAACTCAAATTCACTCACACACACAAAACAATACAAGACAACCAACCCCCCATCCCTAAACTACAAAGTAACACATAAAAATTCACTGGAGTCACCTTGAATCAGCATTTACAGGAGTAAGAGGATTAATCTGACTATCATTGGATTCCTCATCTGGTCTCTCTTTACGTTTGCCTGTAAGAAAAAAAAACAAAGAAAGTCACATACGACTACATTATTTTCAAGGGTTAACCTCTTATACCAAACAATGCAACCCCAGAAGCAAAAATCATTTTTTTACCCAATATTGATTCTGGGGTATCTTCATCTGAACTTTTGAAGGCCCTTGAAGCCTTTGAGCCATTCAGCTTCTGCACATTAACAAACACCAATAAATTGACGTAGAAATATGAGTATGTCGAATAGAAGGTAGAAAGAAGAAGAATAGAGGAGGCACTTGTTGGAGTTGAAGCCAATTGGGGTTCAACTGAGTTTGCTTCTGTTTCTTCATGTGTTCGCCGCAATTGTGCGTCTTCTCCGCGCTTCACTTTCAGGGTTCCCGAGTTCTAAGGTTTCAAGTTCAAACAAAAGAAATAAAATAAGAGGCACCCAACGTCGTCGTTGTGTTTTTAAATATTTAAAAAATAGGTATTACAAATTATATTAACAAAACCATCTTAAATTTTATTTTTATATGATAATTTTAATGTGATTTTCATACTTAAATTATATTAATTATTAGTATTTCAATAAATATTTAAGTAATTGAAATTATAATAAATAAATATGTTTTAAAATATATTGTATTATAAAAAAAGGCATACATTATTTT
This sequence comes from Phaseolus vulgaris, assembly GCF_051622355.1. NCBI lineage: Eukaryota > Viridiplantae > Streptophyta > Magnoliopsida > Fabales > Fabaceae > Phaseolus > Phaseolus vulgaris. Next base: position 11,489,323 of record NC_143502.1, on the reverse strand, counting down.
CAAAATTAATTAAAAAAATTAAGGGTTAAATATGTTTTTTTGTCTTCTATAACGCAAAATTGGTTTTCGTCTCTAGTCCAAACTTTAGATCATTGAGGTGATTGTAGTATGGAAGTCATTGAAATGGGTCCTTGATAACAAACGACATTAATTTTTTTTTACGTGGCGCAGAAAGGAAAAAGTGACAATGCTTAGAGATTCACCTGATTTTTCTTCCTTAAGAAATTCTTGTATTTGGAGGGAGAAATCAAGGAGAAAGGAAAAAGTGATAATGTTTGGAGATTCACGTAATTTTTCTTGATTTCCTCATTAAGTTGTTTGTGCAAACCCTTCTCGCACAACCCAACCCACTTCATCAAAATCAGAAACTGGTTCACAAACCCTCCTTGGGCATTTAATCCTAACATGAACACAAGGTTGTGGCATCATTCGTCCCTCTTAATCCTCAATGCTTGCTCCACTTCATTTGAATGTCTTCCTAGAAAATATTTAAGGAATAAAGGAGAACACCAAGGTTTATGTGTATTATAACTTTTGTTATTTGCTATTTTGATGTCCACACCAACAATGACATCAACTAACACTAAGGAAATAATATTTTCAAATTAATCATACAATTAATAAGGGTTCAAATAAGTACGAAAAAGAGACATTGATAGACAAAAATGAGTAGGAAAGAAGGAACTAATAGAGCTGTGGATGAGAAATCAAATATTAATATATTCAATTTATTTGGATTCAGATTTTTTTTTTGTTTTCCTTCATCAATGTTGTGAATTGTAAATTACTTTACGGGGGATTGTGATGACTTAATGTTAAGGCGTTAGCCTTTTTCCTATACTTTCTTTGCCATGGACATCTCTTTGTGATTCATAATGCTCTTCGCAATCTCAACCCATGGGCGACCACCTTGGAAGGACTAGAGGCAAGTTTCACATCTTCCATAATGACAATTACATCTTCAACTTCACAAGAACTCCAAGAACACTCGTACTTCTCTCACACAACATTCCCCCTCTAGTCTTCTCTCATATCATCTTTCACGAGCTAGCCACGACAACTCCTTAAAAACTTGTACTTTGTTAAAAATTTACTTCATTGAATCAACAAATTAGAAGATTTAGGAATAACCTTTTAACATAATGATTTACTAAGATTACAACAAACAACAAATTAAGGCAAAAATAAAAAGATGAATAAATAGATAAAGACACAATAAATTTTATACTAGTTCAATAATTATCAAGAGGTACATCTAGTTGCTTAGCCACATTAGCTAAGGACACACTAAACACAACAAAATCATATTACAAAATGATCAAGAATCAACTTTTTACATCCTACAAGAACTTATTCAGTACAATTCTACAAAACCTACATTGAACACCCTCTTTAGCAACATAACTTGTAATCTTCCCAAAAAATCAAAGTAAAAAAAAAGATATCAACTGATTTGGCTCATAACACCTAAACCAAGAATCAAACCAAATGTTTTCTCTTATTGAACAATCAAAATTGACCTCCATGATACTAGAAAAAGTTTTCATAATATAAATTTTAATCTAAAAATTATAACCCAAAAAAAAATCTATCAAAACTTAATTATTTTTAAATGTTTTAGATTTGAGAGTTATATATATTAACAACCACAAAAACAACTTGATATGTATTAACAACAAATTAATATATATTAGTTGCAACAATAACATAATACATATTAGTAGTAGGAACAATTTAATAAATACTAGCTATAACAGTAACAACTTAATAAACTTAATATATATATTAGCAACAACAATAACAATATATATTTAGAAACAAAAATAACTTTATATATATATATATATATATATATATATTTTGAACTGACCAGTCTTCGAACATCGTTGACTGTTAGTAATGGTGGGTCACGTAAGTTGGGTCCCACAAGCGGCATGAGCTAGTGTCTCACAAGCGACACGAGCCAGGGTGCCGATTAGTGGTCGGGTGTGCCGATGTGTCCTCGGCAGCAGAGTGAGGCCGATGTAACATCGGGCATCGGCAACTCAAACAGTTGAATTGGACCACGAAAGGTGAGTCACAGAAAACACACCAGTTATCAGTAAGACCATCTAGAGTTAAGGGAGAAGCCCTAGGTCACGAAGACTCCATGCGTGTGGTGTGAATAATGCATTCAGGCGCAACACAAGTAAAGAACCAGTGGAGGCGCTAAGCCCTGTTAGGGTTGCATTTTCCAGGGGTAGGCTGTATGCATGGCACGTGAACAGTTAGGGCACCCCCACGACGGATGGCCCCAGAGATTAGGTGCACAAGTTGGTATCCAGGTGGCTATTCCGTTAGAGGTTGCACTCCAGTAAGGGAGTCTTACGCGCTAGATTGCACTAAGATTGGGTAATAGCGACGCAAGGGCATTCCCTCAGAAACCCTAAATGCGGGTAACGGAAACAGAGGAAACCCTATACTATATAAAGGGTAGTAAGAAAACCCACAAGGTACGCAGGTTTTGAGACTAGAGTTATTACACACATTATTGTTTCTTTGCCCTAGTATTGACTTGAGCGTCGGAGTGCAAACGGCCTTTAGGGCGCCCCTTTGTCTTTGCAGTGCAGAGTGTTTCGATCCAAGGAAAGCACAAACCTAGACGAAGATAAGCGGGCGTGTGATCGTCATTAGAACTAACCGGCGAGAGAGTCAACCGACAAGAAAACACACATATATATATGCATTAACAACATTTTAATATATATTAGCAGCAAAAGCAACTTCACACTAACAAATAATAGTAAAATACAATAAACAAAAAGTTTAACTACAATAAATAACAAATAATTTTCTAAATTTTGAAAATAAAATATAATTATCAAATTTAGTGCATGAGATTTTGCTTCCAAATAATTTTCTTCAAAAACTATCCATTAACTATTTTTTTATATTCATTTCTTACTCCAACTTTTTTTTATACTCATGTCATATAGTAATCTTACTTAAAATATCAAATTATTTCATACCTAATAAAATCAAACCCTATTACACTCAACCATACATATACCATACATATACTTTAGCATATCAAAATTAGAATATATACTCCATTCAAGAAATGATTATAGCATAAAATCAAACAACCGTCTAAAATCATTACAATAGATATCACTTTAGGCAACAATTTGACTATAGTTTTTTCAGTTGTGGAGTATTTTGTTGTGGGTGTAGCTTAAAGACAATGATTTTTGTCATATGTCAACACCTACTTTAAAAAATGTTGTTTATACTGGTAAAATAGTCAACACTTTTCTACCAACTTTTAGATAATGATTTTTTAATTGTGACAATTGTATTTCTTCTTCTTATTATTATTATTAACAATTTTTTTGTTAGAGAGAATCGAACCTAAGTCTGAGTAAACATAACACTTCTAACTACTACACAAAACAAATTTGTTGTTATATTATAATTACATTTAATTACCTTATTTGTCCCTATATTTGGGGTCAATATTCAATTTAGTACCTTGGTTTTTAAAAAAATCAATTTGGTCCCTATATTTTTTAAAATGTATCCAAAGGTCATTTCCGTTAAGTCCCACCTAACGGCGTGAGGTGTTACTTACGTGGTAGAGAGAGAATGTCTATGTGGCACATAAAGAGTGTTTATGTGGAAAGAGATGTGAAATTGAAAGTTATTATTATTATTATTGTTGTTGTTGTTATTATTTTTTATTACTACTACTGTTACTATTATTATTATTATTAATATTATTTTTCTTATTATTAATATTAATATTATTTTTCTTAATATTAATATTAATATTATTACTATTATTATTATTATTCTTAATATTAATATTATTATTCTTAATATTAATATTATTATTCTTAATATTAATATTATTTTTCTTAATATTAATATTATTATTATTATTATTACTATTTTTAATAATTATAATAATAATAATAATAATAAGAACAAAAGTAATAATAATAATAATAATAATAACTCTCAATCTCACCTCTATCTACATAAACACATTCTCTCCCACATAAACACTCTCTCTGCCACATAGACATTCTCTCACTGCCACTTAAGCAACACCTAATGCAGTTTTAAAAAACATAAAGACCAAATTGATTTTTTTTAAAATCACGGTAATAAATTGAAATTGACCCCAAATGTAAGGATATTAAATCTTATAATTATTATTCTTATTCTTATTATTATGATTATGATTATCATGATTATTAATCATTAGTATTCTTGTTATTGATAATAAAAATACTTTTATTTTTATTAATATTATTATAAGTAATAATAATATTTTATTAATATTATTAATGATAATAATAATAATAATATTTTATTAATATTATTAATGATAATAATAATAATAATATTAGTAATATAAATATTATTATCAATGTTATTTTATATTACTAATAACAATATTAAAATTAAAATTATTATTATTAATATTATTTTTTATTATTATTAAAAACATTAATTATTTAGATTTTGATTTTAAAATTAGAGTTTGTTTTGAATTTTGATTTGTAAACCAATGGAAGTTATTTAGATTTTGGGATGTGTTGGAGAATGGAAAACAAAACAAAAAACATATTGTATATTTAAAATTCAAAAGCATAATTTTTTAATTTTACAAAATAGATGAATTAAACGTGGTTTAATATATTCACAATCTCAAAAAAGTTAGCTAAAGTAACCATGTTTTAACAATCGTTTCATATATTAAAGACAAATTTAATTAAATATGATTTAAAATGTTCATAATTAAATATCACATTTGTATTATAATTTATTATTTTTTAAAAGGTCACACCAAAATTGTAACTTAAACATCCATGACCCAAAACATGTGGACTATGATGATTTCTAAGTCACATTTGTAAAAAAATTGTCTTTTCCATTTCTATACTATATTTATATGCTTGTGGCCACTTTTAAGCCACGATTTTATTATTTAGTTTACACATTCCAAAAGTAACACTTAAAAAATGATATATATAAACAACGGTTTTGAAAACATGGTATTGGATAATCGTTAAACCACACTTGTAAAATCATTGATTTTTCTATATTTATCATATAAGTATGACCTGGTTAAGTGTTCTTTAAAATAAAAAATGACAAAATACATATCTTTTCTAATATACTACAAAATCTCAATCCAAAAATCCCTGCCTCATTTTAACTAAATATTTTCTTATATTTCACATCAACCTTTGAAGAATAATTACTCCACATTTTTAAACTACCTTTTCTCTTAAAAAATTAACAATCTTTTTCTTTTCTCTAATTGTAACAATAATTATAACCAACATAATAATAATAATAACAAATTCTTTATATTCCATATCAATTGTAAAACACTAAATATCACATGCTCTCAAAACATTAATAATATAAAACAATTTTAATAAAAATAATAAATAACAGAAGAAAAAAACTTCCCATAAATAATAAACTACATAAAAAACTTCCTATAAATAATAAACTACATAAAAAACCTCCCTTACAACTATAATAAAATAATACTTCCCTTAAATAATAAACTACATAAAAAAAAACTTCCCTTAAATAATAAACTACATAAAAAAAACTTCCCTTACAACTATAATAAAATAATAAACTACATAAAAACCTTTATTTTCAGTATTTGAACTGAAACTTTGTGCAACTTTCTTACTAATCAACACCTACTCCTTTCTCTATCTCCCTCCAACCTATACCCTCCTCTCAATTTCTAAAACATTTGTTTTTTTTTTTACATATATGCCTTTATGCTGTGCTCAACCCCTTACTAATAAACTACACTGTTATTTTTATTATTTATCTTAAATGTCATTGATGAGTAGTTATGCTAATTTAAATTCTTTTTAATGGATATTAGTGTTAAAATTGTATGTATGCTAATTTAAATTATTTTTAATTGATAATAGTAGTAAAATAAAACTGTATGCTAATTTAAATTCTTTTTAATTGACATTAGTGCAGTAAAACCGTCCACCATTCAACTTTATTCTCCTCTGACAGTACCTATATTTTCTTAATTAAATAATTAATTTTAAAAAATATGTATTTATTCTTCTATTTTTTCAAACTAAAAAAAAAACTCATACATTAAAAAAAATAACAAAATAATAAATTGTATATTTATCAACTTAATTTATGATTGGTCCTTACATCTTGTTGAATGAGTTTGCTTAATTTGAATCATCATTTATGTTGGGTTTGAATTGAGGTGGGGATTTGTGGAGAGAGGAGGGAGTGAATTAAAGATATTAGGGATGATGTTTGGATTGAGGGATGATAGAATGGATTTGTGAGGATGATTTATTGAAATTTGTGAGTGATATGATAAAGGTGTAAAATGTAAGTTTACAAATTTAACTTTGTCATTAAAAAATATTTTAATAATGGATTATGGTATTTTTTTTAATAGGTTTGAGTTAATTATTTTTTTCTAATATATAATATTCATAATTACTCTTATTTTGTAATAAAAAATATAATAAAAAATAATTTTGTGTTAAATTCAAATAAATTTATTAAATATATTACAATTTATGAAAATAATATTTATTATCACATACATTTGTTATTTTATATAACTATATATGTTTTGTTGATATTATAATTTTATTTTATTATTTTTATTATTTATAATTATACCTTGTTATTAATAGTATAATTAAATATTTTTAAAATTATTAATAAATTTATTTAATATTTAATTTTTATATTGTATATACATAATTATAATAGTAATAAAATAATTAATATTACTAATATTTTGAATAATTTATATATTTTAAATAATGTACAATTTAAACATGGTAGTACAATAAAATTCACGTATTTTTCATAAATATTATGAAATATTGACTAACAACATGAAAAAAATTTATATTTTATTTTTTATGTATAATTTTTATTTCAATTTGTATCCAATAAAATAAAGAAAATAAAATAACAACTTTCGCTTATCATGAATAAACATTGGATGAACATGAAATAGTCGGTGATTATACTAAATATATGAAGTTATTACATTAGAATCCTAAATTATGTTGTGTCATGAAAATTAAAAAAATTACAAACATAATAATGCCCAATAACATATTAAATTTAACTGACAAACAAAATAAGTTCAACATAAAAAATAATAATAACACAAAGCCTTGAAGCTAGTGAAGCCCCCCCCTTCCCAAATTTGTGTTAACATTGCCGAATCATGGGGGATTTCGGGTTAAGGATGCCTGTAACATGTTCTTGAGGCAATGAAATGTCTTCGTGTTCTTGTTCATGTTCGTCGTTAGGCCTTCCAAGTTGCCACACACCATTGACATCAATGTGTTGCATGATATAATGAGGTCAATTAATAATTACATTACTTTTTAGGCACCATAACATGAAAACATTTTCATGAATCAACTGCGAGAAGTTGCTATCCCGAGGACAGAACATGTGCACCCATGTGTAATGAAGTAGTTTGTCATTCATAGTCAAACTACCTACGTTTCTTACATTTTGACCGTGCACCTCTTCTTTTGTCATGATTAATAGGGTCGGCTGATGATCAAAATGTATGTCCTCAGGGATGGTATCAGGGGTTAACAATAAACCATCATATTTCAGATTCGCCACGTACATCCAATCCCTATGTCTTATTATAATATTGTGTGTGTCAATCTGAGTATCAAGGTAACCCTGTGTCGTTAGATGAAAATTTGAATAAAAAACCCTAACCATATTCTCATAACATGGTAGTCTTATACTAAAAAACTGTTGCAATTCTTGGAAATTTAAATATTTTTGAAACTGAAAACCAGATGAGGCAAAAAATGGGAAATCTAAGACTTTTGGAGCTATGATTGGTCTGATGTGAAATTTTTCCTCAAATGCAACCATCTAACGTTTCGTTTGGAAATATCGGGAATAATCTAAAACGCCCCCACCCCCTCTTTTGTAGTCATAGGAACTTCATAATCATTTGGTTCGCCTTTACCCTTACCTTTAGGCCTTTTTTGTTTCTTCGTGGATGAAGATGCCATGGATAGGGAAGTTAAAACCTATAATGAAAATGTTATGAAACAATGACAAAATAATAGTATATTACAAAATATTCTCACATATAAATTTCAAATGTAAAACAATTCAACAATAATAATATTAGAAGTGATGTAGCTCGGTCCTACTAGCTATAATTGGGAAACGTTTTTTCTTGACACCCAATGTCCTTTCAATTACATTTTTAAGCGATGAATGAAAATGATTAAGCAATTCTCTCGCATCATGTGGTCCTCTTCGAGAATACTCTTTCAAGTGGTATCTAACCCCAGGATAAGGTGTTTAATATTTGTGGTTTTAACATAAAACCTGCATCGCCAAGATAGTATTTTCCTACATACATTCCAAGGAAACATCCAATAGTTATGTATATTATGACCTTTGTATCTATTCTCAAACACCTTCAACTTACCTTCTAGAATAATCAAAGGATCATCTCCTATGAAAGTCTCCTTCAATATTTTCGAATCTGAGGATGTTCCTTCCCACCCGGCTAGAACATATGTGAATTTCATATCCAAATCACAAGCAACAAATGCGTTTTGAGTTGGTCAATCTTTTCTTCCTAAAAAATGAGGTGCATCAACACGTGAGACCCTCACACATACATGAGTGTCATCAATGACCCCTAAACAATCCTAATGGTAACCAAAATTTCATGTCTAAAGAAATAAAAACACGAGAGACATTATGAGAATTATAAAGGAAATTTGTAATAAACAAACCTTAAAGTACATAAAAAATCGATTGTTGTATAAGATTTGGGGTTGGACATCAATACCATATGCTTGCTTTATGAATTGTCCTTCCAACATCAAAATTGCATTTAATACATTGTAAAAGTGTAGAGAAATTGTTTCTCCAAACCGATGGAAAAAAAAAGAAACACTTCGATTCTTGACATTTTTGTCCAATAATATGAAGAAATTTAGCAACTTGTTCTTCAACTATTGAATGATATGCATCCTTAACAACTTCGGTTGCCCTAATCTGTTCACATAATTGAATGAATGTTGTTGGTCCCATGCGAATAATGTCACGAGAACGTTTGGTGTGCACCAAATACTTCATCAATTCTTATATGTGGCGCTCTTTTCTTGGTTCAAACTCAGTAATAGAGTTCGTTGTATCACTTAACATACAGAACAGATTCAAACCAAAAGCAATGATTCAAAGGATCATCACTTACGCAAGTTGAGTATTTCTTTTCAATTGTTCTTGTATTTTTTAAATTAGATTCATGTCCGCACGAGAAAGATCATTTATAAATTGCAATTGTGTCCTCAATTCTTGCATGTCGTCGTCGTCCCAAAGTGATGGACAATTGTTCTTGTTATCCATGTAATCTTGACTTTATCATTGACAACTATAAAAGAGTTTATGGATACACTTGAAATAGTTTATGCTACAAATAACTCTAACCACTTGAAGTTGGAGTTACTATAATATCATTAGGGTTAGGGTTATGAAAATGATAATATTAGGGTTAAAATTTATTTTAATCCTTATAATTAAATCTATATATGACTACTACTAAACAATTTTTTTATAACTAATTCTAAATTTATTTTAAATATAATGATGTGAATTTAATTATAATACATAATAACACTACACACTTAACAAAATTAAAATCAAATTAAAACAGTCCATATTTAAAAAATTAAAATCAAATTAAAAACTTAGTTATAGTTCTAAATAAATTTATAAAAATTCAAAACAGGAAACGCATAATATTAAAGAATGTAAATACAATTATTAAATATAAAAAACAGTAAACACATAATAAAAAAAATGTAAAAACAGTAAACACAATAAACACATAATAACAAAAAAATATAAATATATTTATGAAAATAAAAAATAGTAAACACTTCAACTAAAAAAACTAAACAGTAAACACATAATAAAAAAATAAAAATATATTTATAAAAACTAAAAACAGTAAATACATAAAATAAAAAACTAAACAATAAACAAATAATAATAAAAAATATAGAAACAGTAAACAAATAATAAAAAATTAAAACAGTAAACACGTAATAGTAAAAAATAGTAAAATGTAGATACGTTTATAAAAATTAAAAGCAGTAAACATATAAACAAAATAAACAAAACAATAAACACCTGAAAAATATAAACACAATTATTAAAATTAAAAACAGTAAACAGATAATAACAAAATATGTAAAAGAGTAAACACAATAAACACATAATAACAAAAAAATTATAAATATATTTATAAAAATTAAAAACAGTAAACACATAAAAAGAACCTAAACAGTAAAGATATATTAATAAAAAATATAAAAACAGCAAAAAAATAATTAAAAATATAAAAAAAGTAAACACATAATATAAATAAATGTAAATACATTTATTTTAAAATTAAAAATAAGAAACACATAACAAATAAACGTAAACACATTTATAAAATTTAGAAACAATAAATACATAAAAAATAAATAAAGCAGTAAAAAACTAACAAAATTTTTTAAATACGATTATTAAAATTGAAAACAGTAAACACATAAAAAAACTAAACAGTTTCTTACTAATAAAAAAATGTAAAAACACTTAACACTTAATAACAATATATATATATATATATACATACATACATATATTTATAAAAATTAGAACGGTAAATACATAAAATAAAATATTAAACAATAAACACATAATAATAAAAAATTAAAAAATCGTAAATACATAATTAAAAAAATGTAGTAAATAGATAATAAAAAATATAAAAACAGTAAATACAATAACACATAATAAAAAAGTATAAATATTTATAAAAATTAAAATCAGTGAACACATAAAGTAAAAAACTAAATAATAAAGAAATAACAATAAAAAATATAAAAAAATAATAAAAAATATAAAAATATAATATAAAAAAATGTAAACACAATTATAAAAACAGTAAGCAATTAAAAAAAAAGCTTAACAGTTTCTTGTTAATAGAAAAATATAAAAACAGTAAACACATAATAATAATATATATATATATATATATAACAATTAAAAACAGTACAAAATAAAAAAAAACTGAACAGTAAACACATAATAATAAAAAATGAAAAAACAGTAAATACATAATAAAAAAATATAAAAAAATAATAATAAAAAAAATTAAATACATTTATAAAAATTAAAAATAATAAACACATAAAAAAAGTGTAAATCTATTTATTAAAATTAAAAACAGTAAACGCATGATAAAAAAAATGTAAATATATTTATAAAAATAAAAAGCAGTAAATACATAAAAAACAAACAAAACAGTAAAAATCTAAAAAAAATGTAAATAGAATTATTATAGTTAAAAACAGTAAACACATAAAAAAAATTAAATAGTATCTTGTTAATAAAAAAATGTAAAAAGTAAACACATAATAAATATATATATATATATATATATAAATTAAAAATAAAAAACACATAAAATTAAAAACTAAACAGTAAATACATAATAATAACAATAAACACATAATAATAAGAAAAATGTAAATAAATTTATAAAAATTAAAAACAATAATAACATAAAAAAATTTAAATGTATTTATAACAATTAAACATAGTAAACACATAAAAAAAATAAACAAAACAGTAAACACCTAAAAAAATTAAATAAAATTATTAAAATTAAAAAAATAAACACATAATAGTAAAAAATATAAAAACATTAAACACGTAATAAAAAAAAAATATAAATATGTTTTAAAATAAAAAACTAAACAGTAAAACATAATAGTAAAAAATATAAAAACAGTAAAAAAATAATAATAAAAAAATATAAATACATTTACAAAAATTAAAAACACTAAACGCATAAAAAATAAACTAAACTGTAAATACATATAAAAAAATAAATATATTTATTAAAATTAAGAACAGTAAACATATAGAAAAAAATCTAAACACCTTTTAAAAAAATAAAAACCGTAAATGTACGACAAAAATGCTCGGGATCTCAGTCCAAACATTTGGTCGGCTCAGTTTTGGACCCAAAAGCGGATCATGGGCTCGGTCTAATTTTAATAGTAAGCTTGGTAAAAGATAATTAAAGAATAGAAAAGATTAAGTTTGGTCTCATGTTATTATAATGCATGCGAATATAAAGTTGTTAGTTGAATATATATTAATGAATATATAAGTTGTTAATTAAATGTAAGTAAAAGTTGTTGGAAATAAAATAGTTCACACACGAGAGTGATGGTGCACATATAAAACAAAATGTTTTTCGGTTGTCACTTGAAGATAAGAGGTGCACGTGGACAAGTGATTTTTGTATTGTGATTAAATGTTTTATGTTGAGATTATACTTTCGCCAGTGAAAGTTGTTGAAGGGATATCTATAAAAGGGACTTGAGTCCCCCGGTAAAGGTACGCTATTTCTGAATACTTAGACTGAAATTGATTACTTATTTAGTATGTTCTCACTAACTTGATCGTCGGAGTGTGATCAAAAGGTAGAGTCACCTCTGTCCCAACGGAGCGTTGTTCTAGTGCACCAAGAGGAGACAGGCTAGAAGCAGAGCTCTCCATTTAGTCCAACCGAAGGTCAACCAGAGAGAACATTTGGCGCCCATTGTGGGGCTCGATAAAACTTGATCCCATCCGCATTCGTGATTGAGCCTTCTGACGTGATGAGAAACACAAGGCAAGGGTCGCTGGGATCTGAAGGAAGCGATGCCCCCACCTTACAACAACTCATGGATGCCATAAGGGCCCTCCAAGAGGTCAATGAGGAGTACAAACGAGAGCTAGAACGAATTCGAGAGGAAGCCAAAGCCGAGCAAGAGCTTCTGCAAGATCGTCTGATGGCAGAAGTTGAGACCTCTCGGGTGCGTATGGAGGAGCAAGTGCAAGCCAATGAGGAGTTGCACAAAACCAATAAAGAGTTACGCAAGAGCCTGCACCAACATGCCCAACATCCCAAACCATTCTCGAAGGAAATCATGGATGAGCCCGTGCCAGCTCATTACATCACACCCAATATCACTTTTTTCACGGGGATAGAGGACCCTAAAAATCATCTCACGACATTCAATGCTCAGATGATTATCTTGGGGGGAATGAACTCCATCTGTTGTAAAATGTTCATGGGCACTTTTACAAGGACAACCCTACAATGGTTCAGTTGGATCCTTGATGGTCAGATTGCCTCTTTCTCTTAGCTTTCCAGGATGTTTAGAGAGCAGTTTTCTGCCAACAAGGTCAAGCCCTCGAAGACGTATGACCTCTTTGGTGTTAGGCAAAGGGAGGGAGAGCCATTGAAGGATTATTTCAATAGGTTCAGCGTGCTCACGTAAGACTTCAAACGCATGATGAAGAAATGATGATCGCCGCTTTTGAGCATGGGATTGCGGCGGGATTGTTCAATGATGAGTTAATCAGAATTCCGACGGAGACATTTTTCGAGGTATGGGAGCGAGTTGTCGCCCACATCGAAGCAGAGGAGGTCATGGTCAGAAAGAACGACAACTCGCATTTAAGGCAAGGCCTAAGGAAAGCAACCGAGCCTGACCCTTGTGAGTCAACAAAACCTTAACCGAGAAGAGAACGAACTCGAGGTACGTGTCATATGTAGCCAAGAGAGACGAGCCTAAGACGAAGGCCAGGGAGGAGTCTGCATCTCGGCCCAAATTCCGAGTGTCTTATAAAGAATTGTTAAGCATGCTAGGGGTAGCAGTCAAGCTGAAGTTTCTCCAGAAGACAAACCAAAATCTGGTATCACAAAGAGATGCTTGGTGTGAGTTCCACAAAACATTTGAGCATAATGTCGAGCGATGCATAGCTTTGGGCCACCAACTGGCTAGCTTGGTGAAGGGTTCCTAAAAGAGTACCTTGAGGTTGACCAGGAAGAGCCAAAAGGAGAGGTTTCTCTCAAGGACCAATCACATGAGACACCAGTCCATGGAGAGCTGAAAACCATCTCAGGAGGATTTTTGGGAGGAGAAAAATTTGATTCCAAGCGTAAGCGATATGCGCGAACAGTGATGTCCCTGGAGGCGAGGAGACCTGATCATCCACCAGAGTCCACTTTATGCTTCACGAGCTACGACCTGGAAGACGTGGTTCCTCACGAGGATGACTCAATGGTGATATTTGTCATCACCATAGGAAAGAAAGTGCATAGAGTCTTGATTAATCAAGGGAGCTCGACGAGTAATGTTATGGGGAACGTTTATCAATTTGCAGTTGTCCCTTGACAGTTGAGGCCATACGATGGGTGCTTGGTCGACATCGTAGGAGATCAGGTAGAGGTACGAGGGTACATTAAGCTAAGGATGACCTTTCTTTGATGAAAACGCGGTCAGGATGGTTACCATCAGGTACATTGTAGTTAATACATCTTTTGCTTACAATTTACTTTTGGGGCGACCCTCCCTGAACAGGTTAGGTACGGTAGCTTCAACTGCCTATATAAAGATGAAGTTGTCTTCCTTTGAAGAAGGGGTGATCACCATAAAAGTTGAGCAGAAGATGGCGCGAAAATGCTACAAGAGTAGCCTGAAAATAGAAGAGGGACTTACGCAATCACTGTTCAGACATGAGAGCCAAAAAGGGTTGTAGAGGTGGAAGTCGTCAATAACAGACGACCTGGACCTGTTGGAGAGGTTTAGGGAAGGGAGAAAAAAGGGAAGAAGTTTAAGCTCGACACCTCGTTTGGTAAAGAACTCGAAAACAAGATAGCCGATGTGATATCGAAGAACATGGATGCTTTCGCATGGTCATCCACGGACATGCCCGGGATAGACCCAGACTTCCTATGTCATTGGCTTACCATGAATGAAAGAGTCAAGTATGTGGTCCATAGGAGAAGGAAGTTCAATGAGGATAAGCGCCTCGTCATCCGAGAAGAGACTCAGAAGTTGTTGGTCGTTGGCCACGTAAGGGAGATTCAATATCCTAAGTGGCTAGTGAATGTTGTGTTGGTAAAGAAGGCCAACAGGAAATGGAGAATGTGTGTCGACTTCACTGATCTAAATAAGGCGTATCCCAAGGATTCATACCTCTACCGAGCATAGACTCCTTGGTGGACAATGCCTCAGGTTGTCAGTTATTAAGCTTTCTGGATGCTCTCTAGGGGTATAACCAGATTCGTATGCACCCTAAGGACGAAAGCAAGACAACCTTTATGGTTGAGTTCTCCAACTACTGCTACAAGATCATGCCCTTTGGCCTTAAAAACGATGGCGCTACTTGTCAAAGGTTGATGGATCAGATCCTCGCCCCGATGCTCGGGCGAAACGTACATGCGTATGTAGACGACATGGTTTTCACATCAGAAGAGAAGGACCAACATATTGCCGACCTGGAAAAGCTATTCAGAACAATGACAAATTACAATTTGAAGCTTAATCCAGATAAGTGTGTATTTGGGGTGAAAACTGGGAAGTTCCTTGGTTTCTTGCTAACTGAGAGGGGCATAGAGGCGAACCCCGACAAATGCACTGCAATCATAGGAATGAGGAGTCCAACCAATGTGAAAGAGGTTCAATAGTTAATTGAGCGCATGACCATCTTGTCTCGTTTCTTGTCAGTTAGTGGCGATAAGGGGTATCCTTTCCAATGTCTTAAGAAGAACAATCATTTTGTATGGACCAAAGAATGCGAGGGAGCCTTCACCAAGTTGAAAGAGTAGTTGGTCAGTCCCCCTGTTCTTCGTAAGCTAGTCCCAGGTACCCCTATTCGTCTTTATTTTGTGATTATAGATCGGGCGATTAGCTCGGTCATCTTGCAAGATCAAGATAAGGTCCAAAAATCAGTTTACTTTGTGAGTAAGGTACTACAGGGACAAAAAAATCAGTATCAAGCTATCGAGAAAGTTGTCTTAACTGTGGTATTTACAGCTCGGCAACTTCACCACTACTTTCAGAGCTTCACCGTGATTGCGATGACTGATATGCAAATTCGCAAGATCCTTCAAAAGCTCGATATAGCGGGTCGAATGGTCCGTTGGGTAGTGGAGTTATCTAAGTTTGATATACAGTATGAACCTAGAGGGTCAATCAAGGGTCAGGTATACGTTGACTTCATGGTAAAACTTTCATCTGATGATACCCAGCTCGATCCCAATGATTTCTAGTGGGTTCTTTCGGTAGATGGATCCTCCAATCAACAGGGGAGTGGGGCTGGGGCCATTTTAGAGGGATCAAGCGGGTTGTTGATCGAGCAAGCCCTGAGGTTTGCGTTCAAGGCGAGTAACAATCAAGCTGAGTATGAGGCCTTGATAGCATAGATGTTGCTAGCCAATGAGTTGTGAGCTTTGAGTTTGTTGGAGAAGAGTGACTCCTTACTTGTCATTGGGCAAGTCACGGGTGAGTATCAGACCAAGGATCTACAGCTAGCCTCATATCTCAAGTATGTAACGATCTTGAAAACAACTTTCTCTATGTTCGACAACGTTCACATTCCTAGGAAACAAAAATCTCGGGCATACCTGTTGTCTAAGTTGGCTAGTTCAGGGAAGGGAGGACAATTGAGGTTAGTAATCCAGGAGACCTTGAGGTCCCCTACGACAACAGAAGGAGGACTATCCGAGGTCAGCCATGTAGAGGTCTTAGGGGTCAACTCAAAAAAGGGGAGAAGGCATCGATCGATGATTCAGGAGACCCTGAAAGTCCCCAGGATAACTACCTATGGGTTGTTGGGGGATGAATTTCTTGAGGTTTTGTAGGTCGACACCATAGAGACTTGGATAACCCCTTACCAAAGTTACCTAGCTAATGGGTTGCTTCTTGTCGAGCCTGCGAATGCTAAGATGGTTAAGAAGAATGTGGGGAGGTATACCTTGATAGATGGCATGCTTTTTCGTCATGGTTATACCCACCCAATCCTCACTTGCGTAAGTGGAGATCAGTGTACCTGCATCATGTTCGAGCTCCATGAAGGCATTTATGGTAGCCATATCAGAGGACGAACTCTCTTGTTGAAGGTCATTCGAGCTGGGTATTACTTGCCAACCATGAAGGAGGATTGCATGAAATATGCCCAGCACTGCGAGCAATGTCAGAAGCACACTGATTGGCACGGCGTGCCAGGCGAGGAATTGTGCTCAATTTATAGCATGTGGCCTTTCCACACATGGAGGAACGACATTTTAGGTCTTTTCCCTTTGGCGATACATCAAATGAAATATCTCATTGTGGCCACTGAATACTTCACCAAGTGGGTTGAAGCTGAGCCAGTTGCACAGATAACTGCTCACAAGGTGCAATATTTTGTGTGGAAGAACATTTTGTGTTGCTTTAGGATTCTGAGGCATCTAGTTTCCGACAATGGAACCCAATTTTCTAGTCAACATTTGGGTAAGCTATCTTCGGAGCTCGGGATAAAGCAGATATTTGCTTCGGTGGAACACCCTCGGACGAATGGTTAAGTTGAATCAACTAACAAAGTCCTGTTGAAAGGGTTGAAGAGGAGGTTGGAAAAGTCAAAGTGAACTTGGTCAGAGAAAGTTCCCAGAATCTTGTGGGCCTATCACACCACCCCTCAATCAACAACCAAGGAGACACCCTTCATTTTGGTATATGGGTCAGATGCCATGATACTAGTGGAGATCCAAGAGAACTTTCCTCGGTTCCAAAGCTTCCTTTGTGGAAGAATCTAACGAAGGAAGAAATGTGAACTTGGACTTGCTTGATGAGGTGCGTGAGCATGCTCGCATTAACTTAGAGGCTTTAAAGAGAAAGGTGGAGTTGAGGCAAAAGACCAAGATGAAACCTGAGCAGTTCAAGGTTATTGACTTGGTGATGCGAAAGGCTCATCCCTATCAGTTAGAAAACAAGTTTTCTCCGAAGTGGACTGACCCGTTTCGCGTAGTTGAGGTGTTCGGGAATGGAGCATATAGGTTGGAAACCCTTGAGGGGGGAGCCATTCCCCGAACGTGGAACAGGGCATAAAACCTTAAGTATAGGCACCCTATGCGTGAAATGGTTATTTGGTGTCAAGTAAGACGAGCTAGCTGGGTATCAGTACGACTACCCAAGTATAGGCACCCTGTATGTAAAATTGATGTAAAGGAAGTATTTAGGCAAGGTAAGACGACCTCGCTCAGCATAAGAACGACTACCGAGTACGGGCGCTCTGCAAAATAATTTGTTATGATTAAGTTGTTTGACTCGATGCAAGGTAAGGCGACCTAACTCGGCGTAAGAACGACTACCTGAGTATAGGCGTTCTGCAAATATATGTTACGACTAAGTTGTTTTGGTGCGTGGTAAGTCAAGCTAACACAGTGCGTGGACGATCACCCAAGTTCAGACGCTATGTGAAATGATTAAATGATACGTAGTAGAATCATTCATTTATACAAGAGGGGTTAGCTCGGTGTATGAGTGCTTATCCGAGTTTAGTTACCTTGAGAGATGAATGAATCATTCTTAGCAGAATAAGACGACCAAGCTCGGGAAGGTATGATTATCCGAGTAGGCTCTCTGCGAAGCCAAGCTTGGTGAGATCAAGGTATATGGCCCTTGGCCAAGTTTGTGAAATACACCTATGCAAGCTGAGATTGAGTATAGGCTTGTCTTAGCTATGGGTGTATAGTTCATCAAAAGATTAGTTATTTGTTAAGTGGGAACTCCACGAATTTTAATGCTTAGATTCACCTAAGTTGGATTCCTGTTATCTTTATTATTTCATGCTCAAGATGTTGAGATGAGTTAGTGTAAGTAATAAGGTATCTACATGTGCATTGATAGTTGTTATTATACTTAAGCTAGTCGAAGTTTACTATATGATAAGTTAAGTATCATGACATGCATTCGTAAAGGTTTTAAAATAGTTATGCATGGCAAAACGATTCAAAGGTGTGAAATAAGTAAAGTATTAGCAAATATAAAGTGTTCGAACAGAAATTTAGCATATTACAGACCATAAGCATCATAAATGTCAAGTTATTCTCCTCTTAGCTAGTCGTCAACCACAATCTTGCTTGGGTCTAGGGCAGAGAGATCCATGGTAGGATGGACCATTGGTGCTTGTTCCAGGGCAGTCTCGAAACCAGCTACGAAGGCTTGGGCAACATCGTCCTTGAGGGACTCGACCACCTTGCTAGAGTTTTCTTCTTTGTGAGCCATCTCTTTCTTCAGGTCTTCTATCTCACCCAGAAGTCTATTCCTATCTTCAGACAGGGCCAGGGCCTCTTGAGTTTTCTGGGTGTAGAGATGCTCGACCTTCTCGTGCAGTCCAATGAGTCGATTGATCTCCATCTAAAGACTATCCATCCCTTTGTGAAGGTCTGCGATCCCTTTGTTCTTTTGGTCCTCATAAACTTGTCGATCTTGTGCCCTATCATCAACCATGCAAGCCAAAGCAAATGCTTGACCCAACAACTTCAATGAGTTGCGACAGAGGAGGTCTTCACCTTGGACCTCCAATCTAGTTTTGTCTTCAAGGGGAAGGAAAAAGGATTTTCCATGAGCGAGGATGCCGAAGTTAGTGTCCCATAGACTTTTCCCTCGTGAGCTTTTAGCCTCACACTCTAGGACGGTGACGACCTCCTGATATAGCACCCTGCCATTTGAGTGGAAGTGTTTGGCGATGAAGTTGCTTCTCGTCTTTTTCTCTTAAAAACAAGGCCCGAACTGGTGCGCTCGTCCTCATCGGATGGGGTGGGGGTAACCTCGATCGGGGCCTTCCTTTTTTGGTCTGGAGCATCCTTGCTTAGGCTGGTAGTAACTCTCATCTTTCTGATACGTTCAACCATTTCCGATTTGTCGATGATGGACAACATCCTTTTTGCAAAAGAAAACAAGTAAGTGGTTAAGTACAATAATGGAGTTTATGTTACCAAACATAGGAAACGAGGAGTACCAATATAGGTTTTCAAAACGCCAGGAAGATACTCTTTGTTCAGGAGGAGGGAAGTGTAAAAAACAACCTTCAGATTCGTCAAGAATTCGCATACTCCTTGATCTTGTGGGGAAAAATCGTCCAGGCGTTGAGCACTCGTCCAGAAGAATCAGATCTCCTTTGTTAGCTCGGATTTTTAGAAACTTGCCCTTGAAATTTTTGTAAGAAGACTGGAAGAGTGTGAGCAAAGTTCTTCCAAGGGCACCATTTAAGGATACTCATAATTAGTGGCTCGAATGTTTGGCCTCAAAGAAGTAAAGGAAAATTTTCACAATCGGCGAAATGTCGAGTTGTGAACACAGAATAGTAAAGGCACAAATGAATGCCCAACTATTCGGGTGTAGCTGAATAGCTGGGCAGGAACTACATTGAGCTCGGTTAATGATTCTTTTTCAAAAATTAACAGAGGAAGACGCAAAAGGACTTTCTTAAAAAGGGTAGCATAAAAGAAACATAATGGACCTTTGGGGTCCGAGGATTCATTACAACATACGGGCTCATCTTCTCTGCACTCTACTATTTTTACAAACCTATCATGCCTCTTACCAAAGTTGCAACCACTTTTTCTTAAATTCCTAATATGTTCAAAGGTGGTATAGAAAGAGGTTTCGTTTAAAAGGTCCTTTTTGGCCTAAGGGTATATGGCAGTGTAATCCATTGCAGTTATATCTAGAACAAAGCACAAACACAAACCAGATACGAGCATAGATCAGGACAAAGAAAATGGATCAAAAGAAAATTTTAGTTCAGACAATGCAATTGGTAAGATGGGTAAGTATTCGATAATAAAGATCGGTGGAAGGAAAATACTTGGTGTGATGGCTGATTGAAGAGAAGAGGTGTGAGGAGAGAGCTTTTTGGTGAAGGGGAGGTTTGGAATACACACGAGTGCTGAGAAATGAAGGTTACGTGAAGAGTAAGGAGAGAAATGGATTTTTAACGTTTAAAAGGGAAAATAAAGCGGCAACTCTTCCTGACCATTGATGCGTGTGCCACATGGATGTCTCAGATTCAGTGTGGTGAGATGTCTTGTCAAGGTCACTTCGGTAGTCATGCCTCACCAACCCGCTGGGGAAAACGTCTTGTCGGCAACCAAATGCTAGAAAGCCTTTTCACCAAGTCAAGCTCCGCTCCAGCCTAGGGGGCTTGTGTATTAGACGTGAGTGCTCGGTACCTCGGTCCTAGCATTTGGGTATGGTCAATTCAGTTTTGGGTCTAAAAGCAAGTCATGGGCTCGACCCAATTTTAATAGTAAGCTTGGTAAAAAATAATTAAAGAACAAAAAATATTAAGTTTGGTCGCATGTTATTATAATGCATGTGAATACTGTTAGTTGAATATATATTAATGAATATATAAGTTGTTAATTAAATGTAAGTAAATGTTGTTGGAAATAAAATAGTTAACACCCGAGAGTGATGGTGCACATGCAAAACAAATTGTTTTCATGTTGTTAGCACTCGAAGATAAGAGGTGCACGTGGACATGTGGTTTTTCTGTTTGTGATTAAATGCTTTCTGTTGATATTATATTCTCGCTAGTGAAAGTTGTTGAAGGGATATCTATAAAAGGGGCTTGAGTCCCCCGATAAAGGTATGTTATTTCAGAATACTTAGACTGAAACTAATTACTTATTTCGTATGCTCTCATTGACTTGATCGTCGGAGTGTGATCAACAGGTAGAGCCCCCTCTGTCCCAACGAGCGTTGTTCCACTGCACCAAGAGAAGATAGGCTAGAAGCAGAGCTCTCCATTCAGTCCAACCGAAGGTCAATTGGTGAGAACATTTGGCACCCACAGTGGGGCTCAATAAAACTTGATCCCATTCACATTCGTGATTGAGCCTTCTGGTGTGTTGAGAAACACAAGGCAAGGACCGCTGGGATCTGAAGGAAGCAATGCCCTCACCTTGGAGCAACTTATGGATGCCATGAGGGCCCTCTAGGAGGCCAATGAGGAGTACAAACGAGAGCAAGAACAAATTCGAGAGGAAGCCAGAGCCGAGCAAGAGCTTCTACAGGATAAAGAAAATAAAAAAAGAGTGATGAACTTATGTGAAGGGTACTAAAGAAGAAGAAGAAGAAGAAACAATATGATAAACACAAGCAAAGAACCACCAGATGTTGCAACCACAACATTCAAGATCCAATCTAAAGAAAAAACACAACATAAAATATTATAAGTTAACAAAATCGATTATGTATGTAGTTATAGAAAACCAAAATCAATTCCCACATTTTTGCAATGCAACGAGAATTGATTCTCATTCTAGTTTTAAAAACTATAGAATCGATTTTCTAAAACCAATATGCACCATTTCGGAAAATTGGAAAATCGATTCTACTTGTTTAAAACAAGCATAAGAATCGATTTTGTTGTTTAGGTGAAAATTTTAAATGATTCTCAACATAGAGGAAAATTGATTCTAGAGAAAAAAAATCAAGAGAAACTCATTGCATCAAGTAATTTTATTTTATTTTATTGCTCTTCATCAAGTATGGAGAAATAAACAACTCTAACAACAAATCAATTCTAACTTTTACTCGTTCTGGACACAGAAAAATCAACTCTCACAATACAAACTTCACTATATCCTCATACTGTTATAGAATTTTTCAAACTATTCCTTTGTAGTTATGGAGAATAACATGAAAAAATCAATGTGAAACAAATTTAGGTTTGACCGTGTTTACTTGTATTATTTATTGAGTGATTTATCCTCCTTAAATATTATGATTTTTTCAGGCTTGAGTGTTTACTCGTATTATTTATTGAGACAATAAGATTATAAATTTGGTTTAGAATATATACTATTTGATAACAAAAAAAACATTTCCAAATAATTCACTTAAAGAAACTGGGGAATATATGAAAAAAATTTGAAAAATTTGTAGGGATCAAAACTTGGTTAATTCATAATCATTCAATAAAAAAATTATAGTAAAATAAATTAATGAACTAAAAAGAACCAAATCTCTTCCATAAGTGAAAATATAGACCTTTAAATTTCTCACAAACACTATAATAACCTGTACACAATTACATATTACCTTAATAAAAATTCTCATTATCATCAATAATGGGATTTGACTTTCCAATCTCAACAGTAGAAATTACACCAAATTTGATCAATATGATAAAGGAAATTATTGTTGTATATTGTGTTTTTCTTTGGTTGGCATAAGTGGAATTTAAATAATTTTTTTAGTAAACCTTTATATTTAAATTACGAAAATGAAAATATTATGATTGAATTTTTTAAAGGTTGTGATTATATTTTCTAATAAAAGTCAGTCAAGGTTAAAATTAGTAAATACTTTATAAATATTATAAAGATAAATAATCATATAAAAATTTAAAATTAAAAGATACAATAAGTATATAATAAATTTTTAAATATGTTTTAAATCCCTTTAAATATGATTCTATATGATTTTAGTCCCTAAATTTTTTTTGTTAGTTTTAAATTCCTACCATTTTCTAATACTAATTTTACTAATTAAATTTATTTTAAAATAAAATAAAAATATTAATATAATTATGTTAAAAAAATTCAAATAAAGAGAATTATATTTTTACAGAAACATAATTTAATTAAGTAATATATTTATCACTTAATATAAATAAGATAATTATAATTTTTTTTGCTGTTACATATAATTTATTTTAAAATTTAAATTTTACTAAAATAATTATATTTTACTTAGAACTTATAATTTAATTTTATATATTAATTTAGATAATATAATAATAAATCATATAAATAATTTTTAATATTTCATAAATTTTATCTTTGAAGATAAAAGTAAAAAAATATATTTTAGTTTTTAGAATTAATAATTATATTATATTAAAATTATATTTAACATAAAAAAGTTATTCCTCTTTTCCATTATCTTAAATAATTTAAAATGAATATAAAATACTTGAATTAAATATGCTTTAAATTTATGATAAAATTATGATTTTATTTTATTTTTTATAAAAATGTTATTTTAAAATATTTGATATTTTTATTAGTGCTTTTTAGTTATTATTTTTAATTGTAATTAATATGGTATCAAAAGTATAAAATATTTATTAAAATAATTATATTATTTTCAAGTGCGTTATTTAATTAAGTAATATATAATATATTTTTAATATTTTATTACAAATAAGATGGTTATTTGCAATTTTTAATATATTATCAACAATGTACGATCTATTTTATTTAAGTTTAGATAATAAAGTTGAGACTAAATGAAGAATGAAATATCATTTTGAAAAAAAATGTCATTTAAAAAATATTATGAACACATTTAATGTATTTTGTTATTAATTTAGTATAAATTTTCATCTTTTTAAAATAATAAACTCTATATATTTTTTAATTTGTAGATTTATCATTAATCTTTTTACGATTAGACTTTCCACTTTAAGAGATAATTGGATGAATATAGGGAGTGTTTTAATTTTTTTTTCATATATATATATATATAACAAGAAAATCATTACATAAAAATTAATTTTAAAAATAAAAATAATTAGTTATTATATGGACTAAATTAAGTATTATTTTAGATACTAAAAAATTATTGATATCTAAAGTAGTTTTTATTATTAATAAATAGTTTCTAAATTATGATATAATTAACTACCAAGGTTTTAACTAGCAACTTTAGTTAGATACTAATTTAGAAACTATGTAATAATAATAGAAACTACTTTAAAGTTTCACAAAGTAATCGAAAGGCCTGCATCGAGGTTTAACCATTAAAATGTAACTGAATGAGTTTCACATTTAAAATACGGAAAACTCCCATCATGAACTTGTCTAATGGAAACTGGACGTGAACATTCGTTATTAAACAAGAATAAAAATAGAAAAAATTGTTGGCCGCACACCCTCGACTGAGATAGACGATGTCCGAGTCCTTATACTTGTGCAAGGAAACTATACTATATGGAACATCATCCGCTAATATATCTACGCTCTCGAAAAACAAATGAAGCATGAATGGATGCCAATATTTCGAGAAGAACTCCCTGACTCGAATATCCATCCACTCATAGTTAGGATCTTGACTATCTGAGTCCTCAACTACATTCGGGGATACAGGAGGTGACGACCTAAACTCAACCCCACACTCACACACAGACCTACAAATAACTCAAGAAGACCTACTAGTGTTCTCAATGTCACCAGAGCTTGAACTAATATCTACATTTCCCAACCCTTCCCTGTCGACACCTCCCAACTCAGATGAAAACAAACTACTAACAGAAAGGAAAGACATCGTTACCTCTCAAAGAAGACCCTACAATTGACGCACTCTCAGACTCTCGGACAGATTTATCAAAAAATTGGATGGAATGTAGAACCCACAAAACACGCTATTTTAAGAACAACAAGGGGCGAATACGAACCGTCGCCATCAACCCAAACCCTTGGATCATGAAACCATCAACGGTCTAGATCGTGCGACCCTCCTCATTCTGACATACGTCATATCCAACTAATAACCCTAATGTTCTAGACCCTTTGTAGGATAAACCTACTCGAGCCCGAAAGGCATGTATACCTAGGGGCAAAAAGGACAAACATTTGAAATCTTGTCATTAGATAACGTCACACCCAGTTAGTCACACGATGAGAAAAACAAAGAAATGAATTTTTTTTTTCAAAATCTTGAAGTTAGACTCTCCATTCCACTCAAGCTCAGGAGTAAGTATACTATCGGGATACCGAATAGTTGTAGCTGACACTGTAACAATATCTTGATATCTTGACATGTTTCTCACGCAACAAGTATGAAAGACCTAATCACATCATTAATAAATAATACATAGAAAAATACCTACAAATCACGATTAAGACACAGAGAATACTCCAAAATCAAAAAGGTAGTAAATCTAACCTAATACTTGTAAACATAATTCAAACCTAAACTATTTTGAGCGTTAAAGTATATTTTAAGGTTGTAATCAAGATGAGAAACTGAAGACTCACCAGAACACATGTAAAAATTATGGTCCTTTATAATAACATTACAGTTAAAACGTGTTAGATAAGTTAGGATTAGTTTGTTTTGATAATGTATGATATATGTAGTTGTTGTTGATGTTTTTCTTATTTCTATATATATTGCTTTAATATCATATTTGTTCTAGTTCAATAAACTTCTCCAATTTGGTGAAAATATTTTATTCAACTATAGTTCTCATTTATAAAAGATATACCTATTAAAGATTTATTATTGTTTAAAAGGTAAGTTGGATTTCAGTAGTGTTATTAGTATATGAGAAGTAGGAAGAATAGTTTGAGGTTGGTGGGAGTGTTATATATTTAATCTCACTTATGTTTTTGAGATACTTTACGTTTTGGGGACTTAAGTTCCAATATAATAATATATACAGAATTGCATCTTTCTCTCTCTATACATATATTTCTTGATAGTTAAAAACAATAAATTTTATATTGTTTTTAGAATAATAATTAATTTTTTATTCATAACTATTGTCTAAAGAAAATTATTATATATAATTTTTTATTTTATAAGTATATACTTATCATTCTATATTATATGTAATTTTTATATATTTTAAGTAGTAATTCTAAAAGCTTAATTTTTCTTTAAATCTATTTATAATAAATAAGTTTACAATCATATAAAATTAATATACAAAAAATAAGTCATAAGAATATAAATAAATTATAATATTTTTATTTTAAAAAAATGTAATATTAAAAAAAATATTGATAGAAAAATTAAATATATAATATAATCATCTTATTGATATTAAATAAAGAACATACTAATTAATTACATTTTGTAACTAATATCCAATTATTTTATTTGAATTTTGTTTACCTTATTTATATTAATTAATATCTTTATCTTTCCATATTAACCCTAATTTATTATCTAACAAATATTTGTAATATATATATATATATATATATATATATATATAATATCTAAAAGAACTGGAAATACATTTCAGCTCCTAATTCATTTTTATTTAAATGTGAACATAGCACTCATGATCATCATTCATCTTACCATCAATCAAGTTATTATCTGTTCTGTGTAACAAAACTCAATTTGTGGAGTTTACTGTTTCATCTTGGTTAAGTCATGGAGCAAATGTAAAGTTGCTTTTGCTTTAATGAACACTGCACCAGTCTGTGATTGCTGAAGAACGACTAACACTGTTCCAGCAACAGAAACACTGACTGCACAAAAGGGGAAGATCTGAACCATGGTAAAAAAAAATTATTTTCTCATATCAACTTCAACCTTCTGCTGTACATATTCAGATAAGTACATGAAATGATGAAACATTTTGATGCATGCTTCTTTTCACTGTGCCAAAGCATCAACTTTATAAATAACAATAAGCTACATTTTGTATATATCACTATTTTATTTAATACCTATTAAAAAAAAGGAATAATATATATAGATGTGATAAGGGATATAACTCACTATTATCTTTAGCATAACTGGAAGATATGATAAGTCTGTTAGGCTTGATTGTTAAATTTATTTATTTCTATTTTTCTCCTGATCGTTAAGTAGTATGGTAAAAAAAAGTTTTTAATGATCAGGACAAAAAAAATATCTTAATGCAAATTAAACATATTGGTAAAATTTTCTGCAGTCTTCTATTAGCAAAATGAATATTTTCATTTAACATATGAATAGTTGGAGTGAGTTAAAAAAAATTGTACAGGGAGATGAGTATAATGAATATTATATTATTCAAAACAATTTATTTCCAATCAAATCAATTAATTTATATAATTTTAAAAAATAATATTTTTTCTCAATTCTCACTAATTTATATTTTATTAAACAATTAAATATTTAATTTTATTTCTATTTTTTCTCCCTATCGTTAAGTAGTATGGTAAAAAAAACTTTTAATGATCTGGACAAAAAAAAAATCTTAATGCAAATTAAACATATTATTACATGTATTAAAAAAATGTGATAAGTGTGTATTCTGTTATTAAAACACAACAAGTGTGCTCAGGAAATAAGTAAAAATATCTCCATTTAACAAAGATAGATTTTCTGCAGCCAAATCTACCATGAAAAAACAATGTGGATTCATCCTTAACTATCTGTAATTTTTAAATAGAGTTTATAATATTAAAAAAATGAATTAAATATTTTCAGTGGCTAAGATGAAACTAGGATTGCTGATCCACATTTAACATGTATTGGTTGATAGATCACTATTCTCTATCTGGAACATTAGACCCTCCCTTAGAAGAGCAACAACAAATGTTTTAAAAGTGTTATTGTTTGTTAAAAACTCTTATCTAAGAGATCAAAGATTGTATCAGTAGTTGTTTAGTTTTGATACAAAGGAAAATGTTTGAGTCAAGTGAGTTGCGTGAATGTGAGGTGTTTATCAGCTTTACTTGAGAAGAAAACTTTAACGCAAAAAGCATTCACACACAAACATAGCTTTTCATTATGTAGCAATAATAGATCAAAGAAAAGAAACTGTGAAGTTGATCCATATACAAATCTCATCCTAGAGTTTATTCCTAAAATTAAAAAAAAACAATTAATTTTTTGTTTCAATTGGAGTTCAAGGTTGGTATTTCTTTGAGTTTATGCTAGGAATATACCTCATCTTAATTTTGCATAATTATAAACTTTTTTTTATAACAATAAACATATTGGAAAACACAAGTTGAACAAGGAAGTTAAGCATTGCATGTTACCTCAAAATGCAGGTCAAAACATTCCTAGGTGGGGAATATAGCACTTGGGAGTTGCAAACTAAACAAAACAAAGAAGCAAAGTGTAAAGAGAAGAGAGAGAAATTAAGGTTGTGGTTAAAGAAACTTTTGAAACATACCCATACCCCATACCCTTTGCTGAGATGAAAAACAATTAAATTAACCAGGTGTATTAATTAGTCCACATCAACAACAACTTTTTCACTTGTTTTCTGCATCAAATCAAAATTTGCCAAATTTGGATTCAGGGTTGCCCTTTAAAAGGTCTTTATGATGATTGACAAATTGGGACTCAGGGTTACCCTTGATGTCTTTATGATAATTGACTACCAATTGATTCAATTCAATCTAGATAGGTGAAACCAAAGTCTTATTCCTTAAAAAAAATAAGAAACATCATATGATTATATGTATGTTAAGTTAAATAATCATAACATTCTTAAAACAATAGAATGTTATAAGATTAAAAATAATAAAATACTAAAATTTTAAAACTCTAACTAAAATCAATTAACATTTTTTTTTTCAATTTTTCTTGTGTCACACAGTGTCTATACTTAAATTCTTCTATTTACTTTGTTATTTAGGTTTACTTGTTCAGTATTACAATAAGTTTAAATAAATAGACTTCTATGCTGTATATGCAATTGTGTGCAAGTGTAGTATATATATAAATGGTAAGAAAGTAAAGAAAAACATATAATTTAATCTTAATTAAATCTTAACATTTTGCTATTTCTATGGTAATATAAAAATTAATTATCTATATTTTATTTAAAAATTTATTACATATACATATTATTCTTGTTCTTATTGTATTTGATTTATTTTTTTTAAAATGTGTATTTTTTTTTTAATTTCAATTGTTAAATGCTGTACTTAAAATTCATTCCCATTATAATATCAGTATTTATCCTAATAAAAAAGTTATTTTTTAACTTTTTCTTTTTTTATGGTGTATCCACGTGTTTCCATGCATGTATTCCATTTGTTCTCTATATGCAACACATTTTATATACTTTTTTATGTTAACATATATTTTGACATGTTTTAAAACTAATCACAAAAAAAATATATTTACTATAATATAATCATATGTTTTGATATATCAACAATGAGATGACATAGACCTTTCTGATCGGTGATTTATGTCTTATTGTAAGAAATTCAGAATGAAAATTCATCATTTCAAAAAATTCCACTCTATCTTACTTCTTCTTGTATTAAACACGTGTCAAGTGGTAACTATGATAAATTAACACTAACGACAGCAATAATAAATAGTTGCTGGTATTGAGAATAGTATAGTCCATTTCCGCACATGGTATGTGATGAGGAAAGTTGAAATGAAGAATCAAATTACTGCAATGTAAGAAAATATTCAGATTTATAAGGAAAAAACAAGGAAGAAAGTAATGATCAATTCAAACAAACATTAAAACAATAAGCCATGCACCACCGTAATGAACACCATTCATAGATTAATGCAAAGAAATTAATAATGTTTTTAATAGCAAGAAAAAAAATGCATGGTAATAATTTGTTGGTAGCTGGAGAGAGAGGGTTCACACTTCAAGATGTCGTGTCGTTTACTGTATACACGTGTCATTTAGAAGAAATAAAGTAAAATGACATAAAAGAAAGAATATACTTTGCCACTTATATTATACTTTTCAACTATGCCTTGTGAATATATTTAAAAAATATTGGATATATGTATCTAATCATCAAAGACACTAGTGATTGTTTTTCACCATTTTAATGTTGCATTGATTTTTTTTTTATGAGAAACACGAGTTGTTAAATATTAGTTAATGTGGCAAAATTTAGGATACAAATTTATAGAAAATGACATTATATATAGAAAAAGAAAAATTAACCAGAAAAGGGTTGTTATGATGATAAAAAGAAGTGTGTGTTAATGGCAATACACATATGATTAGATTGAGAACCTAAAATACCTAATTCATGGTCAATTTCTTACATTTTCTAAAATATTTAAAAGTGATTTCAAAATATGACCAAACAAATAGGAGTATCAACTCATGTAAGAAGAAAACTAAATGCCTAAACTTATGCCATGTTTTCAACCATACACATTACATGAGACATCAACTAGCATTTTTTTATGGTTCACATGGTGAAGTTGGTTGAGAACTTTGGATAGTTTACCAAAAACAAACCTATTAAAACCCTAAGATATCAAATATACAATAATTAGTTGATGAATACATACTTTATTATTTACATATTATTTATGTGATAAATAATGTCTTTAAACCAACAAATTAATCAATTTCCATATTTTTGCTATCATAATCACATTACAAACCAAAACTCAGCTTTCTTAGGTAACCCACCCACTTTGTCTTGTGGATTGTGGGTCTACTGTCATCAACTTAATTATTTATATTTTTTATGTTCATATGAAAAAAGAAAAATTGTTTTGACACAGACAAATAATTTTTTCACTTTCAGAAGAAAGATAAGTTTGATTAAATGTCTTTACTAATTCCTTCACAGAGGTTACTTGCCTTGCATGTCAAATATTGTTGTCTATTGATCGAAGAAACTCATTCAAAGGAAATTAATCCACTCCTTATATTATATATACTTCAATGCTGTAAAAAAATATACTTCAGTTAAAAAGTTTACAGGGTAATATAGATTATTTTTTATATTATCATACAAATCACTAGTATTATATAATAGATATTTTGCTTATGTAAGTTATTAAGAGGTTCTATATAATGATTTAACTATAAATTAATATATACTCTAATTTTTTGTTTTTTTAATAATTACTTTATAATCATGTTTATTATGCTTTTTACTTACGTAACAGTCTAAACCTTTTTTATTTCTCTAACATGTATAGATTAAATTCAAACAACAGTTAGTAGTTTTTCTAATATTTTTATATATGGTCAATATAAGTTTTTTATACAATCAACATATAAGAAATCATAATTAATTTAATAAAAATAATTATATATAATAACTATAGAAAGAATAATTATATATAATAAATTATATCAAAATAATAACATAAAGAATTTATATATAGATATCCTATATATTATTTTGATAACCTAAAAGTTTAATGGAAGTGTCCCTAATTAGATTTTGATTTTCTTCCTTACAAAACTGCTATATAATAAAGACAAAAAGAAAAAAAAAGAAAAAAAATAGCATTAATATGTTTTTTGTTATTACAAAAGGGATGATGAAATTTTCTCTCCAATGAAAGGCACGATCCTCTCCTCCTCCATATTCATTTTCTTTCTCTCTCTTAACCCCTCTTGCTCTTTCTCTCTCTTCCCTTCCTCTATCCGATCCTTCCATCACCGGTTCTAATCATTTTCGCTCCCCTCGAATTCTCGCTCTGGTAATTCAATTCTCTTAAAATCAATTGTTCAATTTTCTTACCCCAAGTTTCGTGCCCCTTTTGCTGTTACTTAGGGTTAAATTTGTGTCATTTTTGTTCTCTGATGAAAGGAAGGAACTTGCATTCTTGGGTTGTGATCACATTCACCCGATTTTAGTTTCTGACATTTTTTCTTTGTAAATTTGTCTTTTTGAAAAAAGAATTAAAAAAAAACCTTAATCTTTGTGTGAATTTTCAACAGAGTTGATTTTGGGGGTGTTCCATAAGTTATATTGATCTCTGAAACTTAGAAGCAGCAAGCTCTTGTTTTGATGATAATAAGGTACGGTTTGTTATCTGTTCTTTTGCTGTTGTTTGGTCGGTGATGAATTTGGGAGGTTGATATGGGTCAAGTACTTTCTTGTTGGGTTGTGACCCTTTGAAGTCGTCAAAGAAAGATTTTTTTTTAATCTTTTGGTCTGAGGATTTTGATCATGTATGCTCATAATTGTTCTTACCTTCTCATAGGGGTTGAAGAATTCTTTACTTTGAACTTCACATAATGATTACAAGGTCTTCAAATTGCATGTATTTTAATTCATTTACAGAGTCATTTTTTAGCACACCTGAAGGAATTCTACAGGGCTTGGGTAGTTTTTAACTGGGAATGATACTTTTGTGTGGTGTTTTTGTGTGTTGGAGTTGCCATGTTTATCCACCAGTTTGCTCTCTCTTGAAGGACGAAGCTGCATGTTACATGTCCATTATTAACTTACCTAATACCGATTTCCTTGCTATGCATAGAGTGTTTGTGTCTGCGTTCTTATTGTATGATGCATGCATGTGACACACAGAAGTGAAAATATGCAACTTCTGTGTAATTGAAGGAAATTGGTGTGATTATATGAATGTACCCATGTATTGGACGGGTGTTTTTTTGGACACCCCTACTTACTTCATTTGACAACCTTTTCAAATTAAGAAAAATTAAATCAGGAAAAATATAACCATATAGGGGGAATGCTGAAAAAAATTCCATAATGTTGATATGGAATATTTGAATTTGAAAACATTTTTATCTTGGGCTGAATATTTGCTTTGTTACATATAGATTTGGTTTAGTCTTTTGTTTCCCTTATGTGTTTCTGACTGGTTTCATTCACTCTGCTTGGAATATTAGGATTAATTTGCATCCAGAAATCTCTACATTATGGATCAAATAACGGATTCAGAGATGGATCAACAGAGACGAGGCTATCATCATTCTGAGCCCTGTATCCTTACTAGAGGAACCACAAACATCTCGCAGCCGAATAATATGCATGCAATGGTGAGAGCTTCTGGGAACACAACTAATGTTGATTCTCACTTTCTGCCAGATGCTTATGACAATGCTAGGGTGTATGGGGTTACACAATACAATGGCATTCAGCATCCCCATAATCTTGATATGGGTGTGCCAGCTGCAGCCAACTTATATTATTCTGGCATTAATCCTTCTTCTGGTGCTGGCGTTTTCCCTCTGCCTCTAAATCACAGAGCCTCTGATCAGTTGCCTGGTTCAAGTACATTTGCAGTTGCTGGGGTTTCTTCAGATAATTTTGGAAGAAGTTCTGGTTTCATGGATGATGTTAGAGGTCCTTACAAAAGGAAAGTTGCTGAAGGGATGAGAGGAAATTACCAATATTTTAATGCATCATCTAGCTCTTCAATTGCTCCTCCTAATGCAAGACACACTACTGATGGTGTTGCTATGATGGATGCTGCACCATTTTCATTCCGCATCCCTTCACTTGTGGAAGTAGGACCACATGGTAGTGCATGGAGCAGGGCAGGTGAGTCCATTATGGTGCATGACCATAATCATTTGATTCATGGAAATTATTTAGGACAGCACTTTCAGCCAGCTGCTCCTCCGTGGTTGGACCAGCAGATGAACGGTAACAATAATGATGGCCATACTACACCCTGGAATCAGTCGCTTCCAATGCCTTATGTACAAGGTAATTTTGCCCTCTTCATGTGTTCTGTGGTTCTTCCTTTAGTGATTTACTATCATTAGTTCATTACTTGGATGTTCTGTTAGTGTATAATTTGCAAAGCTCTTTCAGGTTTCATCATGAAAAAGTGTTAATTACAGCTTCTTGAATGTTGTTTTTCAATCAGGCAATAAATTTATGAGAAATCTTGTTTTAATAACTCTCAGTTTGTGCCTAAGACCGGAGTTAATGCATTGGTGTTTTTGTGTGTATGTGTTGTCTCCCATCCTGTCAATTAAGGGCCAAACGAAGTGCTCAAATTTTTCTTTGAATTTGTTGTGTTGGTTTGGTTATGAGTTTAGGCTGTCTGACTGTCTCCATATTATTTTCAGGACCTACTGTAAATGGAGGTTCATTAGATAGTGCAAGTATGGGCTTGCAGAGATATCATGATCCAGCTGGAAGCCGAAATGGCCTCAGGTTTCCTCACCCTCTTCCTGTCAACCAACAGCACCACAATTATCATCACCCAGCACTGCCTATGCAAGGAGTAAGAGGCCACAATATCAACTTTCACCCTGCAGTAAGTGCAGCATCATTTAGAGTTCCAATAAATCCTTCACGTGGTGTTGCTATCCCAGCACAGCCTGGTTTTGAGTTAGGTCCCAGGCATGTTGGCCCTGCACCATCAGCTG
Source organism: Phaseolus vulgaris (assembly GCF_051622355.1). Taxonomy (NCBI): domain Eukaryota; kingdom Viridiplantae; phylum Streptophyta; class Magnoliopsida; order Fabales; family Fabaceae; genus Phaseolus; species Phaseolus vulgaris. The sequence continues at coordinate 11,454,583 of NC_143502.1, read as the reverse complement.
GCCTCCGGATTTACCGACCTCATAGAGGGGCTGTGCCTGAAACAACTCTTGGACATCGAAGTCTTCCACCTGTGGGCTTCCTCCAAGTTGATGTAATATTTCCTGTCTCTTAATACTTTCTATTTAACTCTAATGCTGTGTAGAAAGAATAATACTTTTTATACATTATAAATATATTGATTTTCTTGTCAATTAAAACTTGTGTAGGATGTTGCTTTAATTGATGAAGTGGGAAATTTAGTTGATCATCACAGAGATATGCGCTTGGACATAGAGGATATGTCTTATGAGGTAAGTATACAAAGATTGGTATTGTATTTTCCTGTCAATGAATGCGTCTGTGTTAGTATAGGATACCAAAGTTTAGAGGTTGTAGACAATTGTAAATAATTTACACTTGAAACACATGACAGGATCTCCTTGCATTGGGTGAGAGGATTGGCAATGTTAGCACCGGTTTAGCAGAGGAAACAATTACAAATCAATTGAAAACAAAATCTTATTCAACAAATGCTGCTGGTATTAATCTGGAGGAGGAAGCTTGTGATGATCAGGAAACAGATTCTTGTATAATATGTCAGGTATGAACATTTAGAAACACATTTCATCTGTTATTTTAAGACATTGATATTTCATAGTATAACCTTGTGCTCTATTTCATGTACTAATTAATCACCCCCCACTAATTGGACTATTATTTCACAGGAAGAATTCAAGAACCAGGAGAAGATTGGAGTTCTTCGATGTGAGCATGAATATCATGCAGATTGCTTAAGGAAATGGTTGGTGGTGAAAAATGTCTGCCCCATATGCAAATCAGAGGCTTTGACTCATGGAAGGAAGGATGTATAGAACCAATGAAATCAAACATCTCTTTCTCTTCCTGCCTAGTGCCTTAATTTATTTTTGAACAGAATTCATATTTTGTTATGTATTTTGTATATGTACTTGCACATATATAGACATCATACCGCCCAACTCATTTATTGTGGGCACCAGAACTTTGTATCTATCAACTTGTACAGACTTTGTTCTGTTTGATGAAGTAACTTCAGGTAATCATATCACCACCTGCTTCATTAATCATTTCGATATGTATGGGGTTACCACCTAGTCTTTTATATATTGATGCTTGTGCTTTTTGGATTAGCTGAAAATAAAATTGATTTTATCAAATTGGTTAAGTGCGGTTTTTGGATGAGCCACAAAAATGATTTTGAACAAACTGATTTATCATATTGCTGTTATATGCTTCTGTGGTTTTGAAGGAGTGAAAGATAGAGTTGATTTTGGATAAAATTATGTTTGAAATTCAATGTAGGTTTTTTACATTTTTATATAATATAAAGTTATTTTTCGAATTGTTTTATCTCAAAATGAATTTTTGAATTCAGCGCTAGATTTTGAGTGATAATAGTTGTCTAGATATTTATCTAGAATTACTTCAACTGGTTATTTCAACGAACGTGAAAATAAAAACGCTGCGCTAGAAATAAACCAGAGTACTGCGTATTGTTATTATTTTTATCGAAGATACAATGGTTTGAATAATTAAATTACTGAAATGAACAACCATTGTTGACTTCACCGCACATGGGATATAAATAAAGTCTAAACGCGTCTCATGTTGATGGAAGTCTTTGTTGACTCGTTTTTTCACACATGGCATAATATTTTTGCACGACATTCTCATGCCTTTAGTCAGGGGAAATTATGTAGTCCCAAAGGTATAGGGTACTTTTAAAAACATGTTTAAAAAAAACGAAAAAGTGACTTTCTAAGCCTTTGTTTTGAGAATGAGATCAAATCTGGTCATACTTTGGTCCTAAACTGTGTGACCTGGTCACACTTTGACTAACTGATTTGATCAACAAACGTTGTACAAATTGTTCCACTAGGCTTTTATTCTGCTGTGTGAATGAGTCCAAGTAACTTCAATTCAAAACTTGACATGCCACCACTAAATTAGACAACATAAAATTATTGAAAGGTATTAACTACAGACATTAGACATTTCAATCTTGAACATGCTCCATTTTAAGCAACAAATAGTGAAAATGTCAATTAGTGAAAAAGTGTAAGATAGCATGTTCTTTCTTTTCTTTTGATGCATATATTATACATTTCTTCTTCTTCTGAATTCTAGCTCTAAAACGTCTCAAGGGCCACTGGAAGAAGAGTAAACACAATCATCTTGCATTGAGAACGTCATTTCACATTGTATATTATCATTTATTTATTTTATTTAAAATGGTATATATATATATATATATATATATATATATATATATATATATATATATATATATATATGATGCAACTACAAGCATGATATTCGATAATTAATGCAACTACAAGCATCTATGCTACTAAAGAAGATGCATGGATAGAAATGGCAATAACAATAGCATTATTCCTAGGGTTCAGTATATTTAGATTATTCTCTTTTAGGTGATAAAACAATTTATTATTATAGCAAAATAAATTATTTATTTATCTACTATAAAAAGGTTAATTAAATCTAATCTATTCATTTATTTTTATAAATAATTAATAACTGAATTTATGTAATATCAATACAAAACACTAGTGTAAAAAAGACTTTTTATGACGGTTATACGAGACTTTTTATGATGGTTCTAATGGCGATATAGATTCAGGCGATATAAAAACTCTGCACTTTCTATGTCAGTTGAAAAAATGACATAGTAAGTTTACTTACCATGACTGTTATATAAACTGTCATAAAATGTCCAAAATATTTGTTATAGTAAGTTCAGATAGAACTTTCTATGACTGGTATTTTTAGAAGAGTCATAGAAAATATGACTTACTATAATAGTTCTTAACATAACCGTCATAGTAAGTAATTTTCTATGACAAATATTTCTACCACCCGTCATAGTAAATCAAATTTTTTATGTCGTATATTACAATAACTGTCATAATAATTTTTTTTTTTTTTAAAGATGTTTGCTCCAAAGATGATTCTAATTATCTCTACATTCAATCTCAGAATCAAATTAAATTTAATAAAATAAAACATAAAAATAATAATAACATTTTCCTAACCCAGAATCTACGTCACCAACCCCTCCACCATTACCTAGTTTTCTCTCTTTCTACTCCTAATTCATTTGTTTATTTAAAAAATAAGGAAAAAAGTAGAAAAAGCAAATTAGTGATTATTAATTAAGTTATCACATAATTACTCAAACATCATTCTAATTCAAACATAATTAGAACTGAAATACAAATCAAGCATCTATAATGTTAGTTATAATCCAAATCCAATTCAAATAAAATTAAAATTGATTTACATTTTAATATCTATAATTTTAATTTTATGGGTGGAATGTAGTGTTTCACCAACACCGCTTTTAATTCATTTATACTTTTTTATACTTGTAATTTTTTTTATAATTCAAACACATTAGTTATGATTATGATACAATTCCTATTCAAATACAAATTAAGATTGAATAATAAATTATAAAATATTCTCTATTCTTTTATATTAATTGTTTAAGGTTCTTTCACTTAAATTAAGAGAAATATATTTTTATGCGCTGCTTTCTTTATCTCTCCCTTTGTTATACCATTGCAAAGTTTCTCCAGCAAAAAATTATGGACATGAGAAAAAGATTATTATGCTAATTTGTCACAATCTCTTTCAAGATTGAAATTCCCGTTATGTGTTATAGGCATATACAGTTTGCTTGAATAGCACTGGACTTGCATGGTGATATCAACTAGAATAGCAGAACTTGAATATGAGTTAACATGTGGGTAAAATACATTATAATATGAAAATACATTAAATTTAATCTCAATAATAAAGGTGTTGAAAATAAAATTATAAAATAACATGTTAATATAATTTTAAAACTGATATATCACCCAGACAAAATATTACCACCACATTTGTCACCTTCTAATCAACCCATTCAATCTTCATCATCTCATTATAATTTCATTCAACATGTGCATCATTGGTGGGAAATAAACAAAATAACATCTAATATATAGTTCCTGCTGCATGAATAGATTAGTCATGAATTATTGAATTGTCTTTCAACTAATCAGATCCTTAAAAAATTAAATGTATAAATCTTCTATTTAATTTCCATCAGTTATGAATGCATAAATTATTACTATTACACCTTCCCCTTCTACATCTTCATAAAACATTTTTTTGACAAAACTAATTATAAAATTTACATTAGAGTTCAACAATTCAATTCATAAAACATTTTTTTGACAAAACTAATTATAAAATTTACATTAGAGTTCAACAATTCAAGAAAAAGGCTTAGAAAAATCAAACAATTTTACTGGTACTCAAAAGTGGAATATAAATATAACAAAGCAATGACATAGCAAATTGACTATAAAACGAATTGCATTTTCAGTTAAAAATCTAAAAAGCAATATAATTACTGAGAGATTGTGTCTGAATATAAATTAACAAAAAAGAACAATTCTGTGTGAAAAGCTTAAAAGGTACTTGCTCCTTTGCCATAGCAAACTCCAATTACAATCCTTCACTTTGCCACTTCCACATAAGCCTGCACACAAATTTCAAACTTCCACATTTTTTATTTAAATAAAAATTAAAAGAATAAAGGAAAAGAAAGAGATGGTGAGAAAGGAGGTCTTCTTCTTCACGCAATCTCATGTGTCAACGGTGGTGTCACAGTAATAACAATTGAAGAATGAAGAAGAGAAGAAGAAAATAAGAAAATAAGGAAGTCACGATGAGTTACAAAGCCATTATCTCATATTTCTCTCTTCTTCAACTTCGTGCTTCATTCCATTACCGCGCCAAACCTGCACATGCACCTCCACGATCGCCGTCATGCAATCGGTTAAAGGTGCCATCGGTAACCACGTTCTGGTAGAAAGATAGAAGAAAGCACCATGAGCATAAAATAAACCCTAAGCCCCAAAAATCTTAATCATTAAAGGAGAAAGAAAAGAAATAGAACTTACTTAAGAGTGACTTCGTTCTGTTAATAAAGGAACTTTGGGAGATAAGGAGTGAAAAACACAATCGAAGATAGGCAATATATAAGGAGCGCGAAATGCCTGTGGAAAGTGTGAGAGTGAACTGCTGGTGGGAGACTTGAAAGAAAGCGGGATTGTGAAAGAAAAAAGAAACTTATTATGTCAGGTCTAAGTTCAACCAACATAATAAGTACCTACTATGTCATTTAAAATACTAACTGACATAATATGTGTTTTCTATATCATTTATAATAAAAGCTGACATAGTAAATTTCATCTTATTTACAATTTTGCCACCGTCACATTTATTATGACATGTAGATTAGACCTGTCATAGTAAGCTGTCATTGATTCTTATTTTTGTACTAGTGAAAGTGTAAGATCATAAATCTAAATATTGCAATAGATAACATCTCATAAAACACGCAAAATTATATTTAGAAAAAATTACATGTGATAAAAATGAAAAATAAAAAATTTAAATGTTTCTACTCTTCCAAATTTGTTATATATTTTTTATTCTGATTAAATTTTATTTTTTAGTATTTTGATTTATAATGTTAATTTTTAGTATATATAAAGTTAAACTATGTTCACAATATTAACATGGAACAATAGATGGTCTCAACATTTATGAAATGGAGTCACATTGTTCTTTTAAAGTTTATTATTATTTTTCTTAAACCTTTGATTACTTAGAAGGATATTATTTTGGTCATCCTCTACAAATGGGTTTGCTCTAAGTAGTGAAATGTGAACAAGTATCTAATAATAATACACACAATAAAAGAAATGACACGAGTTGATGCAATAGTGTTTGATTCTAATACAAATTTTGGTTACTGTTAAAGTTATTTCGATTTTCACTAGGGTTTGGAATATGGGTATAAAACAGAAAGTATTTAAATTGTGAGATCTTTGCCTAAGTTGATCGATAATTCAAATAATAATAATATAAAGGGAGAGTCACTAACATCGTCTAACCCATGACTAAAAATAATTGAACTGAAAAATGAAAAAAAAAATTTAATTAAAGATAAAGTATGTAATTTGAAGGACTAACTCTAATCTTTTGGATCTCCAACAATATTTAATTTTAATTTTTTTTATCATCCAATTATATTCACAAGATAAATACTAAGAAAATTACCGTTTGTTATATCATCAGCTTCAATAATGTTTAACTCAAGAAACCAAAAATAACATTTTATAAAATTGAAAGACTTGAAATTTCAAAAGAAATATAACCCAATTTAAAGAATTTAAAACATATTTAAACCCAAAATAAAAAAAATATGTTAAAATTTATAAAAGCTAAACTTAAAAGAAAAGTGATAAACATATATTTATTAGGTATAACTAATTAATAAATTTAAAACAACTCATAACCAGGCCTACAATATCAAACATAATTAGCACATAACTAACTAACCTAAATCTGTATTCCATAGAACTTGGAATAAATCTAACAAGTATTCATTATAATAGTTATTGTCCAAAGATGCCTCAACCTTAGTGTGATCAAGGTTTCATTAATACATAATCTTTTTCTAGTATGTAGTACATTAATAAATTATAGCGTAAAAATTTATTAAAATAATATTATTATCATGATATTATATAATAATAAAGATACCAATAAATTACTACATAAAAGCTAATTTTTTACGTGATTTTATAAAGATATGTAAAAACCGAGAAATTTGAAGAACTCTGCTTAAGAAAAATCCATCGAGTAATAGTTTATGGGAGAAGTTTATCTAGCATCAGTTTGACGTGTGAGATAAAATTAGAAATTTTCATTATGAAAATAAGGACTAAAAGGAAAAGAAAGTACGTTATAATTTTGTGAATTTGATAAGTTAGGCCTAAACATTTACTATATATATATAATATGTTTAGGCTAATAAATTTACAAATTTAGCCTATCTTCTTTTTACATTATGTACATTTAGGATTATTATAGAATGTTTGAACTATTAGATCTATCTACTATTTTGTAAGTATGCATTTGTCATCATTGTTAATGTGGAAAATTGGAAAAAATAACAACAATATATATTTTTTTCATATATTTCTTTTGTTTTTTATTTTCTTCCTCTTGAAAGTAAATATGAATAGGAGTTTCTATCTTCTTCTCATTAGTATAGAAAAGTTGTTCAATGACAACTTACAACACCACTTCAGAGTCAAATATCGTTCAATTAATGCAGTGACACTTTTGAAACTAAAACAAACATATAAATGACAATTTATGGTAAAACCGTCGTCTACGCCTCACATCTATTTTCTTTTTATTTTACCCCATTCAGAACCCAACATACTTACACTTTCATTTTTGTTCTCCCTCGCATTCTCTGCACGCTTCCCTCGCGCTCTTTGTAAGTTCTTCCTTCATTGCATTGATTGTATGTTGTTCCTCCATTCCTCCGTTGCTCCATTGCTCATTTTTTTTTTTTAGGTTCTTTACTGTCCAATGCATGTAGAGTGCGTTTTGGTCTCTTCCATCTCGCTCGACACCGTCGTTGTTGTCCACCACCACTAGGTTGGTGAAGTTTTTAATTTTATTGTTAAATAATTTTTTTATTTTGGTTTTTGGATTTTTTATAAGTATGTTAATTTTTTTTTATTTTTTTTATGAGTATGTTAATTTGTATGTTTGATAATTTTTTTTTGTAGTTATAATTAATTTATATTATTTTTTTATGAGTATGTTGAATTGGAATTGTTAGGTTAGAATCATTAATTAGTTAGATTATTAGAGTAAAAAAATTAATAAGTAATTTTAGGATTTATAATTAATATTATTTTATTTACATAATTAATATTATTAAAATTTAATAACTAATATTAGGGTTTATAATTAGAGTAATATTATTTTATAAATAATTTTAGGATTTATAATTAATACTATTTTAGTTAATAATTTAATATTAATAAAATATAATTAATATTAAGGTATTTAATTAGTATTAATAAAATATGACCAATACACGACCAAAACTAAGATGAAGGTGAGTACGAACTGGATGAAAGCGGCCTTAGAAAGAGGCTAGACGAGTGCCTATGGACAAACGCAATGTGAGCGACCATGCGCAATGAACAACCAAAACACAACGACATCAACCATTTTACCCCTTATATTAATGAACAAGTTCAATTATAAGTCCTCAATTATTAGTATTTCATATTTTAAATATTTACTAACTGTTTTCATGGATGATGTAGGGGTCACTGACAGTTACTTGTGCTATCCATAATTGATAACATTGTTGCGTGGTTCTGTTCACTGCACAAGATGCCAACCATACATCTCAAGCAAATAGTTGAAATGTAATTATATTATGAACTTACTTGTGTACAATACTTAAACGTCTACTAACAAGGTTTTTTCTATTAATCAGGGCATGATGTGAATATAACATACTCATTGCGCATACTTCATTAATTTTGCTAGGTAACTTACCTCTTAACCCCTGACCATGTGATAAGAGCAAACACAAGTTTTTTCACATGTTTTGCAAAAATATCCTTACTGCATAAAAAATGAATCTGTTGTTAGAATGGATGACTTTAAACTAGAAGGGGGGGGGGGGTGAATTGTTTAAAGAGAATTTTCGTAAACTTTTAAAACAAGAATGCATTTATCTCAGGAAACTATTGATAAGAAATTCAGTTTACCAAACACAGCAAACAAAATCAGCACAACTAGAAAAACAATCGGTTGTTTCACAGAAACAATCGGTTGTTTATACCAGCAAACAACAAATAAAACTGAATTTAAAGAGTTAGAGATAGAGAGATTGTACACAGATGTTTATACTGGTTCACTCCAAACCCAGAGCTACATCCAGTCTTCTCAGAAACCCTGAGGAAATCCACTAAGCAATCACACCTTGATTACTTACACAACAACCAAGAGAATGACATTGAATACCTCAAGAAACACACTCTCCTTGGCCAACACACCAACACCAAGATTGCTGATCTTGATCCCCTCAAGAACACGCAGCCAATCTTAGCAAACACAGAAACGAAACTTGTTTCACAATGTACAAGGATTACACTTGTTACAGAAGATAATCTGAAATCAATACAAGCAGAATCCTATTCCACAAACTTTGATCAATCACAAACTCTTAGCAATCTCAGCTCTTTGAAAAACTCAAAAACTCTTAGTAAAAACTTGTCAAAGATTGTTTTTCAAATCTGTTATTCTGAATTTATTCAAAGATGTAGTTTGTTATCAAATCTTAACAAACTCTTAAATTGCATTAAAAGATTGGTCAAAGCATTTAACGATTGGAGCGTAAGCAGTTAAATCATTTAAAGCTCAGTCAAAGATAAAACAGTTTTTCTGTTATGGTCCCAAAACAAACAATCGGTTGTTTCCTCGAATCAATCGGTTGTTTTGGTTCTTAAGAAATCAACCATTTGAAAAACAGTTTTCAATCTTTTTCTCAAAACACCTAAGTATAAACAATCGGTTGTTTCGACTAAACAATCGGTTGTTTCGACAAAACAATCGGTTGTTTTAACTTAGTTTGAAAACATTTTACTTTCACAAAGATTGAGAATGCTTATGCTTTAGATTTAATCAAGTTTGTTTGCAATAATGTCTGAGTTTAAAGTGCTTTTTGCTGAGGGTTCGTGTATCAATAGACCCCCTATGTTCAATGGGATGAATTATGCTTTTTGGAAAATTAGAATAACAAATTTTCATGGAATCTATTGGCTCGTTTATTTGGGAGGCTGTGGTCCATGGACCCTATGTGCCAATGCAGGTTCTCAAGGATGAAGAAGTGGCAAAGCCAAGATTTGAATGGAATGAGAGTGAAAAGAAGAAGGCTCAATATGATCTTGTAGCCAAGAACATCATAACTTCGTCATTAACAATGGATGGGCTCTTCAGGATATCTCAATGCAGTTCAGCTAAGGAGATGTGGGAGGTCTTGGAAGTTACTCATGAAGGTACTGAAGATGTGAAGAGATCCAGAAAACATTCTCTCATCCAAGAATATGAATTGTTTAGAATGCAACCCGGGGAGAGCATTGCTGATGTGCAGAAAAGGTTCACTCATATTGTGAATCATCTTACTGGTTTGGGAAAGGAATTTGACAGAGAGGAACTCAACATAAAAGTGCTGAAGTGCCTCGACAGAAGTTGGCAACCCAAGGTGACTGCCATATCAGAAAGCCGTGATCTGTCAAAGTTGTCAACCGCTGCACTGTTTGGGAAATTAATGGAGCATGAGCTGGAGCTCAAGAGACTCAAAGAGCAAGAAACAGTGGAAAGGAAACCCAAGGGACTTGCACTGAAAGCAAGTGCACAGAGTGACATCAATGAAGAGAAAGAAGATGTTGAACATGATGAAACAATCAGCTTACTTACAAAGAGGTTCAGCAGATTCCTGAAGAAGAAAAGAAGAGATAGGAACCAACAGAAAAGAAGGTATCCTAAATCTAATGAATCAAATTCCTCTAATTACACTTGCTTTGGCTGTGGTAAAACAGGGCACATCAAAATGGATTGTCCAAACAATCAATCAAAGGACAAATCTGCCAGCAAGAAAGTTGAAATGAGCAAGGGGAGAAGAGCTTACATTTCTTGGGAAGAGAATGTAGTATCTTCAACCAGTAGCTCTTCAACCGAGAGTGAGGAAACCAATTTGTGCTTCATGATGAAAGGATCAATCTCTGATTCAGTAAGTGATTTCTCTATGGAATCTAATAACTATGATCAATTGCTTGCTGCTTTCAAAGAAACACATGATGAGGCAAATAGATTGGCTGTAATATGCAACAAGTTGCAAAAGGTAAATAATGTGCTTGCACCTAAAGTAAAAACACTTGAGGAAGAACTGCATAAGGCCAAAACAGATCTTGTAAGTCTTGAACTAACATGCTTGCATGCCTCTATTAAAACCTGTGAAAACTGTAAAAAATTGGAAAAATAAGTGGAGTATTTGCTAAAAACCCTTTCCAATTTCACTAAGGGAAGAGAGAATCTTGAGTCTCTCCTTGGTTCACAGAATGTTGTTTTCAACAAGAATGGTATTGGTTATAACCCTGGAAATGTAACCAATGTCAAAAAGCTTTCAAGTTTTTTTGTTCCAGCAAAATCAGGTTTCTCAACTTTTAACAGTGGCAGAAAGGCATCTCATGTTACCTGTTTTTACTGCATGAAATCTGGCCATACCTCTAGGTCATGCATTGCTAGAAAATATCTTGTTCCTAAGAACTTAGCAAAATGGCTACCAAAGGAAAGGTTTTAATCTGTGTTGGACCCTATACTGAAAAGGGTACCATTTGTATTATTTTTACTCTGTTTTGCAGAAAGGCAGCAAGAGAAATCAATGGTATTTGGACAGTGGATGTTCAAAACATATGACTGGTGATTTGACAAAATTTACCAGCTTGAAGCTCAAGGCAGAGGGACATGTAAGCTATGGGGACAACAACCGTGGAAGAATTATGGGCAGATGCACTGTTGGAACTGGAAATTCAACCACTATTGAGAATGTGCTTTATGTGGAAGTACTCAAGCATAGCCTTCTTAGTATCAACCAACTATGTGACAAAGGATACAAGGTGAACTTCAAGTCAAATGACTACACAATCTCAAGTGACCCCTCTGGTTTGCCAAAAGAATGGAAAACCCCAAGAGATCTAACCCTTGATAATGTCATTGGGAACATTGAGAAAGGAGATGACACAATTGTAGTACAAATCTATGTGGATGACATCATATTTGGATCAAACAATGGAGAATTGTGTGAAACTTTTGTTGAAATCATGAAGAGTGAGTTTGAAATGTCAATGATGGGTGAGTTGAATTATTTTCTAGGCTTGCAGGTCAAACAACTCAAGGAAGGTATATTCTTGAATCAAAGTATTGCAAGGATCTGCTGAGAAAATTTGAAATGGACAAGTGCAAACCAATCAGCACACCCTTCTCAACTAGCTGTCACTTGGATCATGATGAAGCTGAAACTACTGTTGATGAAACCAAGTACAGAGGACTCATAGTATCCCTACTATACCTCACTGTCAGCAGACCTGACATAATGTTTGCAGTATGCATGTGTGCTCGGTTTCAATCTGCTCCTAAAGAATCACACTTCAATGCTGTCAAAAGAATAAGGAACTAAAGAAGTTGACTTGAGGTATCCAGGTAACATTTCATTAAGTTTGACTGGCTATTTTGATTCAGACTTTGCAGGTTGCAAAATTGATAGGAAGAGCACCAGTGGTACCTGTCACTTGCTTGGATCAAGCTTGATCTCATGGCAATGCAAAAAACAGGCATGTGTTGCTCTCTTCACTGCTGAAGCAGAGTACATTGCAGCAGAGAGTTGCTGTACTCAAACCATATGGCTAAGACAACAATTGAATGACTTTGGTATCTTACTTAACCATATACCTTTGTTGTGTGAGAACACAAATGCCATCAACTTAACCAAAAATCCTGTCATGCATTCAAGAACCAAACACATTGAAATTAGGCATCACTTTCTAAGGGAACACATATCAAATGGAACATGTGAGATTAAGTTCATTGGTACAGATTTACAGCTTGCATATTTGTTTACAAAACCATTGGCTAAAGATAGGTTTAATTTTCTGCTTAGTGAATTGGGAATTATAAATGTTAATTGTGCCTCGCAGTGAAAAATTAAATCTGTTTATTTGTAATTGAATGTGTTTATTTTTGGTACTGATATGCTTTGATGACTAGGAAAGAGAAAGTTTGATCTTTGACTGATTGACTGACTTAGTGGGTATTAACCACTGTACCTTTGACGGTTTTGGTCATGGTTATATAACCGATTTGATGCATTGGCTGCTCAATTAAGGTGTGATATGTGTGCATCGTGACCCTAAATATTTGCTGCACCTTTTCAAAGATTCTCTGCACATTTTTAGAGAATAAAATCCTCATGCATATATGTTCTTAACTGCTCCATCAACCCATTCATTTTTCAATATAAATCTGTGTGAAATTGCTACCCACATTGGCTGCCCATACTCATTGCTCACCATTTAAATCAAAAGAAAAAATTTGGTTCAACCATGGCTTCCTCTTCAAGACAGAAAAAAGAAAAACCAGGATAGGCAAAGCAACTTTCAAGGAGTTCTAGAAGGTGGTTTGCAGGATATGGAAAAGGAATCAATGCCTACATTCAGGAGATAAGCATAAAGCAGATTAACATACCCAAGGTGCTTGATTTCTCCTACTTGAAATCTGAAAAACTGGCTGAAACAAGGTTTGCACTGAAGCATCAGAAACTGAAAAAGCTGTTGGAATTGACTGGTAATGTATATCCTGACTTGGTTAAGGTGTTTTGCACGAATCTAACTCTGGATGGAAAGAACATTGTATCCTATGTGAAAGGCATCAAGATGAAGGTCACAAGTGAAGTTTGGAATTCAGTGGCTGATATCAAATATTCTGGTCTAAAGGTTGGAAAAGGGAACACAAGTGGAATTCAGGAGTTCAACAAAATCCAATATTACAGAAGCTGTGTGAGAAACCCTGCCCAGAGTATAAACAGATTCCATGCAAGTAATCTAAACCTAACTCCACGTCTAGTTGCCTACATCATTGCATGACAGCTCATCCCTAGAGGTACAAATCATGCTGTTCTACATGAAGAGGATTTAATCCTTTTATACTGCATCATGAATCTGATCAAGGTTAACTGGGTGTATATCATCAATGATCATATGCTGAAATCCAAAAGATTAACTGATTATCGCTTTCCTTATGCTATTCTTGTTTTAAAATTAATTGACTACTTTGGCATTGGCACTTCTAATGAGCGAAATGAAACCATCAAAGCTGTAAGTGAGATTGATAACTCAACTCTCACAAATATGAGATTTCATAGAGTGGAGGACAGTTGGGTGTTTCTCAAAGGCAAAACTCCTTAAGAAGAACATGGAGCCTCAAATCTCAACAATGAAGATGGAGATGAGGCTGTTCCCATGGAAGATGACACTGTTCAAGCTGCAGAACATTCATGATATGTTATCTATCACTCCTATAGGCAAGAGCCATCTGCTGATCATGTTGGAAGTCAAAGGATGAGTTCTCCATCTGTCGAAATCAGAGGAGATTCACCAGCTCCACAATCAATGCAAGAAGAGGCTGCTGCAACTCATCAAAATGCTATTGTTGCCTATCAAACTCCAGAATATAGAGGTGAACCCTTATCCATGTTTGAGAGGCAGGTTCTGTATCGCCTTGATGCCATGACAGCAGAACAGAGGGCCTACTTTGAGACAACTCAAGCAAGGTTTCAACATCTTGATGATCAAATTGAAGGAGTTCAGTTGCAGCTGGCAGAATTATACTACAAAGATTAGGAATATCTTATTTTCTATGCTTTTCCTTTATCAATTTATATTTATGTAATGTTGAACAATTTATATTTGTTTCTGAACTGTTATGATTGTGTTATCTTTCTGTTTTTATCTTTCTCTATGCTTAAATGCTGTTTGATGAATCCAAAGGGGGAGAAAAATAGCTCACCATGCTAGGTGAAGCTAGGTGATACAGGAAGTTACATTTTGCACCTTAAAACTGATTCATATGTTATGCATTGTTTCAACTTTTTAGTTTGGTATTTGGTGCAGTTCAGGTTCTTAAAGCAACAGGGCTATGGGGTTTTGTGTCCATCAAACAGGGGGAGATTGTTGAAGATGGTTGTTGCCCCTTCAAGACATGTGTTTGATGAAACCATTTGTGTAAATTTCATTTGTATTTACATTTGCTTTAAGAATGTCTTAGGTATAGTTTAGAGTAGGCTTTTTGCTAGGTAACTCACCTCTTATGAAACTGCTTTTCACATGTTTTCAAAAATATCCTTACTGCATAAAAAATGAATATGTTCTTTTCTAAATGAATAGATTCTTTTCTTAAACTGATGCCTTGATTAAATGTTTTTGAAAATCATGTTTTGTGCATCAAGTGTTTTGACTAAGTCTTCATTCCATCAAAACGACTGTGTTTCACTTGTTAAGAAGTTTCTGTTATCGTTTTGAAAATAAATTTGTTCATCTGTAAATGAATAGATTCTTTTTAGTCTGGTGCCATGTTTACTTTAAAAGGCTTTTTACGTTTTATTCTTGCACCAAGGTGTTTGACTAAGTCTCCTTCACATAACAGATTCTCTAACTGCCTTTGAAAATAAATCTGTTCATTTTATTTTCAATATGTTCTTTTTATAACAGCTTTAACTCTTTTTAGAAAATTTGTTATAAGATGTTTTTCTATAAAAGGAGAGTTTGTTCCTACGTTTAAAGGTTGATCATACAATTGAGAAAACAAATTTTACAACAGAGAAATAAGAATTTTTAGAGGATTAGCATGTGTTCTTGAAAGTTTTTCCAAATCACAAAGTGTGCTTGTTCTTGGTTGGTTCTAAGGCTTGTTTAGAGGTGCTGTCACTGTGTGAGCAATCTGTTCTACTGATCTAAGGCAGATTTCTGCGTTCTCTATCAGGTGTATTCGTTTCATATTTCAATTTCTTGTAAAGTGTGCTTGTGAACTCTTCTTGATAGTGTTTCTTGAAGAGTGTGTGTGCTGTAATAGTGTTTTTCAGCTAGTGTGCCAAGTTTCTTGTAGAGTTCAAGAACAGTGGTTGTGTAAGTGTGTTTGATACGTTTGTTTAGTGGATTCCACCTTGGATTAGGTGAGACTGGATGTAGCTCATTTGAGTGAACCAGTATAATTGTTGTGTGTTCAATTTCTCTTCATCCCTGCACTCGGTTATTGCTTTATTTGTTAATCTGTCAGAAATTGAATCTGTTCAATTACAAATAAATCTGTTCTTTCTGGGCTTGTTCGTTCTGTTCTTATTTTCTGGAAAATTTGGTTGGTTCTGTTAAAAAGATATATGAACTGTTGAATACAACTAGAACAGTTTGATTATGGAAGGTTACCCAATTAATTGTCAAGCTAGTAATTGAACTTTTATCTCTTGCTTTAGAAGTTGAAGGTCATTGATTATGCTTTTCATAGTTTCCTCTTTAAAATCAGTGTGTGTAGCTTGCAAATTAATTTGCATAACTTCAAGAATTACTTGGCTGATATAAACGTTTTTAATACATAAATAGTGTAAAAATAAATTTGTTCATTGCTAAATAAATCGATTTATTTTATGAGTACTGTAATAAAATCTGAATCTGCGCGAAAGTTTTAAAAGGTCAATTCACCCCCCGTTGAACTTTGACACTATTGAACCCAACATAAGTAACATACCATGCTTCTAATGTATAGGAATTGGATAAATAGGAATATATATCGGTGTTTGTAATTGATTTTCAATATATATAATTTCATTATTTGAAAGAATGTGTATCTATCTAAATTTGTATTTGGATGAGTTTTTAAATGAAAAGGTTAATTAAAAGGGGAAACTGTATAACACAATTTGAACAAAAAAAAAATACCATAATAGACTGTGTTTGTTGCAAAAACCGCAGTCTATAAGACACTATAGACGAAAATTATGTCCAACAATCGCCGTTTATACCCTTCTCTGGGTATACTATGACCTTATTTGCTATAAACTATAGTTAGCGGTTGGTCAAAATAGCCGTTGTCTAGATGTGCCTTATAGACTACAGTTTTGAACCGTCATCTTTAAGTCAAAAGTATAGACTATGTGATGATAGACTACGACTGCAAAACCGTCGTTTAAGAGCTTTAACACTATTGTCTAAGAGTTTTCTTTGCATTAGTGTCTCCTTATTTATCTCTTGTGCGCATACTTTATTTGTAGTTGTAACCTAGAAGTCACATTGCTTGGGTATGACGATAATATTTTAGAAGTCTAGTTGTGTCTGACGATTATTCTTTAAAATTTTAAATTATGTTTTCACATTTTTTTAAGTTTGTTTGAGATGTTGTTTGTCTTCTCCTTTTTTAATTGCAAACAAGTAGTAAAAGTGAAGATTTTTTTCTTTGGAGCGTACGCAAATTGCATCTAACTATAATGTTTTTGGAGTACTAAAGTAAGTTTTTTCACATTTTTCAGGTGTCTTCTTCCAAGTATGCCAATTATGTCTAACAGTTACTTATTGAAAGTACTAAAGTAAATTCGTTCACATATTTTTCAATCAATATTTAAGGTGAAATAATAAGGGTAAAATATAACTATTTAATATTTTTTTTAAGTTCAATATATTCATTTTCAAGTTTTTCATTGGTCTTTTTTAAGATTATTTTCAAACTAAAGTAATTGAATATTCATTCAACATATTCATTTTCATTTCAACATATAATTTATTTTGAAATTCCTTACTGCACATATTTTATGCAATAAATATTTATATTTTTAAAAAAGATAAATGTAAAATATATTGAAAAAGAAGTTAAATATACAGTAAAATTATTAAGTTGTGTATTATTTTTTTGCAAAAGGTGACAAGAAGAGTCTAATACAGGTTAAATGAAGTTTTCGTTGATAAATTCATTCCAATTATAATTTATTGTCATGAAGAGTCATACTACATAACTTATTGTTTTTGTTATTAAAGCTTTCATGTTTGGAACCACTATGCAACTTGACATATCAGTTAGGCTAACACTTCAAGTAATAATAATCATTTGTCATCACATGAAAAAAGTATTATGAAAAAAAGAAAATACAAAAAAATATGGGGGGATTAGGCCAAAGCCCATATGTTAACAAAAATGATACACGAATAGAATATACCTATTCATAAAGAATTCTAAGAACAAACTAGATGGAAGCCTATTATACCAAAGAAATAATTCTCTACGAATAAATCCTAAATTAGTCAACTTATCAGCAGATGCATTCCTACAGTAATTAAGACAAGTATTCTATCGATTACGAAACATCCACGAAACATTAGTCCTAACAATAAATGCAGCACAAACCAAGGCAAAATTACATTCAAGTCATACATTAGTAAGCCCCATGTTTTGAGCTTCCTCGATAGCATATATAAATCCATAAAACTCAGCAAACGTAACAGTCTGAACTTCAAGAAACGTAAAGAAAACACGAATAAACTCCCCCATACTCCCACGAAAAATACCTCCACAAGTAGCAAGACCAGGATATCTCCTAGCAGCTCCATCAATGTTAATTTTAACCTAGCCTGGTGAAGGGAACTCCCATCTAACAGGAAGAGGACAAAGAACTTTACCAGTACGAGTATTAATACCAAAAATTTTAATCACGTTGAAATCCAACATATCATTCTTCATTAAAGCTTTAGACAAATTTCCCACTAGACAGTTAAATCTTTAATTACCGAAATAACCCTAAAAACATCAATCTTATCCTAAAATCTAGCATAATTCCTCATACGCCATATAATCCAAATAGAAAAAGATACCACAAAAAACTTAATCAATTTAACCAAATGACTACAATCACTCTTAATAAAAGAAAGAAATTTATCCTTATTAGAGAAATGAGAAGTACGAAAAATCTGCCGAACCCAACTCCAAATATGCAAAGCATTAGAACATTCAAAAAATAAATGTTGAATAAATTCCTCGTGCTTTTCACAAAGCATACACAGAACATATATGGAAACCTTTATTTTGAATATGCTGATATGTAGGAAGCCACCCATGAAAAACTTTCGAGAGTACTAGAGTTTTGGAAGACAGAATATATGAAGACCAAATGAATTTACCCAAACCATAGGGAACTCCTGGTTCCAAGAAAAAAGTCCTAGCCGATTTAAGAGTGAAACAGCCAGACTCATCTAGAACCCAATTAGGGAGATCCTGTTCCTCCCTAGCCATGATATTATTAAAAAAATGAGGCATTTGCTGTAAAGACAAGGGAATATTCCAATCACAACCAGTCCAAAACTGAGAGACTGTATCTGGAATGCTAGCACCATGAGATAATCCTGCAATATTTGCTAAAGAAGTAGTAGAACACCATTTATCATTTCAGAAATTAATAAAAGTACCTGTACTAACAGTCCAAGAAGTATTATCAAGTATAGTAGAATAAAATTGCTTAATTCCAGGCCAAAGAGATGAGGATCTATGAACCATTCTAAACTCGTTTTTGATTATAGAATCCTGACTTTCTGGAGAAAAGACCAAGGCTTGTTGCTATAAGCAAAGTTCCAAGCAAATTTAAGAAGATACACATTATTTTTGTGATTAAGGTTAATAATCTTCCAACCTCCATTCTCAAGAGGTGAACAAATTGTCACCCAATTAACGGTAGCTATGCCTTTTTTCAGAATATCATCAGTCCAAATAAAATTTTGACACTACTACTCCACTTGCTTAAGAAGTGAAATAAGCCATTTATACATATTAAAGTTATAAGCTAGAAATCTAGTAATCATCGTATTGACCAATTGAATCCGACCCATCATGCTAAGAGATTTACCTTTCCAAGATGCTAGCTTCAATTTGACTTTATCAGCCAAAGGTTGAAGAAATCGACACTTTGGAGCACTAGCAAAGATATGCACTCCTAAATAACTGAAAGGTGCAACCACGAATACAAGAAAGAATATGTTGAATTTTGGTGACAAATCTTGCAGAATTATCCATTGTGAAAAAACTACTCTTAGAATTATTAACATATTGACCCAAAAAATCACTATATGTTTTAAGAAAAATACTCAAATTTCTAAGAGACTTATTATCCGCCTTACAGAAAACAAATATGTCATCAACATATAAAATATTAGAGGGAGTGAGATAACCTTGCGGACTAACCATATGTACAATCTTCTTATCATTTACAAGTTTAGAGATACCTTTGCTAAGAACATCTTCTGCAAGACAAAAAAGTAAAGGAGACAAAGGAAAACCTTGTCTGACACCTCTACTACAAGGAAAAACCCACTAAACTGTCATTTATTCTGATAGAAAGCATAGCTTAACGGAGAATTGTACTAATCCAACCGACAAACGAGGGGTGAAAACCAAAGCGTGTCAAAACTAATAAGAAAAAGATCCAACTAAGAGTGTCAAAGGCTTTATGAATATCATATTTGTAATCCACATTACCTCCTCTAACCTTTTTAGAAATCATGTTAATAGCTTCAGAAGCAATACCAATACAATCTTGAATTTGTCTACCCTGCACAAACCCATATTGATTAGGAGAAATGATTCTAGTAGCCACAAGAGCAAGCCTATCCACCTTTCTTGGAAATAATCTTAAATTTGAAATTAGCAACAACAATTGGCCTGTAATCTTTAATGGATTCAACACCTTGAATCTTAGGAATAAGAGATACCATATTACCGTTCATCCCAGGGAGAACCCGATTTTGTTTAAAAAATTGTTGAATAGCATTGCAAACATCTGTCCCAACAATTTTCTAGCAAGAATGATAGAAAACACCACTAAAACCATTAGGACCAGGAGCACTATTACCATTAAGATTAAAAACAACATTTTTGATTTTCATAAAATTAGGACATTTAATCAACATCATATTCTCCTAAGAGGAAACCATATCAGGAATATAAGTACCAATAAAATCTTCCATATTGCTTGTATCCTGAACATTAGAAATAGACTCAGCATAAAGATTTTTATAAAAGTCCAAAATATGATCCTCAATAACCTCAATATCAATCCGTAGACGATGAATCCCACTAATATTATTTCTCCTATTGACCACAACATGAAAAAAAAGCAGTATTTCTATCCCCATCTTTAAACCAAAGCATCTTGGTCCTTTCTTTCTAAAACAAATATTGACAGTGAAGAACACGATCAAGCTCCTCCTTAGTAATCTTTTATTGACAGAGAAATCCACCAATATCAGACAAACTAACAATCTCTAAGGTTTGTTGAATACCAAGTAGGAGACCCTGCTTAAGAAGAACGACATTGTGAACATTACCAAAAGAATTTTTATTCCAGTCTTAGAGCTTAATTTTCAACCTTTTTGACTTATGTTGCAAAATAAACATAGGACAACCAAAAACCTTATTAGCCCAAGAATCATGAATAAGCTTCATACATGAAGTGTCTTGAAGCCACCTAGAAAAGAAACGAAAATTGCTAACCTTCCTTAAAGAATTAATAGAAAGACTAGTAAGAATAGGGGAATGGTCAAAACAATTTTTAACAAGAACCTGATAAGTACAAGAATCCCATTCATCCAGACACACTGCATTCCATAAAGCCCTATCCAGTCTTCTATGAATTCGATACAACCGACTCCTTCCATTACAACAAGTATAACGAGGTCCAGTAAAAAGCGTACAAAAAGATCATTAATATTAATTCCAATCAAGGAATTCATTACAAGAAACCTGATTAGGAGTCACCCCCCTTTGCAGTCATCTGCCAAGAGCACAACATTAAAATCTCCCAGAATACACCAAGGCCCTATGAAGAAACTAAAGTCCCTCCACAAAAATCGTCTAACCAAGTATGTGTTAACACCATAAACACCTGCAAAGCTAAAGAATTTATCATGCAGAAGGCAAGTTATAGAAATAAATTGATCATTGACCAAGAAATTTTGGATAAGATTTGGAACTGACAAACACCAAAGCTTAGTAGCTTTATTAACAATAGGAGACGTAGCCACCAAATGCATATTAACAAATTTGAAAAGGACATCAAAAGCATTAATGTATGAGATCATAGGTTCAACAAGAAAAACAAGGAGGGGTTTATGTAGTTTAAGTAAACTAATCAACATCTCCACAGTTTTTTGGTTTCCCAGTCCTCTAACATTCCAGAAAAATGAAGAGACCTTCATTGTGACGTTTTAGAGAGAACTGACTTAACAATTATTTTGGATTTACCAGTCCCCTTAGGTGGTCTCCCTGTTTTTTTTTAGTGCAAACAATTTCCTGCCCAATATCACTGGCATGCTCTTCCATATCATTAGGATCCGCCCAAAATTTGGAGACGACCTGATTTTCAACAGTTATATGTTCAAAATTCAATTTAACAATGGCAGTCAGAATAATTGGTGTACCAGTATGAGGATCACCTCCCGCATCTGTAGTTTCGAAACCATCAAAAGAGGAAAAGTGATTTTGTAAGACCAATGTATCATTTTCTAGGAGTAGTGCTTTAGCATCCCCAAGAGATTTAACCTTTCGAGGAGAGGTACGACACGACGAAGATGGTACTACCATAATAGAAGAGACCTCCACATGATGGCCATCAATAGGAGTCGTAACTGAATCTACTACAAGTTATGACTCTGAGCCTTTGATTTGCATAATAGTCGGTGAATTCCTTACCATCCCTGGCTCTAAAACCCTAACTGTATTAGAAGTGAGAGTGAACAACCCCTGCCTGGGTGAGGACCTATCATGATCCGAGGCATCCTCCAGAGGAGGCATATTTGCAAAATCATCCTTCCCAACATATGTTTTATCAGAAGCAAGGTGACCCAAGAGCGACCCTGCATTAGACCCGTCAGGAGCATCAGTTGTTAAATTACCAATAGGGCCTTCCACGAGCTTCGACTACGAATCTTTCTTCTGATACTTGTTATATTGTTTGGGAACCGCGACCTTCCCCTGTTCCCGTTCATCAGGAGTTGTCTTCTGAGAAGGCTTATGTTGAGGTCCAAGAATACGACCCTGATCATGAATCACACAGCACTGAGCAAGCTCATGCCCAATCATCTTACAGTGAGAGAAAAATGGAGGGAGCCATTCATATTCCACGTCGGCTACAGAAGCAAAGTTTGAACATTCAACCAATAGCTGATCGGGAAGAGGGAACAATAGATCAAGATTCACCAGCACTTTAGCAAACAAACCCTTATTCTTTCTCATGGTATGATCATCCAAAGACAAAGGAGTACCAATGCCTCTAGTGATGGAAAATATCGCCTTTGGTGATGGAGATCAAGCTCAAGAGGACATGGAGGCTAATCAACAAGATCAAGAAGAGGTAGAGCACAAATGGAGGACGCCCATGGAGGTCAAAGCCCACCTCAAAGGATTACAAGAAGCATGTTCAAAGCTTTAGGAGCTAGAGGACATTTATTTTCTCTTTTTGTAATTTCTTTAGTTGAAGGTGCTTAGAGGGAAACATTAGAAACCTCTTTTGTTATAGCATCCTTTAGGCTTTAGTTAGGAGCTTTAGGAGGGGGGTGTATTAGTAGATAGGTGTAGGAGTAGAATAGGAGGTGCCAAAGTGAAAGCTTTGCAAAATAGGCGCCGGTTTCTAGAATGTTTTAGGAGGGAATTTTGAAATTGTTTAGCTTGCATTTTCAGCACCTTGGGCTATAAATAGAGGTGCTCTCTTTGTAAAATTCAGATTGGAATTAATCTAAGAAAACTCTACTCAAATTTTGAGTGAACTTTGGAGAGCTTTTGGAGCCTTCTTCTCTAGTCTTATCTTGATGGATCAATGGAGTCCTCAAGTGGCGGCATCACTCTTATCTAGGAGCATTCCACACTTCTAGAGGCGAGTTCATCCATCATCCTTCCATCTTCATGAGCACTCTCTTCTCCTTCCTTCCTTCTCTTTCAATTGTTCATATTGTCTTGTGTTCTTGAGTTGTTTAGTTCGGTTTTTCTGTTTTCCAGCACCTATGTTCTGTTCTTGTCTTTTAATTTCAATTCTGTTCGGTCCTTTTAATTTTACCTCTCTTAGTTGATTCAATTTGACAATATGTGGAACATCCAAATGAGTATGGGATTTGGTACTAGTTTTTGGTGAGTTCTTGTCTTAGAACAATGATCCAACTCTAAGAAAAGTGCCTCTATAATGTCCAGCTCAAGGTGATTCCTAAGAATGTCAAGAATCATTCTAATTGTGCTAGTGGAATCACATCATGTGGTATCATGAGTCTTAGGTTCATTCTTGTTTAATTGTTGAGTTGTGTGCACTTTAATTTCAAGAACTCTTTAATTTCTTGCAATTTAAGTTTCTGTTTTAGATTTTTGCTTGAGTTTTCTTGCTGTTTTTCTTTTACACCAAGTGTTTGTGAAAAGGTTTATGGCACTCATTCTTCTTATGAGTATGGTTGCTCTTTTGGAATGGCATTATCCTTCCTAGAGTTTACCTTAAGCTTCCTTTCACTTGTTGTTAAAATTTGTGATGTGTCTTTTAATTTTGTAATCATGTCAAGTTTTGTCTTAGTCATGTTATTCCATATATGTCATTACTTCTAGTAGTACTTTTATTGCTTTGATTGTTTCTTGCTTTGGTGTCATATAATTTTCTGAATTGATATTGATCCTTTGTGCATTTTTCTTTTTAGAATTGAGTTCATACTTGTATTCTAGACCTATACAAGTTCCAATACATCATTTTCCATTATGTCTTTGCTAGTTCATAATTCTGTTTTTCATTCCTATTAGGATTCCTCTGTTTCTGAAAAAAGTGCTTACTGTTTTTCCTTATTGCAACTTATTTACGTACTGGAAAATTCTGAAATTATGGATTTGAGATATTCAAAGTGTTAGAAAAGAATAGAAAAAAGAATCATTCAAAAATTCGAAGTACACAAAAACTGATAAATAAAATAAAAAAAGTGTACAATTCTGCCGAAAAGAATACGGTAATCTGGCAGCGATTTTAAAAAATTTATCTCAATTAATTGGCTTACTGTTTTTAATTGATTCCAGTGCCATTATTGAGTTAACATCTTGAAGTTTCTGTGGTTTAATTTTCATAATCCAGTTCGCTCTACATCATTCCAGTTAAATCAGTGAATATCAAGCACAGTTTGCATTAATTTTTTTTTTTCCAGTAGCTAATTTTTTTTTTGTTTTCTTCATCTACTCTAGTGCTTTTCCTTAAGTATTCTTTTGTGTGCCTACTTTTCTCATTGAGTTCTTTATTTTCTTGATTGTCTTTCATTCTTACTCTTTGAGTTTGTCTTACATATAGTATTCCTTTTGCAATTACCTTTCCTTGCTTATACCTTTTCTTGTTTGTCTTTATTGTTTCTTTGGTTTTGTGGTGGTTTGCTCTTGAGATTGGTGTGCTTGCTTTGACATATTTCATTTGAGGATTCCAAGACCTCAAGATCAGATTGGTGCAAGAACATTATTTCTTTGAGAGTGATCTCTTTTTCAGCCTCATTTCACTTCGGCAGTTTCATTGCCAAAGCTCACTGTTTTTGCTAATTTTTAACTTGTTTGCTGTTTTTGTGTGTTTTCTGTTTTTAATTACAAATGGCTGGATTTTCAAGTGATGCATCCTACAAGCAGAATTCTCCTTCCAAAGCTTCAATCCTTGGTGAATTACATGAAGCTCAAAGAACCATTAGACGGTTGGAGGAGAAATTGCAAAAGATGGAGGTGCAACAAGCTAGACCATCTCCTTCAATTCATGATGAGCATCATACACCTTCAACAAGAGCTTCTTCCAATGATGTTGGCCGTGAAGATGAGCATAGGAGAAGGAGAACTCCACCCCAAGTCCATGGACAAAGACATCATCACCAAGGGGAAATAATTCACTACGACAATGGCTTCTATCATGATGCAAAGTCCAAGCTTCCTTCGGTCAAGCTACCTTGTTTTAATGGTTCTAGTGATCCAAATGTATATTTAGATTGGGAGGCTAAGTGTGAACAAATTTTTGAGATCCATGAGATCCAAGATGAGCATAAGCTTAAGCTAGCCACCCTAGAGTTTAGTGATTATGCCATGAAATGGTGGCATGGAATTGTAAAGGACATTATCTATCACAAGGGTCCTCCCGTGGACTCTTGGAACTCTTTGAAGGATCACATGCGCGCTAGGTTTGTGCCCCCACATTTTAGGAAAGACCTCATGTTGAGACTCCAACGGTTTCAACAAGGCACGCTAAATGTGGATGAATATTATAAGGAGCTTGAGACGCTTGTGCTTAAAATTGAATTAGAAGAAAGTTAAGAAGCCATGGTTGCTAGGTTTGTGAGTGGTCTTAGGAAGGATATTCAAGACATTGTTGAGTTACAAGAGTATTCATCATTGGGCTCTTTAGTTCATCTTGCAATGAAGGTGGAAGCCCAACTTGCTAAGAAAAACTCTTTTAAAAATACTTCCAATGATGGATACTACTCCAAGTCTTGGAGAAACAAAACTTCTTTTTCTAAACATCCTTCCAAAGATTCTTCTTTCAAACCCAAGGAATCTAAGCCATCAACTTCTAGACCTAAGTCTCCCACTAGAACATCTAATACTAAATGCTTTAAATGTATGGGTTATGGTCATATTGCTGCAAATTGTCCTTCCAAACGAAGTATGTACATGCATGAGGGCATTGTAGTTAGTGAGCATGATTCGGATTCTCCTAAGCATTCATTGCATTCTCATGCATCTAGTGAGGAAGAGAGTGAATGTCCACTTGAAGGGGACTTGTTAGTTGTGAGAAGACTTCTTGGACAAGTTTCACAACCTTTTGATGAAAGTCAAAGGGAAAATATTTTCCATACAAGATGTCTTATTCAAAACAACATTTGTTCCTTGATAGTGGATGAGGGTAGTTGTGCAAATGTGGCTAGTACAAGAGTAGTAGATAAGCTTGGATTGCCTACTATCTCTCATACAAAGCCCTACAAATTACAATGGCTTAGTGAAGTAGGAGAAATAATTGTCAATAAACAAGTCCTCATCCATTTCTCCATTGGAAAATACAAAGATGAGGTATTATGTGATGTTGTGCCCATGGAAGCCACTCATGTTCTTTTGGGAAGGCCTTGGCAATTTGATAGAAAAGTTTTACATGATGGCTTTACCAACAAACTATCTTTTGAATTCCATGGTCACAAGGTTACTTTAAAATCTCTCTCTCCAAGAGAAGTCCATGAGGACCAAGTTATCATGAAGAAAAAGAGGGAGAGTGAAAAAGATAAAAAAGATAAGAGTTCTAAGCCTACACTCCTTGTGTCTAGGCGTGACATTGAAAGGGAAATAGTGGCTCATCATCCTCTTTTTTTAGCCATCCCTAGAACTCTTAGAGTAGAATCACTTGTTGATAGTCCTCATTGCTTGGAAAATTTGGTAGAAGAGTTCAAAGATGTGTTTCAAGATCCTCCAAATGGACTTCCACCTTTGAGAGGGATTGAGCACCAAATTGATTTGATACCGGGCTCTTCTTTACCAAACCGTCCAGCATATAGGACCAATCCAAGTGAAACCAAGGAAATTCGCCAACAAGTTGAGGCTTTGATTGAAAAAGGGTGGGTGCAAGATAGCATGAGTCCTTGTGCTATGCCTATCATCTTAGTGCCAAAAAAGGATGGCACATGGCGAATGTGTTCGGATTGTAGGGCCATAAATAACATAACCATTAAGTATAGGCATCCCATACCTAGACTAGATGATTTGTTGGATGAATTACATGGTTCTAAAATCTTTTCAAAGATTGATCTTAAGAGCGGCTACAATCAAATCCGTATCAAACCGGGTGATGAATGGAAGACGGCTTTTAAGACCAACTTTGGTTTATATGAGTGGTTAGTTATGCCTTTTGGTTTAACTAATGCACCAAGTACCTTCATGCGCCTCATGCATCATGTTCTTAGACCTTTCATTGGTAAGTTTGTTGTGGTTTACTTTGATGACATTCTCATTTATAGCTTATCTTTGAATGACCATAGGTTGCATGTTAGGCAAGTTTTAGAAACCCTTAGGAAGGAACATTTGTATGCTAACCTTGCTAAATGTATGTTTGCTCATGATCATATAGAATTCCTAGGGTTTGTTGTGAGTTGTAAAGGGGTCCATGTGGACAAAACAAAGGTGGTGGCCATTCAAAATTGGCCTACACCGAAATCTTTGAATGAGGTCCGAAGTTTTCATGGACTTGCTTCTTTCTATAGAAGATTTGTCCCAAACTTTGGTACCATTGCCGCACCACTCAATGACATAGTGAAAAAGGATGTGGTCTTTCATTGGGGAGAAGCACAACAAAATGCTTTTGATACTTTGAAAGAAAAATTGACTAAAGCTCCCATCTTGGCCCTTCCTAATTTCACTAAGACATTTGAGATTGAGTGTGATGCTTCAAGTATAGGTATTGGGGCTGTTCTCCTTCAAGAGGGCCACCCCATAGCCTATTTTAGTGAGAAATTGAAGGGAAGTCATCTAAACTATTCCACCTATGATAAGGAATTATATGCACTTGTTAGGGCTTTGTTTACGTGGCAACACTATCTTTTTCCCAAAGAGTTTGTGATACATAGTGATCATGAATCTCTTAAATATTTGAAAAGCCAAAACAAACTTAACAAGAGGCATGCTAAGTGGGTGGAATTCATTGAGCAATTTCCTTATGTGATCAAACACAAGCAAGGCAAAATAAATATTGTGGCGGATGCTCTTTCTAGAAGATACACCTTGCTAAATCTTTTAACCTCTCAATATCTTGGTTTTGATCACATTAAGGAACTCTATCATGATGACCTCGATTTTTCTCTCATCTATCAAGAGTGTCTTAAGGGAGGACACAAAGATTTTTTTATTCAAGATGGCTTTCTTTTTAAAGGAAAACGTCTTTGTGTTCCCCAATGCTCTATTAGATTATCTCTTGTTAGAGAAGCTCATGAGGGGGGTTTAATGGGACATTTTGGGGTTGCTAAAACTTTGGATGTGTTGTATGAACATTTCTTTTGGCCTCATATGCATAAACATGTTCATAGTTTGTGTGATAAATGCATAGCTTGCCGCAAAGCTAAGTCTAAGATGCATCCCCATGGTCTATATACTCCTCTTCCTATCCCTTCAATGCCTTGGGTAGATATATCTATGGATTTCATTTTAGGCTTACCCAAGACATCAAAGGGAAAGGACTCCATTTTTGTGGTAGTGGATCGTTTTTCAAAGATGGCTCACTTTATTCCTTGCCACAAAGTGGATGATGCATGCCACATTGCAAACCTCTTCTTCCTAGAAGTGGTTCGCTTGCATGGGATTCCTAGGTCTATAGTGTCCGATAGAGATCCTAAATTCTTTAGTCACTTTTGGAAGACCTTGTGGGGTAAGCTTGGAACTAAGCTTTTATTTTCTACCACTTGCCACCCACAAACTGATGGTCAAACCGAGGTGGTGAATAGAACTTTGGGACAACTATTGAGATGCTTTATTTCGGGGAATCCTAGAGTGTGGGAGAATTTACTACCCCATGTTGAGTTTGCATATAACCGAGTAGTAAATTCTACCACCTCCCATTCTCCTTTTGAGGTGGTCTATGGGTTTAATCCCCTAACACCTCTTGATTTTCTTCCTATTCCCCTTCTTGGAGATGTCTTGTGCAAAGATGGGGATGAAAAGGCTTCTTTTGTGAAAACTTTGCATAAAGACATCAAGAAGAGAATTGAGAAGAAGGTTGGCAAGTATGCTGAACTTGCCAATAAAAGGAGAAAAGCATTGTTGTTTGATGAAGGCGATTGGGTTTGGCTTCACTTGAGGAAGGATCGTTTTCCTACTCAAAGGAAGTCCAAACTAATGCCTCGAGGGGATGGACCTTTCCAAGTCCTCAAGAGGATTAATGACAATGCTTATGAGTTAGATATGCCTGATACATTCTTAGGTAGTCATACTTTTAATGTCAGCGATCTAACTCCTTTTTCTGTAGGTCTCAAGAATTCGTGGTCGAATTCTCTCCGACTCGGGGAGTATGATGGAGATCAAGCTCAAGAGGACATGGAGGCCAATCAACAAGATCAAGAAGAGGTAGAGGCACAAATGGAGGACGCCCATGGAGGTCAAAGCCCACCTCAAAGGATTACAAGAAGCATGTTCAAAGCTTTAGGAGCTAGAGGACATTTATTTTCTCTTTTTGTAATTTCTTTAGTTGAAGGTGCTTAGAGGGAAACATTAGAAACCTCTTTTGTTATAGCATCTTTTAGGCTTTAGTTAGGAGCTTTAGGAGGGGGGTGTATTAGTAGATAGGTGTAGGAGTAGAATAGGAGGTGCCAAAGTGAAAGCTTTGCAAAATAGGCGCCGGTTTCTAGAATGTTTTAGGAGGGAATTTTGAAATTGTTTAGCTTGCATTTTCAGCACCTTAGGCTATAAATAGAGGTGCTCTCTTTGTAAAATTCAGATTGGAATTAATCTAAGAAAACTCTACTCAAATTTTGAGTGAACTTTGGAGAGCTTTTGGAGCCTTCTTCTCTAGTCTTATCTTGATGGATCAATGGAGTCCTCAAGTGGCGGCATCACTCTTATCTAGGAGCATTCCACACTTCTAGCGGCGAGTTCATCCATCATCCTTCCATCTTCATGAGCACTCTCTTCTCCTTCCTTCCTTCTCTTTCAATTGTTCATATTGTCTTGTGTTCTTGAGTTGTTTGGTTCGGTTTTTCTGTTTTCCAGCACCTATGTTTTGTTCTTGTCTTTTAATTTCAATTCTGTTCGGTCCTTTTAATTTTACCTCTCTTAGTTGATTCAATTTGACAATATGTGGAGCATCCAAATGAGTATGGGATTTGGTACTAGTTTTTGGTGAGTTCTTGTCTTAGAACAATGATCCAACTCTAAGAAAAGTGCCTCTATAATGTCCAGCTCAAGGTGATTCCTAAGAATGTCAAGAATCATTCTAATTGTGCTAGTGGAATCACATCATTTGGTCTCCAATATTCCAAAGGTAAATGGTAGATTCTAACCGAAGCCTAGGTTTTAGTACTCTTCATAGTAGATGGAACAAAGTCTTTTGTCCAGGCAAACAATCTCAAGAAACCAGGAGATAACTGCAATGAACTCATCCCGAGAGCCCATCGCATGTCTTCTAAAGAAGAGAACTCATAAAAACCCTTTCTAAGAGGGATTGCTTTCCACGGTCCAATAACCTTCCACACAAGCTGCAACTCTTTAGTTAAATAAAGGTGTGTGAGAGGTTTATCCCCCTTAGATAGAATAATTCGACCATGTAAATGGGTCTTGCAATCTTCAAGACCAGCCAAGTAATCTTCCTCATCAACCCGGACAACAACCATGTCTCCCTTAATACAATGAGTAGCTAGTTGGGACAAAGGAATGTCATATGTATTTCCCAAAGCCTGAGCAAAAGTCTTCCTTAGGCCTGACATAGCAGAAACTTTCTTATTAGGAAACACTTCTCGATCCATCAAACAAGTCTATGTGATGAGGAAGAACCCTTCACCATTCTCAAAGGCTAACAAGCTACCCACCGTCCCACCCCAGCAGCCACCGTCCCACCTCTGCACACCAGACGCACCAGAGCAGGCACAAAAGGTGACAACTTTTGTTGTGAGCAATGCCTTGATACGTTTCTATATAAAAATCTTGACTTTACCTCAAAATAGATATGACTACATGAAAAAGAAGACAACTTTCTTTGTATGCAATGCCTTAACACCCTTGCCAAAAGTACTCGTACATGTTTCTTGATAAAAATCTTGACTTGACCACAAACGTTGATAAAAAATCTTGATTTTACCACAAATTTTGATAAAATTCTTGACTTTACCACAAATTTTGATAAAAATCTTGACTATACCACAAATTAGAACTGTCTAGTTGAAAAAGGTGACAACTTTCTTTGTGTGCAATAGAATTTCCAAATTATAATTGTAAAGTAAGATAATATCAAATGTTATTATTGAAATAATAAGGGTTAAGAATAACTTGTTATTTTTTAATTTCAATATTTATTTTAAAATTTTATTCTCTCTCAAAATTATTTTCAACATATTCATTCAACATATTCATTTTCACTTCAATATAGAATTTATTTTGAAATAATTTATTTCACATATTTTATGAAATTAATATTTATATTTTTTAAAAAGATAAATATTAAAAATTGTAAAAAACAATTACTGCTCGAGACTGAGGGCTTGTGTATCGAACAGTCATCGGGCATCGTTGACCACTGGTAATGTTGGCGCCACGTGATGAGGGTCCCACGAGCGGTGTGGGCCAGTATCTCACGAAGCACGTGCGCCAAGGAACCAAAGAGTGGTTAGTCATCGGTCACCAGGATGTACCGACGTGTGACTAGACAGTGTGGAGAGGTCGGACATCGAGACCCGAACAACAGAGCTGGGCCACGAGAGGTGGATCCCAGACCACACACCAGTTATTAGTAAGGGAGAAGCCTAGATCACGAGGGTCCCTGCGTGTAGAGTGGATGACGCGTTTTAGGCGTGACACAAGTATAGAGCCGCTGGAAAGATATGACCTGAGAGGGTCGCGTTCCAGGGACGAGTTGCATGCATGGCACGTGAACAGCTAGGGCATTCCCAAAGGCGGGTGGGCCCAGAGATCAGGTGCACAAGGAGGCACCCAAATGGTCACCTTGTCAGAGGTTGCACTCCAGTCAGGGAACCCACGCGCTAGGTTATCCTAAGAGTAGGGTAACAACAGTGTTGGGCCCACCCCCTCAGAAAGCCCATTTTGGGTAAAGAGGAAACCCTAGTTTCAGTCTATAAAAAGGAAAGTAACAAACTTAGCAAGGTACGCTATTCATTTGCACCGCTTAACACACACAGTAACAATTATACAGTTTTGGTGTTTCCTAGCCCTAAGACTGACTTGAGCGTCGGAGTGCAAACGGCCTCTAGGACGCCCTTTGTCTTTTTGTTTTCAGGCATTCATCACAGGAAAGGCACGTGCAAACGCAGAGATTTTGGACGTAAGAGTGACGTAGACGCACAAAGGCGTTTCAGGTCAAATTACACAAGAGAGTGTTAATTGTGTATTGATATTTTTTTGCACTAGATTGCAAGAATAATGTCTTATATAAGTCACATGAAGTTTACATTGACAAATTCACTATAAAGCTGGAGACTACAAGTATTATTGTTTGTTTAAACACAAACTTATAATCTGAAGATATATTTGTATACTATTCTTGGATATAAGATGATCAGATGAAGCAACTACATCTGAAGAGATATGATACTTAAAATGTTAAATAAATTTTGTGTATTAAATTTTGTTTTTGCAAAAGATGACAATAACAATGTCTAATATAGTGTTGATTACTAACTATAATTTTTTTTCTTGCAACAAAACTAGCATATATATAAATGTTTGCCATATTTTTTTGAAAAAATATGTATAATTATAATATAATATTAAATATTACTATTAAAACTATAAATGTTAAAAATAATGTTTTAATATATTTAAATTTAAGCATATTAATTTTTGAAATATTTCATTGGGTCTTTTTCAAAATTATTTTCAAACTAAAATAATTAAGTATTTTTTTAATATATTCATTTTCACCTCATAGTATAACTTATTTTAAAATTTCTTGTTGGAAATATTTTATGAAATCAATAAATATATATATATATATATATATATATATTTAAAAATTATAAATGTAAAGTATTTTAGAAAACAATTCAAATACATAGGAATTGGGGATTGAATTGTGTATTAATATTTTTTTTGCAATACATGGCAATAATAGACTATGACCTAAGTCTGATATGATCTTTAGTGATTAATAACATTTTAGATTTTCTTTATAATTTTTATTATGTTTTTAGAGGTTGAATGGTCAGATGAAAAAAAAAAAAAACTTAAAGTGAATCAATCATTCATGTTTCTCATTGTGTGGAATGCATATAGTGCAAATAAAAGGTAAGACTAGTGGAAGTTTATTAATAGTGGATATTAAAGATTACTTAATAGAAATTATTGAGAAATTTAGAAGATTTTACCTAATAGAAGCACTTTTAATATAATGACAGATATGTAAATTAAATTTGGAAAGAGAATTGAGTTTATTGTGAGAAATTTATAGAATTTTTAGTTAATTCAAGATAATCTGAAGTGTTCATAACTTATCATTAACTTTCTCATGTTTTTTTTAGTGTGGCATCAATATTCTTTCACCAAATTGAATATTAAGATACTCTCCCTTCCGAATTCTTATCAAGGTCTCTTACGTATTCTTATCAAGATGAAATGAAGTTTTCATTTGCAGACTCAATATAATTGTTAACAATACATAAGCAGAAGCTTATAAGATGAAGATATATATGGATGCTTATTTTATATCTAAGGTTATCATTTTTTAATAAATATTGTACGCAAATCATAAAAGTACTAATTAAATTGAATAAACTCATCAATTATCCTAACTTATTTTCTCATCATGAATTACAGTTAAAAATTTTCCATAAAAATTCTAATTAAATTGAATAAACTCATACCAATTATTCTAACTTATTTTTTCATCATGAACTACAGTTCAAAATTGCTCATAAGTTCAAAACTTCTCATATGTTGCTATAAAGACTACAACATCTTAAAGACTACAACATCTTAGTAAGACCTATACTGTTTTCTATTGAGTTCAAGTGTAAGAAGCTTTTGAAATATCATAAAAAAGGTACTTAATTGAGGAATTACTTAAATCTGAATGATATGGTTATTATTTGATTCAATACTTTTAGACTAGAGATATAATTAATTGGTTTACTATTTCTTTGTTCTAGACTAATAGATTGCATTAGACCTATGAAGATTTAAATAGGATTCTAAATTTAAGACTAATAAATTATATAGATCTTTCTTTTTGGAGTAGGCTGATATGACATAAAATTTAAGATTTATATTAAAAACATATATTTCTACTAACGTTCAAATAAAACATACAATAATTACAGCGTGAGCCTAATAAGACCTTAAAGATAAAAATAAGTAACATAATAAAACTAAAAAAAATCAATTAAAGTATCTTATAATTATTCTTGCAATTAAAAAAAGAAGTTATAGTTATATATTTAATATTAATGAGGTAGATTTCAATAACTTCATATTACTTTTATACCTAAGTATGGTATTTTTACAATATGAACTATTGATTTTTCAATAAACTATGAATAACTCTCATTAGAAACTAATGTCATTAAAGTTATAAAAAATATCTATTGAAGTGATACCCTCATAATAAGTTTATCAAGTTGTATTAAAAAATTGAGTAGGTGTAAAAATGAGATTAACGTTTAAAGAGGAAAAAAAAATTAAATTTCACCACAAAAGACTTTAGAAAAACGTAACATTGTCTAAAGTAATATAACACAATGGAATCGAAGTTTGATGACATACATGGATAAGTTTATCGAGTTGTATTAAAAAATCGAGTAGATGTAAAAATGAGATTAGCGTTTAAAGAGGAAAAGAAATTAAATTTCACCAAAAAAGACTTTAGAAAAACGTAACATGTCTAAATGAATATTAACACAATGGAATCCAAGCTTGATGACAGGGCTAGTTTCTTTAACCTTAAATAAATATTAACTTCAAAAGTGATAATTAAATTTAAATTATTATTAATATTGTAATGATTGACTCTAAATCATGTATAATAGAACATCTATTGAAGAGTTCAATCTATCTGATGGAAGGGAGTATAAGACTGTCTACTAGAAATCGTCTAATAGTGATGTTATAGACTGTCTAGTGCAGACATTTATTAGAATGATTTGCCTTAATATTTTTGTTATTCCTTTAGTTTAGGTTTTATATATAGATATCACTAAGAGTATAGATGGTATATTGTATTGTGATAGACTCTCTAGATATAGAACCTTACAATTTTAGTAAAGTGTTTCTTTTTCAATCTTATTCTTGTGTTTTCTTGCGTGTTATTGTTGAGAACCCAACAATTGTTGTCATATGTGGAGCCAAGAAAAAGAAAGTTAGGAAATTGAAGACATGACCACCAAAATTGACATCGAGAAGTTTTTCAGGGAGAACGATTTTGGATTATGGAGAATCAAGATGGAGGTCATCTTGATACATCAAAGTTGTGTTGATGCTTTGAAGGGTGAGGGAACATGCTAGTGTTTATGTTTCAAAAGGAAAGGCTGACATGATTAACAAAGTCAACAACACCATGATTTTGTATCTTAGTGACGAGGCACTAAGGGATGTCACTAAAGAAAAAATTGTCGCGTGAATTTGGGTGAATTTGGCTGAAACTTAAGTAATTGAATATAATTAAGTCTATGGCACACAAACTATGTTTGAAGCAACATGTGAAAAACAGAAAACAAAACAAAAAGGGAGGGTTGAATTGTGTGTTTAGAAATTTCACAATTTTTTGCTTGTATCGTTTGATATTGTATGATCAAACAATGTGTGAACAAAACTTTGATGATTTCTCAAATATTTTCACAAAGAAAATTTTAAGTGCTTAATTAGTTTAAAAATTATAACATGTAATATAATAGATTAATGAAAGAAAAGATACGCAATATTTTTATACTAGTTTGTTTGATCACACAAACTATATCCAGTTCTTGGCCAACTAATCAAGTTCCACTAAGTAGATTATCATTGTGAAGTACAATCAAGTATTCTTTTGGCTACCAGCCACTTCTAGTTGAATCTGTTCAAGTATTCTTTCACAAGCCACTCTTGAGTTAATATATTATTCTGTCATAAGTCACTCTTGGCTTAACCTGAGTATTCTTTCGACTCCCAGTCACTCCTGGATGACCTCATCAAGTATTCTTTCTACAAGTCACTTCTGACTTAATGCAATATTCTTTTACAAACCACTCCTAAACTAAGACAATTATAGAGTATGAGTGATCAAAAGATCACAATATTTGCTTACTAGAGAGGGTAACATCTTTCGACGTATACAAGATTTATGCTCTCTCTACTAGTTTTACTATAATGAACACAAACTATGTTCTTACAAAACTTTTAGGCATAGGAAATTTTTAGCAGAGTTTCAACACTTGCAAATTATGGCTCTTTTTTTGGTTATTCTCTTTGAAGTATAACTTTGTATAAACTTATAAAATGTAATAATTGCATTCCTTTTTTTGGTTGTTGATTAACTTTGAATTCTTTTTCAATGTCTTCTTCTTTTTCTATTGTCTAATGAGCTTTGTGTTAGAATTAAAAGTCTTAAATAAGCGGGGGGTAAATTGTTTATGAAAGTTTTTCGCAAGTATTAAAGGTAGAGTGAAAAGCTATGAAGAATTAATTAATATAAAATCTGTTCAACCAAATACAAAACTATTTTTAAGCTTGATTCCAGAAAATCAATCTGTTGTTTTCACGAAACTACCGGTTGTTTATACCAGCAGATTTGAAAAGCAAAGTTAAAACAGTTTAATGAGTGTAGTGATAGAGAAATTCAGACAAGATGTTTATACTAGTTCACTCTTAACCAAGAGCTACATCCAGTCCTCAGCTAACCACTAAGAATTCATTATGTAATCAAACATAGATTACAAATCACAAACCAAAAGTGATGATCTTTAACCCCTCAAGAACACACACCACTTTTGGCAAACAACCACCTTCTGAAACTGCACCACACAAGAACACACATAAATACAATGTTCAAGGAAGAAGGGAACAAAATACACCTAGGTAAATTCAAAGCTTAACGTTTAGAATTACAAGACCCAATCCTATTCCACACTTGAGATAATCCGAAAGCTCTTTGAAATCTTGAAAATTGTTTTTGATTGATCTCTCTTTCTTAGTTAATGCATAGGAGCGTAAAACAACCTTTTTATACTCCAATCAAATGGTCAAAGTCGTTAAATCAAAAACTAAAAGTTGATGGAATCATTTAAAACAGATTGAAACCACTTAATAGAATTATGTTAATGTTTTCAAAAAAACAACCAATTGATTTCTCGAAACAACCGGTTGAATCTGTTTGACAGCAAAGCCAAAACAAAGCTAAGCTTTTCCAAGCCATTTTAAAAACCACTAAGTGTCAAACAACCAGTTGATTCAACATTTCAACAAGTTGAAATTTCACATCCTTTTAGAAAACCCATATTTTTAAAAAGATAAAGATTCAATTAACCTTGGATCATCTTAAGGAGTGAATTAACATTTCAAAGACTACTAAACACACACAACCAACAACAAGGTATTCAAGTTTTCCTATTGGATTTGTAGACATCAAAGCACCTTGTTCAACACTTTGAACGTTGAGAAACATTTAATGTGTTGCACGCAACAATAATTTATCTTCTCTTCTTCAAACAATCTCTCTAATAGCTAACAATACTTATCTTCTTAAAAAAAACATTTACACCAAACAATGGTTAAAAGTGCATACCCTATAGGACAAAAACTTGACTAGTGTTGAAAATAGCTCATATAAAGAGAGATTAAGGATGTTGCATCTTTTGCTTGAAACCCCAGAGATATTTGAAACATGCTTTGTATGAAGAGATTCTCTAAGTGACAAACCTTAAACTTCAAGAATATTCTTTAATGTTTTATAAGCTCATGGTCCTTGATTGTATTTATCGTCTAATATTCAATTTTCAACTATCACAAGTTGTGGTAGGTCAGCATGGTGTTTTTATCGTCTGACAGATGATACACTTGTATTATTTGATCTTTGTCTTCTCAAATACAACTACATGTGTTGTTAGTTTAAGCATTTAATCAAAACTACAGGATGTTGGACTTTTGCTCTAACACAATAGTTGTACTTGTTCAGGATGACTGAGTCAAGAATAATGGTGGAGCAACTAGCGTATTTCAACAAGATTCTGAATGACCTATAGAACATTGAGTTGAAGGTTGAGGATGACAATAATGTTTTACTTCTTTGTGTAACAAGAAACATACCATTATTCTTTAGAAGGTGCAAACCTCAATAAGGACTAAGGAGCCTCAGAAGTTTCAAAAGTTTAAGAGAAGATAGTCGATTAAGTCTGAATGTATTGAAGTCAAAGGGTAAGAAGGAGAATGAATTTAAGGGGAAGAAGTAAAAGCAATATTCATCTGGCAGAAGTTGAATGCTACAACTGCCATAAGAAAGGTCACTTCAAGTTAAGTTGTCCATGGATGAAGAGAATTGGGAAATGCAAGATATCTCATTTCAAGAATGAATATGTTGATGTTGTTGTAGCGTTTGATAACTACGAGTCTGCAGGGATGTTGCTGGCTTTTGTTCTTGCTACATAGAGGAACTGGGTAATGGACTCCAGATGCACTTATCACATGTGTCCAATGAAAGAGTTCTTTAAAACCCTATAGTTGAAAGAAGGAGGAGTGGTATTTCTTGGGAAAAATAAATCTTGTAAGGTTCAAGGCATGCAGTCTATCAAATTAAAGATGTTTGATGACATGAAGATTTTGTAAGAAGTGAGGTATGTTCCAAAGCTGAAAAGGAATCTTTTGTCAATTAGTATGTTTGATCAT
Organism: Phaseolus vulgaris; assembly: GCF_051622355.1. NCBI lineage: Eukaryota > Viridiplantae > Streptophyta > Magnoliopsida > Fabales > Fabaceae > Phaseolus > Phaseolus vulgaris. Next base: position 11,415,501 of record NC_143502.1, on the reverse strand, counting down.
ATTGTTTTAAACCAAGACTGAACAATGAGTGATAAAGATTCTAAGAGGAATGTCTACATTTGCCAACGGTCTGGAAAAAATGGTCTTTATATCTTAGACGGTTCAACAATGATCACGCATGTCTATCGCTTGTTAGACGATGCATGATAAGGCAAAATTGTAACATCTAAGGTTGCGACACATTAGTAAGAGGGTTTAGTAGAGCTAGGGAAGAATCACCTACTAGGACGAGATAGGTTGGAGGAGCTAAGTTTTATGATCATTGGACACTAAAAAAGTCTTATAGATTGAAGTTTGAGACTGGTAAGCATGTACCCAATATACCGTTTGAGTATGCTCATGTAGACCTTTGGGATCCAATGAGAGCTCAAACTCATGATGAAGGATATTATTTCCTCATTAGCGCATAAACGATTACTCGAGGAGTGTGTGAATTTATATCTTGAAAAGTAAGACTGAGACTTTTCAGAGGTTTAAGGAGTGATACATTATGGTGAGTAATCAGTAGAGAACCAAACTGAAAGTGTTTAGTGCAGACAATGAATTGGAGTTTGTTCAGAGTTCAATGTGTTTCTGCAAGCAGGAAGGCATAACAAGGCACAACAAGGCATAAGTTAGTTGTAGGTGCACCACAACAAAATTGGCTAGCTGAGAGAATGGATAAAACCGTTTTGAAGAGGGTGATATATATGTTGATGGAAGTTGGATTGCCTAAGTCCTTCTGAGGAAAAACTGCAAACACTGTGTTTCACTTGATAAGCAAGAGTTCACCATTTTCTCTAAATTGCAAGAATCCTCTGAAAGTATAGAGTGAAAAATGCTATCTGATTATGAGAATCTAAAGGTGGTTGACACCTTGGCCTTTGCACATGTCAAAAAGTACAAACTAAGATATGTATCTTCATTGAATACATAGAAGATGTGAAAAATCAAGCCATGAAGGTTGAAGCTTATAAAGGCTAGATGCTTTGTTAGCAACTGTGTCACATTTGATGAAACTCGAACGAATATGATGTGCAAAGATCTAAAGAAAGGGAAGGAGAAAATTCATGTTGAGGTAGAGCCTTTTGGTTATAAGAGGTGTTAGATGATGAGGAATGAAACGATGCAAATTAACCTTCTACCTCTTACTCAAGAAGGCCAAGACGTGCAAAAGTTGACTTCAACTATCAACTTACACGAGATAGGGAGAGGAGAAGATCAAGCCTATATAAAGGTTTGGATATGTTGATTTTATTAGTTATGTTTTAACTATAGCTGAAGAGATAGACGAGTCATAACCTAGAATCTTCCAAGAGGCTATAGAAGGCATAAAAAGTAATGGCAGGTTTCCATGAAGGAGGAGATTGAATCTTGAGGAAGAACAACGCATGCACACTTGTAGATCTACCAAGATATGCAATTGGGTGTTCAAGAAGAAGAAGTAAATATCGAGTGTAGAGGGACAAATGTTAGGCTAGATTGGTGGCAAAAGGGTTTATACAAGTGAAGGGGTGAACTATAATGAGATATTCTCACCTATGGTAAAACATTGTTCAATAAGGATTTTGATGTCTATTATTAACCAGTACAATTTGGTTTTATAACAGTTAGACGTGAAGACAACTTTTTAGCATGGAATCCTGCAAGTTTACATGCAACAATGTGAAGGGTTTGTTGAAGAGGAGGGGAAGAATGCTTGTTTATTAAATAAGTCATTGTATGTTTTGAAACATCGTCTGAGACCATGTTACAAGATATTTGATGACTTTCTAAGGTAGACGGGATTCCAGAGGAACAATTATGATTGTTGTGTTTACATCATCAAAAAAGAAGAATGATTCTTGTTGTTTTTGCCCTTATATTTTAATGATATCCTTGTAACTAGCCAATATAAAAATTAATAGAAGAAGATTAAATAAAAATTAAGCTCAAAGTTTGAAATGAAGGATCTTGGTCCCACAAGGTGAATACTAAAAATGGAAATACATAGGGTGGTTGAGAGGTTTAGGATGCATGAATCTAAACCTATGGAACACCTTTAGGACACTACACAAATCTCTCAGTTACCCAAGCCCTTCATATACAGAGGAAGGTAGGAGGGAAATGGAAACTACTCCATATTTTAATAAAGTAGGAAGCATCATGTATGAGATGGTCTGTAGTAGATCAAATCTGACACATGTTATTAGTGTGGTTAGAAGGTTCATGGGAAATCCTAGACATGCTCATTGGGAGGACTTGAAGTGGGTATTGAGATTTCTAAATGGAACAATATCATCAGTCCAATGTATAGATGGCCTACCTATGACAAAACTATATAAAGGGGTTAATAGATGTTGGTTGTGTAAGGAATGTTGATACCATAAAGTCACTTTCTACTTATGTTTTTACATTATTTGGAAATGCAGTTTGTTGGAAATTCAGTTTGCAATCAGTGGCGGCTTTATCTACTACCCAAAAAAATATATTGTTTTTACAAAGAGGGGGAAGGAGACATTGTAGTTGAAGGGGATGGTTGGAGAGTGGGTGTTATGCAAGACTATGTGACTGTTTATAATAATAGTCAAAGTGTCATACACCTAGCTAATCATTAGATCCACCACGAAAGAAAATATACATATGTTGAACCAAGTGGTGTTCAAGCTTTGAAGAATCCAAACCCTTTGAAGGATGTTGAAGCCTTGGCTGTGCTTGGTGTTGCTGTGCTGGTTTAGTATAGTTCTGGGGTAGTTTGAGTTTTGTAATCCACCCCTTGATCGAATCTAAAGCATAAAGCATCTCAATCTTTGTGAAGATAAAATGTTTTCAAACTAAGTTAAAACAAACGATTGTTTTGTCGAAACAACCGATTGTTTATACTTAGGTGTTTTGAGAAAAAGATTGAAAACTATTTTTCAAATGGTTGAACTGTTAAGAACCAAAACAACCGATTGATTCGAGGAAACAACCGATTGTTTGTTTTGGGACCATAACAGAACAACTGTTTTTATCTTTGACTGAGCTTTAAATGATTTAACTGCTTACGCTCCAGTCATTAAATGCTTTGACCAATCTTTTAATGCAATTTAAGAGTTTGTTAAGATTTGATAACAAACTACATCTTTGAATAAATTCATAAAAACATATTTGAGAATTAATCTTTGACAAGTTTTTGCTAAGAGTTTTTGAGTTTTTCAAAGAGCTGAGATTGCTGAAAGTTTGTGATTGATCAAAGTTTGTGGAATAGAATTCTGCTTGTATTGATTTCAGATTATCTTCTGTAACAAGTGTAATCCTTGTACTCTGAAAAACAAGTTTCGTTTCTGTGTTTGCTGAGATTGGCTGTGTGTTCTTGAGGGGTTCAAGATCAGCAATCTTGGTGTTTGTGTGTTGGCCAAGGAGAGTGTGTTTCTTGAGGTGTTCAAGGTCTTGGTTTTTGTGTAAGTGATCAAGTTGTGATTGCTTAGTGGATTTCCTCAGGGTTCTGAGAAGACTGGATGTAGCTCTGGATTTGGAGTGAACCAGTATAAACATCTGTGTGCAATCTCTCTATCTCTAACTCTTTAAATTCAGTTTTACTTGTTGTTTGCTGGTATAAACAACCGTTTGTTTCTGTGAAACAACCGATTGTTTTTCTGGTTGTGCTGATTTTGTTTGCTGTTTTTGGTAAACTGAATTTCTTATCAATAGTTTCCTGAGATAAATTCATTCTTGTTTTAAAAGTTTACGAAAATCCTCTTTAAACAATTCACCCCCCCCCCCCCTCTAGTTTAAAGTCATCCATTCTAAAAATTGGCATCAAGAGCTTGGTTCTTGAAAGTTATTCAAGTTGATCCTAAAAATCTTTTTTAATGGCTGATAGACTACCTTTTGGGGAAGGTGCTTCAATTAACAGACCACCTTTGTTTTGTGGTTTGAACTACCAATTTTGGAAAGTAAGAATGAAAATATTTATGGAATCTCTTGACAAAGGAATTTGGGATGCAATTGAAAATGGTCCTTTTGTCCCAAAGTTTGAAAAGGATGGATCTGTCATTGAGAAACCATGGTCTCAATGGACTTATGCAGAAAACAAAAAGGCCAAATTCGATTGCATTGCCAAAATTATTATAACCTCTGCTTTAAATTCTGATGAGTTTTTCAGGGTCTCGCAATGCAAATCATCAAAAGAAATGTGGGACACCTTGGAAGTCACTCATGTGTTGAAGATGGATGAAGCTTCTTCTCTACCTAGTATTAGTGTGTGTTTGATGTAGAAAATAACTTGTTTGCTTTGAAGTTTGTAACAGGTTTAGATGATCTTGTATTTAGGCGTGTGTATGTGTAAGGTTGCCTTTTGCTACATGACCTATCCTAGATGCCTAACCAAGCCTAGAATAAGCACATGAAGTGGTTAAAAGTTTTTCCAAAAGCTTTCTAGAGGTTTCTTCAAAAATCAGGACTCTGCACAAAAATAAATCTGTTTCTCTGTAAAAGAACAGGTTTATTCTTTGGTTTGTGAAAGGATTTTTGAAAGTTAGTTAGGGCACCAAAGGTACAACTCATACAGTTATTTCAGTTAGCTGAGTTGGCAGTTTTCATAAAATAAATCTGTTCAGTTTAAAATTGAATCTATTGTTTTCATAACAGCTTTTCAACTGTTTTTTGAAAAGAAGTTAGAAACTATTTTCTATATAAAGAAAAGTCTCTCTCACATGAAAGGATGCTGAGCAATTACGTTTTTGACAGAGATTAAACACTAAGGATTGAAAATATTTTTGAAAGGTTTTCCAAAAGGGATTTTCAAGTGTGCTTGTTCTAGGAAAACTTTGATCTTGGTGAAGGTGCTGGTGCAGTTCTGCAGCAAAGTTGAACTACTGGTTTTGAGTTCTTGCATCTTCTTTTCAGGTGTTAGCTTTTCTTTATTCTGGTTTGTAAAGGTGTAAGTGTTAGTCACTCCTTGATAGGGTTTCTTGGAGTGCTAGGTGTGCTGAAATAGGGTTTTTCAGCATTGGTTGTATAGTTCTTGTAGTGTTCAAGAACTGTTGTGTTTGTAAGTGATTGATACTGTCTTTAGTGGATTCCACCTTGGAGTAAGGTGAAACTGGATGTAGCTCTGTATGAGTGAACCAGTATAAAAACTTGCTTGTCTTTTCCTCTCATCCCTGCACTCGTTTCTAGTTTTGCTTAATTCTGTCAAGAACTAAATCAGTTCTTTTGAAATTGAATCTGTTAATTCTGGGTTTAATAAAAACTGTTCTTCCTGATCTGTTAAAGTTCTCTAATCACGAACAAGGTAGTTGTATATGAAGTTTTAATTGGTCTGTGAACAAATAGTCTATTCATTAAAACCTGAGAAAGATTCATTCTCTTTAAAACCTTGTGTTGGATGAACATGGTTGATTTCTTGGCATAGCCGTATTCTTCAAACTCGTAAAATCTAACCAATCTGATTCTGTTATACCTCTCTGTTGATTGCAATTTTAATCTGAACAAACTCAAATTGTGCTAGACTGTTCTGAAGAATCAATTTGTTTCCTTTAAAAACAATCTGTTTCCTTTAAAAACAATCTGTTCATTTGTCTCTAATATACTGAAAATTGTTTGTATTTGCAAAAATTTTATAAGCTCAATTCACCCCTCCCCTCTTGAACTTAGACACTAATAGACCCAACAATTGGTATCAAGAGCTAGGGCTTGTATTTTGCTCAAGTGTATGCATGATGTCTAAGTTTAAAATGCCTTTTGCTGAAGGTGCGTCTATTAATAGACCTCCTATGTTTGGTGGTGTTAACTATGCTTTCTGGAAAATCAGGATGAAGATCTTTATGGAGTCTATTGACATGGGAATCTGGGATGCAGTGGTCAGTGGACCTTTTATACCTATGCAGGTTGTCAAAGATGAAACAATAAAGAAGCCTTGGTCTGAATGGAGTGAAACCAAGAAGAAGAAGGCCCAATATGACTCCTTAGCCAAGAATATCATCACCTCTGCACTGAATATGGATGATTTCTTTAGAGTCTCTCAATGTAACTCAGCTAAGGAGATATGGGAGGTACTAGAGGTAACTCATGAAAGGACTGATGATGTGAAACGGGCAAGGAAGCACTCACTAATTCAGGAGTACGAGCTGTTCAGAATGCAATCAGAAGAAAGTATTGCAGATGTGCAGAAACGATTTACACATATTGTAAATCACCTCACTGGCCTTGGTAAAGTCTTTGACAAGGAAGAGCTCAACATAAAGGTGCTAAAATGCCTTGATAGGAGCTGGCAGCCTAAGGTAACAGCAATCTCAGAATCTAGAGATTTATCCAAGATGTCCACTGCTGCACTTTTTGGAAAGCTGATAGAGCATGAAATAAAGCTGAAAGATTGAAAGAACAAGAAACTGTGGAGAAGAAGGCCAAAGGAATTGCTCTGAAAACTACCATGGAACATGATACAAGTGAGGAAGAAGTTGATCCTGAACATGATGAGACTGTGAGTCTGCTCACCAGAAAATTCAGTAGGTTTCTTAGAAAGAAAAACCGTGACAGAACTCAACAAAGAAAGAGGTACTCTAAATCCAATGATTCAAATTCTTCAAATTACACTTGTTTTGGATGTGGTAAACCATGTCATATAAAGGCTGATTGTCCAAACAATCAAAACAAAGAAAAATCAGCAAGCAAGAAGAGAGAAAGAAGCAAAGGCAAAAGAGCATACATCTCATGGGAAGAAAATGATGTATCCTCATCTAGTGACTCCTCAACCGAAAGTGAGGAAGCAAATCTGTGCTTTATGGTGAATAATGAAGAATTGAACTCTGATTCAAAAAATAGCAGGAAAAACCAGTGGTACCTGGACAGTGGCTGCTCAAAGCACATGACTGGTGATGTGACCCAGTTCATAAATCTGAAACTCAAAGCTGAAGGGCATGTCACATATGGGGACAACAATAGAGGAAAAATCCTTGGAAGAGGAGATGTTGGTACTAAAGATTCAACCACTATTGTGAATGTACTGTATGTTGAAGGGCTAAAACGTCTTCTAAGCATTAGCCAGCTGTGTGACAAGGGATACAAGGTCAATTTCGAAGCCAATACTTGTACAATTTCAAATGAAATTTCTGGTAAGGTGTTGTTCACTGGAAAAAGGGTAAACAACATCTATCTCTTAGATATTATAAAGAGTTGTTCTGAAAATGAGTGTTTGTTATCTAAAAATGATGAGTCATGGCTGTGGCATAGGAGGCTAGCTCATATTCACACAAATCACTTGAATAAGCTAAAGTCTAAGGAACTTGTTTCTGGTTTACCAAGCATAAAATTTCAAAATAACAGATTGTGTGATGCTTGTGTAAAGGGCAAACAGATTAGAACTACCTTTAAATCAAAAGATATGGTTTCTACAAATAAAGCTTTGGATGTTTTACATATGGACTTGTTTGGACCATCTAGGACTGCTAGCTTAGCTGAAAATTACTATGCTTTGGTGATTGTTGATGACTTTTCAAGATATACATGGACCTTGTTTCTTGCTTCTAAAAATGATGCATATAAAGCCTTTAAGAAACTTGCTAAGGTTCTGCATTATGAAAATGAAAATAGGATAAAACAGATTCGTAGTGATCATGGAGGAGAATTTCAAAATGCAAAATTTGATAAGTATTGTGAAAAACATGGTATCACACATAGCTATTCTGCTCCTAGGACACCCCAACAAAATGGTGTCGTTGAAAGGAAGAATAGGTCATTAGAGGAGTTAGCTAGGACAATGTTAAATGAATCTGGTTTACCTAAATATTTTTGGGTTGATGTTGTATACACTGCTTCTTATGTGCTTAACAGAACATTGATTAGACCAATTCTTAAGAAAACTCCCTATGAATTGTATAAAGGTAGGAAGCCTAGCATTAGTCATCTTAGGGTTTTTGGCTGCAAATGTTTTGTTCTAAATAATGGTAAAGACAATCTGGGGAAATTTGATCCTAAATCAGATGAAGGAATACATATTGGTTATGCTATAAATGGTCATGCCTATAGAGTGTATAACAAAAGATTACTTGCAGTAGAAGAATCTATACATGTTGTATTTGATGAAACAGATTTTTCTGTGCCCAAATCTGTTCTGGATGAACCTGGTATGGATGATTTAAGAACCATCTTGCAAAAGAATCAATCTAGTGAGCTTGATGCAACTAATCAAAATTATGTCAAAGAATCTACTGTGAATGTAGGATTGCCTAAGGAATGGAAGACACCCAGGGATCTTACACTAGATAATGTAATTGGTAAAATTGAGAAAGGAGTCTCAACAAGGAATTCACTTAATAATTTCTGCAGAACAGTGGCCTTTGTTTCACAGATTGAGCCTAAAAGTTTGGAAGAAGCACTGCAAGACAACAATTGGATAATAGCAATGCAGGAAGAACTGAACCAGTTTGAATACAATGAAGTGTGGACTTTGGTTCCAAGAAAACATGAGATGAATATCATAGGAACCAAGTGGGTGTACAGGAACAAGATGGATGAACATGGGGCTATCACTAGAAATAAAGCAAGGCTGGATGCTAAAGGTTATAACCAAGAAGAGGGAATTGATTTTGGTGAAACCTATGCACCAGTAGCACGTCTTGAAGCTGTCAGATTACTTCTAGCATTTTCCAGCATACAAGGTTTCAAGCTGTTTCAAATGGATGTCAAGAGTGCATTCTTAAATGGTTACATTAATGAAGAGGTGTTTGTATCTCAGCCTCCAGGGTTTGAAGATCACAAAAATCCAGAGCATGTGTACATGCTTAAGAAGGCCTTATATGGATTGAAGCAGGCACCTAGGCAATGGTATGAGAGGCTAAGTGAATTTCTGCTCTCTCAAGGATATAACCGTGGCAATTCTGATAAAACTTTCTTTATAAAGAAGAAAAGAGAAGACATCATACTTGTGCAAGTCTATGTTGATGATATTATCTTTGGATCCAAAAATGAAGAGATGTGTGAAGACTTTGTGAAAACAATGAAGAGTGAGTTTGAAATGTCAATGTTAGGAGAAATGAATTTTTTCCTTGGACTACAAGTGAAATAACTCAAGGATGGAATTTTCATAAGCCAAGAAAAATACTGCAAGGAGCTGCTTAAGAGGTTTGATATGGATCAATGCAAATCAATCAACACTCCTATTTCAACAAGCTGTCAGTTGGATCAAGATTCTGTAGGAAAATCAATGGATCAAACTAAGTACAGGGGTTTAATTGGTTCCTTATTATACTTAACTGCTAACAGGCCTGACATTACGTTTGTTGTGTGCTTATGTGCTAGATATCAATCTGATCCAAAGGAATCACACTACAATGCAGTCAAGAGAATTCTGAAATACTTGCAAGGATCTAAGGATGTTGGATTATGGTATCCTAACAATGTGTCTTTAAACTTAACTGGTTTTTCAGACTCTGACTTTGCAGGTTGCAAGGTTGATAGGAAAAGCACAAGTGGGACTTGTCACATGCTTAGATCAAGTCTAATCTCTTGGCATTGCAAGAAACAGGCTTGTGTTGCTCTCTCTACAACAGAGGCAGAATACATAGCTGCTGGAAGTTGTTGTGCTCAAACCTTATGGCTAAGGCAGCAGCTAAGTGATTTTGGAATTCTATTAAACAAGATACCTATAAATTGTGATAATACTAGTGCTATAAATCTGTCTAAGAATCCTGTCATGCACTCAAGGACTAAACATATTGAAATTAGACATCACTTTCTAAGAGAACATATAGCTAATGGAACTTGTGATATAAAATTCATTGGTACTGAATTTCAATTAGCTGATCTATTCACTAAACCACTTGCTAAAGATAGATTTTATTTTCTTCTAAATGAATTGGGTATCATTAGCTTAAATTGTCCTCTGCAGTAAATATTTCAATCTGTTATTTTATATTTTAACATGTTTTGTTCTCTGGTTCAGAATCACAACTGTGACTAGGAAAGAGAAAGATTTACTTTTTCTCTCTCTCACTTTATCCTTGACTGCTTTTACAGTTATTAACCAGCAGGTATATGCTAATTAGCTTGTGGGTATCCTAATTGATTGGATTGTATGTAGGTGCAACAGATTATTTATCTAATTAAAATCTGGTTCCAATATATTCTTGCGCAAATCAACACCTGAATCTGCTGCACCACAGGAATAAAATCTGAAGCATATCAAATTGTTTTTTGTTTTAATCCATAATTTCTGAAATCTGATTAAATTGATTTCCTTTTAAAATTTGTGATTTTTCGAAATCTGATTTAAAGACTCTATATAAACCGAGCACTAATCAACTTTTCTCTCACACCTTCTCATCTATGCTATAAGCTGTCCAGGTTCAAATCTGCTTCTTTACATGTTTCGTTTCTGTTATTATTGATAATATGAACTGCAAATTTTTTTTCTAGCTGGAATTGTCTATTGATAAATAGGTGCAGGTAACAACAGACTGAGCATGGCATCCTCATCACACAGAAAGAAGAAATCCAAAGAGCAATCCAGCAGCAGCCAAGGCATCCTGGAAAAATGGTTTGCTGGAGATTCTGAAGCCATGACTAGGTTCATCCATGAGACAAGCAGAAAGCAAGTCAATACGCCCAAAGTGCTGAAATTCTCTTGGTTGAGGGAAGAAAATCTTACTGAAGCAAAAACTCTGCTCAAGCATCAAAAGCTGAAGAACTTCTTAGAAATGACTGGAAATGTCTATCCAGACTTGGTGAAAGTGTTCTACAACAATTTGGTTCAAGATGGCAAAAATTTGGTCTCCCATGTGAAAGGTGTGAAGCTGAAAATTACAAGGGAAATATGGAGCAATGTGGGAGGAATCAAGTATTCTGGAATGAAGGTTAGCAAAGGGAATACTGCTGGAATTCAAGGATTCAACAAGATGCAGTTTTACAGAAGTTGTGTTAAAAATCCTGCTGAATCAGTAGCTAGATTTCATGCTGGAAATCTGACATTAATTTCAAGACTCCTAGCCTACATAATTGCTTGGCAGCTTACTCCAAGAGGAAGTAATCATGCGACTCTCCATGAAGAGGACTTGATTCTGCTGTACTGTATCATGAATCAACTCAAGGTAAATTGGGTGAGTACAATGGTGGAGCATATGCTCAAATCCACAAGGCTTCCAGATTATCGTTTTCCATATGCTATTTTTGTGTCAAAGCTAATTGATTATTTTGAAGTTGACACTACAAATGAGAGAAATGACATCATTAAGGCAGCAAGTGAAATAGACAACTCTACTCTCTTGAAGATGGGGTTTCAAAAGGAGGATGACAACTGGGTATTTAGAAGGAATGCTGCAAACAGAGCTGAAAATGAAGCAGCTGATCCAGCAAATGAAGAAGAAGAAAATGCTGATGGAGTGCAGCACATGGATGAATCACCAGGGCACTCTGCTGGACATGAAGATGTTGCTGCTACAAGCCAAAATGCACTGGTTGCATATGAGGAACCTGAGTACAGAGGTGAACCTCTGTCCATGTTCGAAAGACAAGTACTAAGCAGGCTGGACACACTCACATATGACCAAAAGGCACATTATGAAATGACTTACGCCAGGTTTCAACACTTGGATGACCAAATTGAAGGAGTTCAAGTGCAGCTAGCTGAGCTTTACTACAACAACAAGTGATCCTATTTCTTAGTCTTTATCTTTTATATCTTGTTGAACAATTTGAATTCAGTCGGTTTGGTTTTATTCTGCACCAGTTTTAGTTGGTTTTTATTTTGGGTTGTAATAGAACACTATACTGGTTGTTTATTTGAACTGTTATGAATGTCTTTATCCCATGCCTTATTCTGTTTGATGAATCCAAAGGGGGAGAAGAACTGAGAAACAGCTCACAAAGGTTGATGATCTTGTTAAAGCTGCAGGGAGGTAGCACAAAACTCACACACTGCTATTTTCTGGTTTTATTTCTAAACGTTGTTGTGCAGGTTTTGGTAGTTAGTACAGTGCAGTTTTTGATCATCAAACTATGCCGTGCAAAGGGGATTTGTCTCCATCAAACAGGGGGAGATTGTTGAATATGGATGAAGCTTCTTCTCTACCTAGTATTAGTGTGTGTTTGATGTAGAAAATAACTTGTTTGCTTTGAAGTTTGTAATAGGTTTAGATGATCTTGTATTTAGGCGTGTGTATGTGTAAGGTTTCCTTTTGCTACATGACCTATCCTAGATGCCTAACCAAGCCTAGAATAAGCACATGAAGTGGTTAAAAGTTTTTCCAAAAGCTTTCTAGAGGTTTCTTCAAAAATCAGGACTCTACACAAAAGGAAACTTGATGAGAAGTTAGAAACTGTTTTCTATATAAAGAAAAGTCTCTCTCACATGAAAGGATGTTGAGCAATTACGTTTTTGACAGAGATTAAACACTTTCTATGTGAGAAGAAGGTTTGAAAAGATTTTTGAAAGGTTTTCCAAAAAGGGATTTTCAAGTGTGCTTGTTCTAGGAAAACTTTGATCTTGGTGAAGGTGCTGGTGCAGTTCTGCAGCAGAGTTGAACTACTGGTTTTGAGTTCTTGCATCTTCTTTTCAGGTGTTATCTTTCCTTTATTCTGAGTGATCCTATTTCTTAGTCTTTATCTTTTATATCTTGTTGAGCAATTTGAATTCAGTCGGTCTGGTTTTATTCTGCACCAGTTTTAGTTGGTTTTTATTTAGGGTTGTAATAGAACACTATACTGGTTGTGTGCAATCTCTCTATCTCTAACTCTTTAAATTCAGTTTTACTTGTTGTTTGCTGGTATAAACAACCGATTGTTTTTCTGGTTGTGCTGATTTTGTTTGCTGTTTTTGGTAAACTGAATTTCTTATCAATAGTTTCCTGAGATAAATTCATTCTTGTTTTAAAAGTTTACGAAAATCCTCTTTAAACAAATCACCCCACCTCTAGTTTAAAGCCATCCATTCTAACAACATAGACGTTAGACTGCACTTCGTGAGAGACATTGTTGAGTCTAAGGAAGTCATAATAAAAAAGATAGCATCAGAGGAGAATTCCATAGACATGTCTACAAAGTCCTTGCCAAGATCAAGGTTTAGACGGTGTATGGAACTAATTTTTTCATTTGAGAAAAACGGAAGATGAAGTTGGGAGCTCTTCCATGAAGATCATTTGTTGAAGAGCTTAGTCATATGGTTTGACCGTCTTATGGAAAGAATCAAAAGATCTTCTAGTAGTAATGTAACACACCATTTATTGCATGCATTTATTAAGCATAACTATTTTAATTGCTAAGTGGTTACTATAATTTTGAATTTTCTTTGTAACTTTTATTATATTTAATTAAGTGGTTGAATAGTCAGATAACAAGATAAAAAAAACACAAAAAATAATCATTCATATGAACAAGTGGGAATTAAAGACAACACTAGTGGAAATTAATTACTTGTGAGCATTAAATGTTGCTTAGTGAGAATTGATGTGAAATTTAGAGGATCTTAATAATTTTTTCTATAAAACGATGCACTTAAAATGTAATAAGCAAGATACATAAATTTTGAAAAAAAAATTGAGTTTTCCCTTGTAAGAACTTCATATACAATAACCCAAATATAATCTTACGAGAGCAACTTGTGGTAATCAATCCCATGATTTACCACTTAACTTCTCATATTTATTGAGTGTGGCGTGAATATCCTTTCCCAAATTGAATATAAAAATGCTACATCCTTTTTTTCATCATATTCTCCGTTTTTTCATGAAGTAAACTAGTTTTTTATTTTTTAAATGTTGTATAATCATATTATAATATTATATTATATAATTGTATGTTTTATCAAACCAGGTTATGTTGTTGATGGATATTATACAATGGGATGAGATCAATGTTTTGATTGGTGTATGTCATCTTCTTTATTTTAGGGTGATGAGTCACCTAAATTAAGTGAGTGTGTGCATAATAAACTTAGGAGGAGTTCACACTCATTATAGTATTCCGAAAGCCATCAGATCTTATAGTTACTTAGACGTGTTTGGTCACCTTAAAAAATAATGAATGTTCAATGTATTTATTTAAATGATATTTTTATATAATATTCATTGAGTTGCTTTTGAGGTTACATGTTTTGTTAAATTCTATTCGCTCATTATTTTATTAATGTTTATGTATTGGAAAGCGATAATAATGGTTCTTATCGGTTTTGACATTTGAACCTTGTGAAATCCAAGTTGTTAACGAAGTTCAATCTCTTGATGAACTAACAAACTTTAACACCAAAATCAACTGAAATTCTACTTGTAAAATACTTTCTGACGCTAGAGTCTAGTAAGTTTAAAATAAGTTAATTCATGGACTTATATTTATAGACTATAAGACTCAATATTTGTGCTAACTGTCCGAGTTATAAAAATATCTCCTATGTTTTAAGAAAATTTTCTACTAATAACCATATACGATTAATAATGAGATAATGAGTTTATATGCAAATGATTTACATTATTTGATTATTAAATTTGAATTGAATTGAATTGGGCTCATTTTTCCGAGTTGTTTAAACCGGGTACAGAGAAGCAAATAGTAATAAATACTCATTCGACTAGAAATTAGTTGTAAAGGTGCACTCCGTTATTGTATTTCTAAAACAACAATGGATATAAATATGTTTTACTTTATTTAGTTACAGTAGTAAGATCATTACAATTGTGTTTTACAAACCAATGTTATCTATCTATCTTACGCTATTTTTCAATTTTATCTACTTTAAATTATGCTACTGTTAGTTTTGTGAAAAACAAATACTGTGATTTGCCATTTATACTTTTATTTCATCCTCCCATTTTTAAAGGTAAATTCATCCTTTATAGCGTTGTGGTAAGTCACCAAGCAACGAGCATATGAATTCCTACTAATAACAGACAGTAAACAGGTTGAAACAATAAATGTCATCCAACAACTTAATCAAGTAACCAAATATTATTAAATTTCTATATTATATGTGTAATTTCTTACGAATTTTTTTATAAATTCCTAAAGAATTTCCCCTGTGCTCATCCAAGAACAACAACAACTCCTTATCATTTTCTTTCTCTAAATGAGAAAAAGCCTTCTCAACATAGCTGAACTCGCGTCCATACATATACGATGCACATGCTGCTTTGCATGTCAGTAACTGCAAATCACCTGATACAATTTAGGAAAACTCATTAACATGACTAAAAATAAAACAATAATAGTGAATGGACATGCAACAATATTTCCAGTGAAGTGTATATACACACTAATATCGTAACTTCACTGTCACTTAACAACATTAGAAAAGTTTGACCTCGTGTTCCCATAGTTCAACCATTCCAATGATATGATTATACCTGATTCAATCTCTGATTCAAGCTTGCTATTGCTGAAATGTCTTGTTATCCACCACCTACAACGAAGATACCAAGATTTTCCAGATGTACCATCCGTAAATATTTTAGGGGGTTTGTTAAAGGAACGATGTTGTTTGTGTCTATATTTAGTTTGAATGGGGCATGAAGACATACAGTCTTCTTCGTAGGAAAACAGTCTTAAGAAACATGAAGAGAAAACCTTCCACGTATTGTGTTCTGAATCTGTAACATCTAAATGTAAAGCAATCATTTCAAGCAGAGACTCAAGACTGTACTCTCCTGCAAAGACCAAGGAAACCAATCAACAACATAGACATAATGTATTATTAAGCATAAAGGATCTCTCTTAGTCTGTATCAGAAGACAAAAATTATCACAGCAAATATTTCTAAATCTGTAATTAGAGGGGCGTGAAATCCAATCAGAGACAACTGATTCAAATTTGAAGAGATTAATACAAAAGATAACAACTAAGGAAAAACTGGAGGCTAGGAGCTCTTCAGGTTTCCTGATCACTTGTATTTCTTTTCCTGCACCAGTTCCCCTCTTACTTTCATTAACCTCTTTCTACATCCCTTTTCAAGTTGACCTTGGACTCAACTTGAGAGAAATAGCGATATGCATTATTCAAATCACACAAAAGACATGATTCAGAATGAAGGTACCATTTTGGTGCATCTTGATAAGTTTAGCTAAGGCATCACTACATGTTGGATCCTTCTTTAATATATTCTCAAAACAGCTAAAAAGCATGACAGAGTTGTTTCGATCAAAACGCTCCAAGAGAGCTGCCCTCACTCTACAAGGGTGTATACATCAGTAACTTAAATAATCATAACAAAAAGCATCTTACGAAAGAAAAGGGATACGCACCTTAGTGGGAGTACAGAGGATGTATTACAGCACTGCTTCTCAAGCATATTTAGAGCCTTGTCAACTTGTCCTCCAATTAGCAACAGCTGGCAATAAAAAATAAAGTGAAGCCCTTTTTTATATCTCAAACATTATCCTATGCAGAAAAAAAAAACTAAAAGGGAACATGCTATGAGATTCCAGAGCACAAAGAAACTGAACAAGAGAAATTTTATTAATTGTTCAACAATCAATGAAATCAATATTGCAAGTATTTATAGTGTTTGCACCGTTCAGCTGCGGTGTGTACTGCCTAGCACTATTAGCTAATATGAATATTATAAAGAACAGTTATACACTATCATACAAGCAAACAGCCGAACAGTTGTACACTAATAATTCTTACTAACATCCCCCTCAAACTCAAGGAGAAGATTTTTCAGAAGAAAAATTCTTCACATTGAGTTTTCTTTGAAGAAACATAGATCGAGCTGAAGATAGCGGCCTTGGTAGCGCATCTACTCACTGGTCAAGGGCAGGAATATGATAAATATAGAGCTGCTTGGCCGGAACCTTCTCTCAAAAAAAAATCAATATCCATGTCTTTAGTGCAATTATGAAAAAAACATCAATCTCCATGTTTTCAGTTTAACAGACAACTAGAACGAAATACAAAATGATGTTTAGTGGTTCCATTAATGATGTTTATGATCCGTACCTGTACCAATGGAAGTAGTGCTGCTGAAGCAGAAGGTTCTGAGTTGAGAGCTAGTTGTAAGTATTTCACTGAATTTTCATAATAGGCATTAGGCTGATTTCTCTGCACATACATGAACTCCTCGAAATTTCTCTCATCAGAAAAATGCAAGGGCAACAACCACAAATCAAGTCCCCCTAAGTAAATGCACAAAAAGACAATATTGAAGTTAATAGTGAACCAGAGAGTAATCGCTATTGTTGCATAATCAGGAGAATTATGTTATAATTAAGTGCAGATTCCATTTTATATTTATTAGGACAGATTTGTTAGTGATTTGATTTTATTTGATTTGTACAGCTTTAAACACTCATTATTTCTGGCTTTCATTGCCTATTATTTCTTTCTTTAATTAGGTTGTAAAACAGTCTATAAATAGAGACTGTAATCACATTTGTAAGACATCTCAGAAATATATTTCATCTATTTCTTTCCACTTGGTATCAGAGCTCCTGATCTAGGAGACTCTGCTTCCGCAATTTTTTAGCCTTCATTGCTGTAATCATTTTCCTTGACAGCCTTTATTGCTGCAATTTTTTTTTTTTTGGACAGCCTTCATTGCTGCAACTTTCTATTTTCCTTATCCTTTCTCCATTGACCACCACCACCACCTTGCACCATTGACCGTTACTGCCACCGCCATTGACCACCGCCGACCACCACCACCGACCACCATTGCCGTCGCTCGCCGGAAACTGCACCGCTCGCCGGAACTGCCACTGCTCGCCGGAAACCGCCGCCGGCCGCCGGAAACCGCCACCGGAAAATTTTTCCGGCGGATTTTTTGTGTGTGCGTGAACAGGATCAAATTTTGCCAATCTGAACAAAGTTGGTTTTGAACTCTCATGGACTCCCTTAGTAAGCCATCTAGCTATTGTTCCTTTACTATGAGTGGTAAGAGTTCTAGTTTTTTATCCTTCAATGCTTCTAGTACTGAAAATATCTGGATTATAGACTCTGGTGCTACTGATCATATGACACCTCATTCCTCTTTTTTTTCATCCTACACTACTTTATCCGGTAAGCCATATATTACTGTTGCTAATGGTTCCACTACCCCCATTAATGGTCGTGGTAACATTCACCTTCAACCTTCATTTCCTTTAAAAAATGTGCTTCATGTTCCCAAACTATCCAATAACCTCTTGTCTATTCAAAAGATTACCCAAGATTTAAATTGTGCAGTGGTATTTTTTCCTTCCCATTGTGTTTTTCAGGATCTTGCCACGGGGAAGACTATTGGAATTGCTAAAGAGCAGGGCGGGTTATATTATTTACAGCATGAAGAAAATAAAAAGGGTGCTAGACTACAGGCACACACTTCTAATCTTCAGCAAGGTCGTGAATCTTGGTCATCCTCTCAGATATGGCTTCAACACAGACGTCTTGGTCATCCTCCATTTAGTACCCTAAAGTCCTTATTTCCTGTTTTATTTACAAAAGTGTCTGCTGAGTCATTTCATTGTGATGTTTGTCAGTTTGCTAAACACCATCGGACAACTTTTCCTCCCAATGGTAATAAAAGTTCTAAACCTTTTGATCTTATTCATTCAGATGTATGGGGACCTTCATCTATTCCTAATATCTCGGGTGCAAAATGGTTTGTTTCATTTATTGATGATTGTACTCGGGTTACTTGGATATTCCTCATGAAAGATAAGTCTGAAGTTTTTCACTTGTTTGTAAAGTTTTACAAAATGATTCAAACACAATTTGAAAGTCCAATTAAGAGATTGCGTTCTGATAATGGAAGAGAATATGTGAACCAAAACCTTTCCAAGTTCCTTGAGGAAAATTGAGTTGTTCATGAATTAACATGTGTGGACACTCCTCAACAAAATGGGGTTGCTGAAAGGAAAAATCGTCATCTCCTTGAGGTTACTCGAGCTTTACTTTTCCAAACATCTGTTCCTAGATCTTACTGGGGGGAAGCAGTCCTGACTGCCACTTATTTGATTAATAGATTACCCTCTCGGGTTCTAGAGGGTGTTACTCCTATTCAGGTTATGACCACATTCTATCCTTCTATTCCCATGTTGAATAGTCTTCAGAATCGTGTCTTTGGTTGTCCTGCTTTTGTCCATGTTCATAGTCCTTATCGGGGTAAGTTAGATCCTCGTGCCATCAAATGTGTCTTCATAGGTTATGCCCCCAACAAAAAGGGATACAAATGTTATCATCCTCAAAGTCGTAAAGTGTATATTTCCAAAGATGTCACCTTCCATGAAACAGAGTCTTTCTTTCCTAGTTCTCAGCTTCAGGGGGAGAGTATTCAAGAAGCTGAGGACCTTGAGTTGCCACCTTTTCCTTTGTTGCAGGATTTTGTTCTTAGGGAGGATGACAAAGACCCTGCACCAACATCATTACCAGAGAAGAATAATGAAGACAAATATTTTGGAAAACAATATCAGCGAAGGCAACAAGAACCCGTCCTGGTCGAACAGCAACTTCAATTGTCTGAACCAGAGGTAAGAACTCACACCAGTGAGACTCTTGAGGACACCTTAAATACTGCTTTTGAACCTAACCTAAATGATTTACCTATTGCCTTGAGAAAAGAAAAAAGATCTTGTGTCAAATATCCTATATCCCAATTTGTGTCTACAGAAAAACTTTCTATGCAACACCAGAGTTTTCTTTCAGCTATTGATTCTATCAAAATCCCTTCATCGGTACAAGAAGCCTTAAAATATGAGAACTGGATTCGAGCCATGAATGAAGAAATGAGCGCGTTAGAAAGGAATGAGACTTGGGAGATTGTAGAGAGACCAAAAGATAAGAAAGCAGTGGGTTGTAGGTGGATATACACAGTTAAGTATAAGTCTGATGGCACACTGGATCGGTATAAAGCAAGGTTGGTTGCAAAAGGGTACACTCAAACCTATGGGATCGATTATGAGGAGACTTTTGCTCCAGTGGCAAAAATGAATACCGTCAGGATTATTCTCTCCCTGGCAGCACACTTTGGTTGGGCAATGCATCAATTTGATGTTAAAAATGTCTTCTTGCATGGAAGCTTGGAGGAAGAAGTATACATGGAGATTCCACCTGGTTATGGTATTGTTAATGAAGGGAATAAGGCGTGCAGACTTAAGAAGGCCCTATATGGTCTTAAACAATCACCTCGTGCTTGGTTTGGAAGGTTTACTCAAGCTATGGTATCTTTGGGGTACCGACAAAGCCAAGGTGACCATACTCTGTTTATAAAACATTCTCAGAATGGTAAACTCACTCTACTTTTGGTCTATGTAGATGATATGATTATTACAGGTGATGATGAGATTGAAAAACAAAATTTGAGGGAGAGACTAGCTGCTCAATTTGAAATGAAGGATCTTGGGAAGCTGAAGTACTTCCTTGGGATAGAGGTTGCTTACTCGAGACAGGGCATCTTTATTTCTCAAAGGAAATACATCCTTGATCTTCTCAAAGAGATTGGTAAGTTGGGTTGTAAGCCCACTGGAGTGCCAATAGAGCAAAATCATAGGATTGGGAATGATGAGGAAAACCCAAAAGTGGAGAAGACACAATATCAAAGACTTGTGGGAAAACTCATTTATCTTTCACACACTAGGCCAGATATAGCCTATGCAGTTAGTGTGGTTAGTCAATTTATGCATGATCCAAGAGAAAGACACTTGCAGGCAGCAGATAAAATTATTCAGTACTTAAAAGCCTCTCCAGGAAAAGGATTGCTATTCAAAAAGGGGGAAAACTTATCCATGAAAGTATATACTGATGCTGACTATGCAGGATCGATTGTTGATAGGAGATCCACCACAGGCTACTGCATGTTCTTGGGTGGAAATCTAGTGACATGGAGGAGCAAGAAGCAAAATGTAGTTGCAAGATCAAGTGCAGAGGCAGAATTTAGAGCCATGGCTCAAGGGGTGTGTGAACTCTTATGGATGAAGATCATACTTGATGACCTAAAAATAAAATATGAAGCTCCTATGAGTTTGGCATGTGATAATAAGTCTGCTATCAGTATTGCACACAATCCGGTTCAACATGATCGAACAAAGCACGTAGAGATAGACCGACACTTTATTAAAGAGAAGTTGGATGATGGTCTTATAGCCACTGAGTACATCCCTTCAAGACTCCAATTGGCAGATATGTTTACTAAGGGACTTCCCACAAAACAATTCGAAGATCTTACTTGCAAGTTGGGAATGATAGATATACATTCACCAACTTGAGGGGGAGTGTTGCATAATCAGGAGAATTATGTTATAATTAAGTGCAGATTCCATTTTATATTTATTAGGACAGATTTGTTAGTGATTTGATTTTATTTGATTTGTACAGCTTTAAACACTCATTATTTCTAGCTTTCATTGCCTATTATTTCTTTCTTTAATTAGGTTGTAAAACAGTCTATAAATAGAGACTGTAATCACATTTGTAAGACATCTCAGAAATATATTTCATCTATTTCTTTCCACTGCTATCAAAACCAAGAAACGATGAGCAATAAGTTCTGAAACCAATTTGATAAAAAAAGAAAGAAAAGAAAGAGTAACAGAACAGGGAAGACAAGAGACTGTTTATATTACTCACCAAATAATGAAATAATTATAGAAAACAGTATACCCAGGAATTTTGAGGAACCTGGTTCCTCCCATATCCTTTATATACGCTCATTACAATTTTTCCTCATGAAAAACTAACTGTAACTACCAAACTGACTTACTAATTGTTATTTAGTTAGTTACATAAGATAACCTTGACTATTTCTCTTGTTTCTCCTCTGAAACTCTAAGAATTTGGATTTGATCCTAACTCAACTCCAAAAAACTGGTTCATGGGGCAAGGCTTTACCCCCACCATACTAGTTTGATGATATCACCAGTCTGTGAAATTTCAAGTGTGAAATTAGTAACAGGTAACGGTTTTGCTCTAGAGCCTGGGTAATCAACTAAACTTTTGATATCATATCAAACCAATTTTTTTGCAGATGTGGCGCATAGGGATCTTGACTTTGCCTTGGATACTGGTATTTTCCATTACCCATGAAAGCAAGTTTACCTTACAATATATTAAGTAACTATACGACATCCATTTCTTGGGTTCCTAGTTGCCTCCTACATTTTGTTTTGTATTTCCTCAAATCACTCTGCATTGGGCTTGGATTTCTCTGGGAAACCTCTCTGCTACATCATAACCACAAAAAGAGTAAGCCCTCAGTCTCGTAAAATGATTCATCTAATGGAGGCCTATAGAGATAGATATTCCTAAGGGGCCCATCTGAACTGAATATCTAAGCATATAACACAGACTTCTGAAAATCATAAACAGATTAGTCTTGTATGGAATATTCAAAGCAAAAGAAAATTGTCATCCACCTCCACGACAGTGAAAGCATGCCAATTGGATTATCTCACTCTAACAGAAAAGAATAGAAGAAAGAACATGAAGGGTCTCAGTGCCCAATTAGTAGCATTGTCTGAAGTTTCAAGAAGTCAAATGGGAACTCTACACCATCATTTTCTTTATCTCCAACATAAACCATAGTAATAGGGTGAGGTGCTATAACAAAACTAATCATAGGTTGCTACAAACAAGTTATCATTGACAAGAGAAAAATCACAATCTAGCCTTTCGAAAAACAAAAGAGTAGGAAAATCCATATACAATCATATAAGCACATACACATTCTCACTCAGATGTAATTCCACAGAAAATAGATATTTCGCATGTTCAGTGAATAAACACCATACCAAGACCATACAAGATATCCTGTGTAAGACCTCCACTGTTAGAAAAAGGGTCTCTACATCCTTTTTGCTCTTTAGAATTTAAGTAAAAACCTTCTGGCTGAAAGTTCTGATGTTGATTTTCTCTTTTATTAGTACCAACCTCCATGTCTTCATTCAATACAACATCCCTAGATATATGCTTATTATTCATGATAGAGGCATCTGAATCACGTTGACAACACGAGTCAGCCATATGGGATTCAACTGACTTATACTGCTCAGATAGTCCAGTTTTATTGGTAAATGAGGTCTCCTCCATATGTGAGTTCTCTTGCAAGTCAAACTGGTCTGAGTTTCTCCACTGGAATTCTTTGGGGATAGAAGAATACCACAGCTCATAGAATGTCAAACCCATCATCATCTTTAACACAGGATGAATGTCAACCCTTTCTTGCTCAATGCTAAATGAGAAATCAAAAGACAAAAATAAATGAAAAAGGATACAAAAAGTGATAGAATTCAGAGAAGAAAATAATTTGAGAAATACTGTATATTCTTATTGCTCAAAAACAGCCAATACATTGATTATATAGACAGTCTAAGCGGTACTGAAACTATGCACCGTATGCCCTACTAACAGAAAATTATTACAATCAAAACAAAAAAGATAACAATCAAAAAGCAGTGGTGAAAGCATGCACCACTAATACCTCTTTAACAAAATCCACAATAGACAGTAAAGCATATACACTAACAGTCCCCCTCAAACTCAAGGTTATCAAAAATAATGAATAACATTGAGATTGTCACGCAATAGAGAATATCAAGCGTGTGAGAGTGGTTTAGTAAGAATATCCGCAACTTGATCAGTAGCAGGAATATGAGTAACAATTAAGGATTGATTGAACACTTTTTCACGAACAAAAAAATATCTAGTTCCATATTGTTGGAGATCTTACATCGACTAGACATTTCATAGTATATAAGTGAGTGCAAACCTCACCTTATGAAATGATTTTTTAAGGTTGAATTAGGTTTAAAGTCCACTTATTTATATGGTATAGAGCATAGGGTTAGGATTCAATTTTTTTTTTTCTGGTGAACCTGCTGTTCACCGGTGTTTTCCAGCAGCCGCCGTCGTCGTCGCTGCAGCTGCCAATTGGCCAGCAACTGGATCTATCTTTATCATCTATGGCTTCTTATGCTGCCACTATGCCTGATCCGTCCATTTATATTATTATGTCAATGTTCATCTCTCCATGACAAATTGGATGGAACTAATTAAGACACTTGGACCTCACATGTTAAATTATGGCTCAAGAGTCAAGGTTATGTTGATCATCTTACCTGTATCAATGTTGATGAAAATGAGGTTTCTCGTTGATTGAAAATTGATATTCAATTATGCATTGTTATCAAATCTACTATTCACTCATCTTTAAAAAAAAATCGTACTTACGAGACGTGTTCAAAAGTTTGGGAACAGGCAAAATTATTATACGCCAATAATACTCACCGTCTTTATGGTGTGTGTCAAAATCTCCTCACTATTGTTGCTCCCAAACGTCTTGATGGTACAATGTCTGAATATCTGGGTAAATGAACAAGCGTTTTGAGACGAAGTAAGAATTCGTTAATTGAACTATCACCCTTTCTTCATAGTACACAATTCAATTCGCAGGTGTGTGCCTTCGCTTTAGTTTGTGAATTAAAATGCGAATGAGCTTTGTCCCAAAGTTGAAAAGAATGCTTGCATCTGATGACTCTAGCTAAGAACGATGTAGAGAAAAATGATTGCAACCACGAGAGTATGAGTTGACCTAGCGTTTCCCAAGTACTGTATTCTGGATTTTCAATTCCAAGATCACAATGAAAAGTGAAAGATATTGTGAAGGAATTAAAGGATTGACGACAAAACGATGAAGGCGATGTGCCTTGATAAAATGTTCAACCTTTTGTTTCTAGATCAAAAAATGTGTTAGAAAGTTCCCCGATAAATAAGAGAAGAGAACTGGTGAGGGAGCAGTTGATGAAATTGGCATAGGTGTGAGCAATGGTGTTGAGTCAAATTCAGTAGCCATAGAGAAATTATGAAGCTACAAAAGAAAAGATACAAAATCGTAGCCATGAAAGAGTTTTCAAGCTCTGGATACCATGATAGAATTCAGAGAAGAAAATAATTTTGAGAAATAGTGTATATTCTTATTACTCAAAAACAAACAATACATTGATTATATACACAGTCTAAGCGGTGCTGAAGACATGCATGACATGCACCACAAACAAAAAATGATTACAATCAAAAGCAGTGCTGAAAGCATAGCATGCACCACTAATACATCTTTTAACAGAATCCACAACAGACAATAAAGCATACACTAACATAAAGAAAGTGAATACAAAAAAATAATTAGAACCTGGTGGTCCCCCTATAACACTATTTCTCAAACACTGATATGTATTTTAGTATTTTTGAAGTGAAAACCACCATTAATGAAGGAAAATTATTTGTGAATGGAAAGTTCATATTTTAAGCCATTTCGTAATACACTTTAGTGCCAAAAATATACCATGATAATTTGGTCTTATTTGAGTCAATTTGCATATATTTGAGCATGTATCTAGTACTTAACTATATTAGTAGGGTACGTCCTAGGCAACCTAACCTATGTATATTGAATGTGATGGTAGAACATAAATGAAATAAACTATTATTTGTAACTGTCAAAGTATTGAAACTATTATATTCCCTCGATGCATCTCTTGGGTCACTTCTTGAATGGTGAGAACACTTAGCTACGTATCTATCTAGGACGGCAGTCAATTTGCTGTATCTTTAAAAGTCACCAAAGAACTAATCCATCCCCAAATTTCCATAATGTGTTACCAATCCCAAATTCATCCTCGTCATTGGGGCAGTGTCAATCATTTGGAATATTGACTTTATGCAATTATGTTTGTTTTTCTATAATGACAAAACTTGTCTGCTCTAAATGCTAGCAAACAATAACAATATTAAGTGGCAAAATTCATACTTACCTTGCCTTTTACAACGGGCAGTCAAGTACCAAGCTCTCTAGAGTAATAGAATTAAGATACTATTCCAAACAATCTGGAAAAATTGAGCACGACGATAATTACCATTAAAACCTTATCAACCATTATGAGGAATTTAGGTTTTATTGAAAAATATACGACCCTGGTAAAAATATAATAACTAACAATGATAGGCAACCAGCTCAAGACATTATATAGAGTAATGAGAAGTTATGAAATATCCAATCTTGGCACCATGGTGCAACACATATCATTCGGCAAAGAACACATTATAATTAAATTACATACCATAAAACAAGCTGGTATGCATCCCCCGCCTTCCCTTGCATAAGACAGAAAAAAATGAACTCCAAATGGACTGCATATCTGCTCTGCTCCATAAACAAAATTCTACATTAAGAACTGAAGACTAAACAATCAAGATGACAATTTAAATTCATAATTGACGCCTCAATTGAAAAATATAATTTATTTATCAAGTAGAATTAAAGTCAGTGGATAGATTGATAAGATTGTTTGCAATGCCAATGGTAGAGTTTCCCACCAGAAAGTTTAAACATAACATGGGACCATGCACATTACCACAACCTGATTGATCTCATACAGCTTGCACATACAAAAAGGTAATACGTAAATAATTTTAAAATTACTAAGACAGTAAAATCTAGAAACTTAGAAGCCTATTTGGTTTGAAAAACATTTTTGTTTTGAATTATAGTTTGCATAATTCCCTATATTAATCTTTCAAAACAAGAAACAAAGTGAAAACAAATTGACATTTTTGAAGATTCTCAATTTCCACTACTCAAAATACATGCAACTCAAGATTTAAGAGAACTTAATAATTTCATTCACACTTTAAAGCTTTAATCATAGATTATTGGACTGTAATCATTAGATAAACTGAAATTCTAAATCTATATTGTCAATCATGCATTGAAAAAATCTGAAATTTTTTCAAGATTATCTCCAAGAACCCTGCCCTTCTTTGGGTTGTTCTTCAGGGAGTTCGAGCTTATTCTTCTCCTTCTAGGGTCCTTGAGGTTTGGTTATTCCTGTTGTTTTGGTTTATTTTTCGATTTTTCTAGGTTTTTTTTTCTTTGGGTTCTTGGTTGTTCTTTTTTACTTTCTCTGCAATGTGGACTCTTAATCTGCAGGGTTCCAAATACCTTGGGAATGTTTACAAGATCATGGTGTCTACAAACCGGTTCAACAATATGTATGGGTTCAACACAAAACCTTTGCGCAACCCTTGAATAATGCATGCAACATCCCTTTGTCGCAGTTGCCTTCACCATGCATCAAGGGTGACATGGTTTCAGTTCAGATTCCAGAAGAAGTGTATTTGGCCGGTTTGGAAGATTGCAAGAACCATTTGCATGGGAGGTTGATCCTGAATAAGGGGGATAAACCGGTCAAGCACCTTGAACTTTGCAAAAAGCTCAGCGCTATGTGTAGTTCTTTGGCTGAATGGAAAGCTATAGGGTTTTTTTGAATTTGCTTTCTCTTCCCTTGAAGACATGTGGAGAGTCTTAGCTGTTGGATCTTGGAACCTATCTTCTAGTATTCTTAGGACTTTTGCGTGGACAAAGGACTTTGTTCCTGCTTCTATGAAGATGACTAAGGCCCAATGTTGGGTTCGGATACATGGCCTCCCAATGGAATATTGGCAACCAAAGTCCATCTTTTCTATACCCAGAGGCATTGGATCACCTATGAAGAAGAATCAGGGTTTCTTTGCTATGGTTCTTTCAGATCTGCCACACCAACTATTGGTGGAAAGGCTAGGGTTTGCACCTTTTCATTCTTTTTGTAAAATGATTGGTCATCTTATTGCTAACTGCAGAAGGTGCAATCCTGTTGTTGTTGTTGATTAAGGAAACAAAACCAATCTGGTTAAACAACAATATGTGGCCAAGAAGAACAGAGACTTGAGGGAGGGTGTTTCTGATCCTCATGATGGCATTATGTTCCCCATGACTTGGCTGCTAATGAACATTCTTCTAAACCTGATGACAACTTTAGATGGTTTGGAGGCAATGCCTAGTCTCGTGGAGGATTCTAAACTTCTGCATAATGATGAAAGTTCTCTTGAAAAGGTTTTCACTGATAAAGAAACTTTAGATAGTTTGGTCCCCCATGTTTTGTATTCCTTTCTTTTCTCTTTTATGTTATGTTTCATGTGATGATAGACAGATGATTGGTGGATTTTTAAGTGTCAACCTAGCTGAGTTGTTAAGATTTATAGTGATGCCTAACATGAGTTATTAAAAAGATTGACATTTTTTAAAATATTAATGAAAATAGGAAATGGAAACATCAAACTTTTTCTCAAACCAAGCATGCCTCTAGATAACTTCGAAAATGCAGCTTCAACACTGAACAAAGAGAATTCTGCAGAAAAACTGGAATTAAATAATTGAGAATTGATGCAAGGCTTTTAGGAGAAACAAAGTTTAGAAAATGCTAAACATATTATGCTATAAAATTGGTGTGGTTATGAACAGTGAACAATAAACTCAACATGTAGTTAGTATATAATATATAATAGTAGTACAGCTGCAACATTTAGCAAATCAGATATACCCTGATTTCTTCAAATTAGTCCCAATTCCACCAAGGCAAAGGAGGAAAAGAAAAGTATTATTTGTTGAGTACTTGATGGCTAGCTATAAACTTACAAGTCACTGCCATCAGGATCATTGTCTTTTCTCTTAGCTAGATGAGAGGACTTAAAAAACAGTGTATTCAACCTACACTGTTGGACTTTTATTGATGTATATATAGGATACAAAGAAGAGGCAAGGCACTTGCCTAAAACCCTAACCCTAAAGCTGGGTACACACAAGAAAAATAATAAAAAATAACATTACATTTCAACAGCTAGATCCCTTACCCCTCTTTCAATTAGAGTTTTCAGAATATAACACTTGCAGGACTTGCAATTGATTATTGAATCAGATAGCCTACCTCTCTCTCTTGAGACTTACCACCATCAACTTTGTTACATAACAGATTTTATCAGGCTTAAATAGTACACTTTCTGTTTTACTAAAAATAATTAAGGTCATAAATAACCTTTAGGTACTTCAGAAAAAGCTGAAAGTCAGAAACAGTTACTACCTGACAAATCATATTTATAAACATGTAACATAAAGGTAACCACTATAAAGAATTTAGTTGGGGAGTCTGAAAAACACCTGTAAAGGCCAACTCTTCATTGATCCAATTTTCTTCCACCAAATATCATAGAGATTCTCAATTCTTGTGGGATTAATAGAATTACTTTTCACATGCTTAAGAAGCTCCATTAAAACCTACACACATATCAGCATAATGACAGTGTTCAGAAACTAACTAGGGCATCAAGAATAGAAGAAATTATAACAATAAATATAAAATCATATTAATCAAATAGGAAGCAATAATCAAACAAGTAAAAAATAGCAAAATTTGGGAAGCAAATAAAACTTGACACCTCACGACATTCCCAATTTCACAGATAATAAGAGCAAAAAGGGGAGAAGGGTACCCAAAACTTAAGACGATTTCTGAAGGGAGAGGAGTCATTAAGTGTGCCCTTCATGTAGGCACTGAGAACACCACTGGCTGCAACCCAGTGATGCTGGTTGATGAGCCTCCGCAGCAGGTAGCGCAACCTTGTACGGTGTTCCTTCCTCAGAGGTTTGGGACCCAATCCCATGACATAGGAAGGCCTCGTAAGAGATAATAAGATTCTCTTTGCCAGCTTCTCTCGCGACCCCATTTGCCCTTCCTCATCCACAATGAAATTCTTCCTCTTACGCTGATTTGATTTCTTCACTATGGAACCTCCATTAATGGTCCCGGGTTCTGTGTCTAACAGATCAGTTTCCATTGATAACAAACTAGAGACACTTTGCATTATCCCAACACAAGCTTTGCCTGAAGAATTGAAGAAACACAATGTCAAGTCAACTGCTTTTCAATATATGATTAGCAACTGATGCCTTAAATTTGAGATTTGCAATATTATTCTATGAATTATGTAATTAAAAAACAATCTAGTTACATAATGTAATATATATATATATATATATCATAACACAGGAAAGAATATATGTACCTTCTCGACGACAACAATGAGCCAACACAGGGTGGCCCGGGGCAACACCAGTCTAGGTGCACAGCACAACGCGATTGGAATTAGGGCAGTCACAACTGGGTGCGGGATCTAGTCAATTTTAGGTAACATGTATTTAGTTTTTTAGTTTAAAATAAATTATAACATATGGAAGACAAAGTTTTGGTTTTATCCAACTTTGTTAAAGCATGTATGCATTTTTGTGTATGGATGCAGTGTTCAATTATAGCCCTGGAGCTCCTAATGTGGTGGTTGTAAACAAGGTTGGGAATGATGGTTGCAAGACTCCAAGAGGGGCGAGAGTGTACCGGTTAGGGAAGCATCAGATCAGACTTGTTAAGGGACACAGAACTACTTGAGTTTGAGTTTTTGTGTGTTCAATTCGGTTAACTATATATTAACTATCTCAGTGCTTTCCTACTCTTATATGTATTGCCTTGTAATGCAAATTGCACCTCTTTAGTGAAAACTTATTTAATAAGTGGATAATATAGGTTTCAAAAAAATCTGAATAATTTAATTTCTTTAACTTTTCAGGGAGTAGTTATTTCAGGAATTGCATACTATGTTCAAGAGCTGCGATAAAACTGAGAGGTCCCATATTTGCCCATATATTGTGTAAACTCTCCCATCCTCCATTTTCTGACTAAAACAATGACAATGAAGATATATGCTTTCCAAACCAAATTATTCAGCCACTCAGTGCAAAAATTGGTTCCGTGTGTTATGCATATGGCCTCATAGCAGCATCGCCTAAACTGACCCAGCAAAAAGCTCAAAAAAATTGGAGTGAACTTTTACTACATAACAGCTTCAACCAATTGGATCACAGCTACAGTTACAAATTTAGAAGGAATGCGACATGTAACAGGTGTTACAGCCATGCATGGGAGAGTGAGATTGCCCATCAAACATAAACTAAAAACTCCATTCCCATTCCATGCTCCCAATATTAGGCCAGCCCCAAACCACAAGCCCAGCCAAACCTAAACAAATTACCCCCACATGACTCTTTGGATCTTTGCATTTATGATCCAAGACACCTATCAAACAAATACAGTGAAATGACTAAAGGAGAAAGGCAATTATGCCACTGGCCAGCTAGAAAAAACTAAGCAAAGATTATGAGTCCCATTCATTAAACCACACCCAATATATACCCAATCAATCTAACATGTTTCTCCTCACATGTCAACAAAACAAGGCACTTTGGCAACAAAAACTAGGCTTTTCATTTATACTATTCCTTTGCTTCCGTCCTGTCCAAGCATAGGGTTGATATAATATAACTCTCAACATTAGTCACCCCAAAGAAAACATGCAAGTAACACATTGCCATTGGCCTCTAGTCATTTCTATTAAAAAATATATAGAAGAGAACAGCTCAACACATAATCACAACTCCATGTAATCTAAGTAATCCTACCCAATCAACAGAATTTTGGTAGCATTGCAAACCCAATCAACAGAATCTAAGCAAGTATCATATATAACTGAAAATCCAGCCAGCAAGCAATCAAAACATTTAAACAAAATGCAACTAATAAAATATGAAATGATACCTTAGTCTGCATAAGCTCCTTAACTTTTACAACTGGACCAGCTTTGAGCCCATTATACAACCTTCTTTTCTGGCAACAGCAAATGCCTTTGGTATAAGCAAAAAACAAAAATTGTTTTAGTAAATTGTTTCTTTACTCCCAAAACTAATTTAATTAAGAACCAAAACTGTTTCAATAGATTCATTCACTGATACTAAATAAAGAATAATAATCGAATATGAAATCGAACTAGCAAAGATGCACACAATCCATGATTGTCAAATTCGCGAGTCAACTCGTTAACTCGTTCGAGTTCACGTTTCCACATACCCTTACCGAGTAAACTCGATTTTTGAGTAAACTCGATTTTTGAGTAAACTCGGCAGAATCGGAGTGAACTCGGTGAACTAGCTCAAACTCGCGAGTCTGCTCAGAATTGGAGAGTTCAACTGGGTTTTCGTTTTAAGCAAAAACGGTGTCCTTCTGAATGGGGACAATTAAATCAAATAAACTGACCTTTAGGGTTTAGCGTTTCGTT
The DNA here is from genome assembly GCF_051622355.1 of Phaseolus vulgaris. Lineage (NCBI taxonomy): Eukaryota > Viridiplantae > Streptophyta > Magnoliopsida > Fabales > Fabaceae > Phaseolus > Phaseolus vulgaris. The sequence continues at coordinate 11,383,641 of NC_143502.1, read as the reverse complement.
TTCGTTTTCGTTTCACTTTGCGACTTCTGTTGAGTGCGCGGAGGTGGGGCGTCTTCTCTGAACGAGTGCGACGGTGGTGGCGATCGAGCGGAGCGGTCGCGCGCGGTTAGGTCGCAGGGTGGTGGCCGTTCGTACGTTCGCGCGGTCGTGCGGCGATTACGGTGATCGTGGGTTGCAGGTCGACGGTGGTGTCGGAGGTGCCGTTCATCACATAAGGTTAGAGATGGGTGGTGTGGAATTAAGTTTCCATTGTTAGTGGTGTGATTTATGCTTCTATTTAGATTAGTGAATGGAAAGTTCAGGAGGTAAAAGAATTAAAGCGGGAAGAAAGTTGAGGATCTTTATATTGAAATATGCTCATCTGTGAGCTAAGTTAATTAAAGTTATTAGATCGTTCTTAAACTAGTTTGAATTATTTTTAAAGATATAAGTTATAAATTTATAAATTTATTTTTATTTTTAAAAATATTTTTTTTATAAATTTGATTTAATTAAAATTTTATATATTATCTTCTTTAAATAATTATTCTAAAAAAGAAAAGTACAAGTTTCCTATATTTTTACAAAATCATTCTTATATTTTAAAAAATTAATCAATTTATTATTTATTATTTATTTTTTCTAATTAATAATAATATTATTATATAAAAAATTATTTTATATAAATAATTCTATTATTTTTATTGTAAATAATTTTATTTTTATTACTTTTAATAATATTTTTAAATTTTTATATAAATAAATAAAATAAAAATAATAATTAATAATAATATTATTATATAAGTTTATTTAATTATTATTAATCTATTTAATTTTTATTTATTATTTTTATTTTAAAAATTTGTTTTAATTAATATTATTATTTTATAAATTAAATCTAAATATTATTATTATTTTATTATTTAAATATCCATATTATAATATTAATATATTTTTTATTATTATAATATATATATAATATTGTATTTCGTTTTATTATTATATTGTATAATTAAATTATATTATTAAAATTAATTATTTTAATAACTATTATAAAATTTATATATCATAATCGACTAAGTTAACATATGTATAACATATATAATCGATTATATTATAGAATTTATACATAATTGATTATATATATAAATTTTTGATATAATTAATTTTTTTTGTTAAATATATGTATCAATACCTTCTATAGATATATATAAAGGGATTCTCTTCTTAACTACCATCTTATTTTATTTAAATTTTATCTTTATCTTTATATTTTATTTTATTTGTTATTTTGTGAAAAATTTAAATTTTATATCTCAAAGAGTTTAAATTTAAAACTAAATATTTGTAAAGTGAGATTTGTTCAAGAGCATTGTACAATTGCATCTTTTTCTCATCTTCACTTTTATCCCATCAAACTTTCTATCATATTTTTCTCCAGATCATCTTTACTTTTATCCCATTAAACTTTCTCTCATCTTTTTCTCTCGATCATCTTCACTTTTATCCCATCAAACTTTCTAGAAGAAATCGCACTTCTGTTCCAGAACCACTTCGAACCTTGTTTTTCATCTTATTTTATTTGTCATTTTGTGAACAGTTTAAATTTTATATCTCAAACTTTCTATTTTCATATTTAAATTACCAGAAGTTGTACTTTCGTCGTTCCAAACCCACGAAACCATTCAATAAGTTGTTTTTCAATTATAAAGTAGAATATGAAAATGCAATGTCTGATTTTACTTTTATTTTTTTATTGTGCTCACACAAAACACAAACAAATAGAACTATTAAAGAAAAACAAACAAATAAGAATTGTAGGGCTTTGTTCATTGAATAAAAAATTGAAAGAGAAAAAAACGTATCCGATAAAACTGCGTATGTGAAAGTGAGAAGGGTTAGTATATGAGAAAGGAGGGATTAGGAAGAAAAGGGAGGCGCATTAGGAAGTTTCGAGAGAAGGATATATTGAACACTAAAAAAAACTCCATTGTTATTCTTCTTTCCATTTTTTCTGTTTCTGTTGATTTTCTTTTATCTAATTATGCTTTTAATTCTGATTTTATTCAAGCCTTTAAAAGAAAGATATTTTAATTTTTTTAAAATATTATCATATTTTATATATTTATTTTCACATTTTGCAAAATATTTTCAAAAGATATTTTTCATTTACGCTATTTTTTTCCATCTATACTAAAATTTAAAATTTACAATTTATATTAAAATTTAAAAATTTAAAATTTAAAATTTAAAATTTAAAATTTTTATCTCTCAACTCCTCTTAATTATTTTATTTAAATTTTAAAACATGTTTCATAATTACTTATTAACTGTTTTTTTTAATTATTTTGTTTAAATTCAAAAAAATTGTTCTGTAACTACCCTATCAATTAATTTATTTGAATTCAATTTTTTTTTTATGTAACTACTCTATCAATTATTTTTTATAGATATTTTATTAAAATCTTAAAAAACTAATAACTACTCTATTAACTACAAAAAAAAAATACCAAAAAATATAATAAATAAAATATTGATATAAGATTAAATTAGAAAAAAGTAAATATACATAAAAATATTCAGAGATTTTTTTTTTAATATATCTATACCTATATATAAAGGGGACTCTTTAACTTTCCTCAATTTTTTTCGTATCTTATCCTTATATCAATATTTATTTTATTTCATTAATATGTACATTGTGTCATTTCTTATTTTTTTAAAATTTGAAAATTTAAAATTTAAAATTTTATATTTTCAAAAATTTTAAATTTTCAAATTTTCAAACTCTAAAGTCTTTTCTAAACACTTAAATTTTTTTAATAAATATAAGTGTAATGTATGAATAATAATTTGAGAATTGTGTGTTCCTACATATTTTGAGATTATTATTTTGTAATCATGTTGAGGAATGTGAGAAGACCAAACTTTTGGTTCAAGGGAACTCTATTCTAAAATTAACAAAGTAATGTTGAAGAAGAGAGTGGGAAAGATGAATAATGTTTGCTCTGAAGGTATAAGAGCATTACTATACACTAATAATTGTTTTGTATTTTTTTTTTCACTTTTACTAATAATATAAATGTAATGTGTGAATAATAATATTGTTTATTCAATTTTACTATTAAATATAATTATATAAAAATAAAAAAGCGGATACACAGGCACATAAGTGTCTGTGTTCCCGCTAATATATATAATATTTTTGTTTTATTATAATTATATTTATACTTTTATAATTAATTTTTTATATTTTAATTATATTTTTTATGTTTTATTATACATGCAATATAGTTTAAAAAAATATAAATGTGGAATGTGATAGAAAATATTGTGAATAAAAATGAGGGTATATAAGTCATTTTATATATTTGTGTTTGACTTTCTCTTCTCTCCTTCTCATTTCTCTCCAATTTTGAGAAGAAACTTGCAGTCCCTCTCCCGTACTTCCTCGCTCTTCCACATCCTTCCATCTGCTGATCCAAATAGGGGGTGCACCTTTACTTCCATCTGCTGGAATAGTGCATCCATAATTTGTCTATTGGAACAGTGCACCCCTGATCCAAACATTATGTTAGGTTCTGATTTTTTTATTGGGCTGTAGAATACAAAATGGGCTCCAAATTGGATATTTTTTATTTATTTGAGGTGCATATTTTTTTATTTTTTTTTTGGAATGCTCTCTTTTATTTAATTAAGAAAACTTGCTACAAATTTTATTTTATTTTGACAAAAAAATGAATTTGTAGCATTGTATTTTTTAAGTAACATCTAGGAGTAGATCAAATTCAACTAAGGTCAATCCAAGTGCATCTTCTATTTCTAATAGAAGTAAAAATGTTTCAGGAAATAAATCGGATATTGGATGGAAGCATGGGATAGATATTAATGGAAATGATAAAAAGATGAAATGTAATTATTGAATATTTAGATTCAAGCTTCATCTTGATGGAACTAGGGAGGACTCTGATGAATCTTGTGCTGGTCAAAATGTTCACTTATATGGAGCAATAAGAGTTTCAACTCTAGATGCAGATGATGGAGCAATAAGATGAAAATGAAGATGGAGATGATGAAGGAGAAGATATCATTAGAGGATTGGACATAAAAACTTGACATTTGTCCATTTATAATTATTTAATTTCTATGACTTGAACAATTTAACTTTTGTAGTATTTGTATGAACTTCTTTATTTGAGGTACTTTGAAGTTATATAATTTTCATTCACGACTAAATGTAGTTATTTATTATTAAAAAAAATCATGTAAGGAGTCGAGTTTACGAGTCGAGCCTAAAGAACTCCCATGAGTCTTCGTAAACTCTCAAGTTTGACAACCTTGACACAATTTAATTCTTATATTGAGATACTTACCATATGCTTAGAAAACTAAACACTTAAATACTCCATCCTACAACTTTGGCATCCTGTAATACCATCCTTGTCAGAAAATCGTATATATCTCTTAATATATTGATTATTTATTCATTTAAACGAAGGAATCTAACATTCATGTTAATATTTGTTATTGCTTTTGTCTATCACAATATTAAATTCAGATTATGCAATCTCCATTTTCACTTTTTGTTCTTGTCGGTTGACTTGGTCGTCGGTTGACTCTAGGAACAGGTTGTGACTCAGTCTGCCTTTATGAGATTTGTTCTTTCCTTGGGATCAAGTTAGTATTGGGCTAAGAAACAATGAGTAAGTAAGCAAGCAAGTAGTTTCAGTATTAGAAACGGCATACCTTTACCAGGGATCTCGAGTCCCTTTTATAGACTACATTTAGGTTACTCCTTGTAACTACCCTTCTCTCATGAGAACCTTATCTCGAGTGAAAGTAGGTTTGATGGGAGGAGAGTCTGTTACAATGTGCACAATCTTAATAGCATGGTCGTCAGGGTACCAACTCATGTACCAACATCATGGGGCCCATCTATTTACTATAGGCACACTAGCCTTCACGTATCATGCATGTAGCTTACCCCTGAAAACCCTAGCGTTCTTGGGCCTAGGCGTCTTTGGGTAATATTTACTTGTGCTAGACCCGAATGTACTATACACACCACCTGCACTTTTCGTTGATCAGGCCTTATATATATATGAATGAACTTCAACGCACGCATTCCTGGGACCCACTTACGTGGCCCATTAACTTGACCAGAGCACCAAGCTGCACTGCCAATCCAGGTGCCGATGTCCGATCACTTGAGCATTGAGCTTAGCGTCTGGTCCAGTACACCTTTCCTTTTTTTACCCTATCTAAATATAATCTAAACATGATACTGAAGGAGTAGCATCACGATGACACTCTTCAACTGCTGCATTTACTTAAATATGGAACTCCACTTTATTTCCATGATTATTTTCTTCTTTCAATTTGTCATATCTCTTGCCATGTCACTAGTACAAAAAGGTAAATTAACGACGGTTAAAAACACACATGTAAAGACGGTTCCAGAACCATCGTTATTGCGAGCGTTGTTATAAAGTGATGATTTTTAACGATGGTTCTTCAATCGTCGTTATAAATCTGGTTTATAACGACGGTTCTTCAACTGTCGTTATAAGTGGCTGTTAACTAATTTTTAAAAAAAATTTAAATGACTTTTAAAGACGGTTCCTTTTAAAATCGTCTGTAGTGCTTTTTTTTTTAAAATGTAATGACTTTTAAAGACGGTTCCACGTGGAACCGTCGTTACATGTAGGTTATTAAAAAAAAATTATTTTTTAATAAATCACAAACCTGCATAAAATTTCCAATTTCAGAAAATCAAAACATTTAAAATTATAATTTAAATATGAAAAATACGTACAACAAATTATAACATTATACAAAAAAATTGTTAATATATGAAAAGTATGTCATTTTAATGATTTATCTATCCTAAGGTGTTATACATGGTTACAAAATACTTTGATTATGTTGTTCTCACATACTACAATGTTTCCGAATCTAGCGGGTGTTGGTTGTTAAACAACTGTGACATTTGAAATTTTTTGAATTAGTGCATGAATAATAAACCCCAAATTTTAAAGTGTTTATTGTATTGAGGTATTACCTGATCCCAACCTTTATTAATTGCAGCTTGCAAAATAGTCAACATCCACTGCATAACATAATAACCCACTCATAATTTCCAGGTTGCCTGTTGGACTGCATGTGAAAATAAATGTATTAAATGAATGAGTGAAACACATTAAATTGAGTGAACAAATATACTTTAAATACCTTAAGGTACATCCAAGTGAGTTTTTGTGCGTTTGAAGTTCTCCTCCCACAAAAATATTATATCCAGAGTAAGCACTAAAATAATAAGATTTCATGTTAGAATACATAACATTATATAATGTATAAGTAATAATAAATGTTAAATGAAACTATTGTACCTATCTATAATGTTTTTAAAATAGGTAGGGGGTTTTTTTATGCAAGGAGCAAAACCTTGCAGCGGTATGATCTTGAACAGATATGATCAATAGTTGTCAATGACGCTTGTATAACAAATCAGTTAATTAGTTTCTCTTATTTTAATTATTTATTAAAACTTATTTAATAAATAGGACTTACTCATGGATGTACGGAGCAAAATAAATTTGTTTACCACCATTCTTTAAGGCAGTGGTGATGTATGTTTGTGTTTTCGACTTCTTGTTTCCAATTAATTGAATGACTTAAGGGTCTAAAAACCCATATATATTGTGTTTCCCCTCATCGAAGCATAATCCAAAAAGATACCTAAATTTCAATAAGTTAGTACTAATATATTTAATAAATCAAAAGTATACATATTTTAATATTTGAACTTACATCATCCATAATTGCAGAATTGTTATGTTAATCTTTTGAGCTCCGGCTGCAAGGTCCAACAAATCAGACATGTGAACGTACAACGGTAGATTACTATGCCTTCCAAAAACATTGGCATCTCATGGAACCTATAAGACGGTTGTATCTAAAGTTGTAGCAACTTCCACCAATGTCGCCACAGGATCATCAATGGAGAATATTTTCCTCTTTCGTAGAGGCAGTTTTGTCTCAGGTTCCTGCTACTCATCAATAAACAAACAAATACTTAAATTAGTTATAATGTAATATATCTTATATATAATTCTATTAGTATTAGTGCAAAGATATACCATAGAGTCTATAGGTCTGACGAGATGTCTAGGCCAGACAACGAAAGTATGTAATGCCTCTGCTACAATTGTGACCTCTGATGTCGGCACAGGAGCTGCAAGATCACCATAAAGGACCTTCTCCACCGTGACCTTCATGAAATTAGAAGGAAGAGGCACATTGTGTAACATTGTGACCCCTTCATAACACTTACCCAAGGCAACAAATCGGGTTAAAGAATTACACTCAACATATAACTCGCATTGGCTAGTTGAGCCAAAGTCATCTCCCGATAGATCAACCGCCAAACAACTCCCTTTAGTGCTGACTTTCTTAATAGGAGGCGAATGTGGTTCATCTTCTACCATAGTAGGTGGTTGCTGAGAGAGTCCTAAACCCTCCTACCGCTTTTTGAACTCCCTTTCCATTCGCACATTAAACTCCTCCATGAAGCTTTCTTTAAGCTCTTGAGTTACCTCGGCCTTTAACTGCTCACGTAGTTGTAGTAAATACTCTTGGCTAGTGATGAAAGTCCAAAGTATGACCGAATCCCAACCCCATATTCAGCTACACAAACACGTCCAGGGTGCTCAGGTCGTCCGAGATCAACATTAAGAATATCATTGCGACCACATGGATTAAAAGTCTCATGTGTTGATTGCTCACCAAGAGAATCCTAAAACAAATGAAAAGAATTTGTCAAACTTCAACACATTGAATTTAAAATAACACATAGAAAACATATTTCTTACAATTTGTTCAACTGTTTGTTCTGTAGACTTAGAACTCCATGTCCCTGATGGGTTTATACGGGCACCCTTCCACATCTCATGTCGGGGTGGTGGGGATGGAGGCCTAAAAGAATCTACAATATTCATTTCCTCCATGGAAGTAGAACGTGCTTTAATCTTTTCTTCAAACATCTTCTGCTCTAACAACTTATAACCACCACGGGACAATAAGTGTGGGGTATCATTATGTGTCTGACTGGCTTTTGCTTTGTTTCGAACCTCCAATCATAACATTCAAAATTTAATAATACGTTAATATAAACTATATTCAAATATAAAAGTGATATTAATCTGCCATTTTTCAGTTTGTCGAATCTGCACAAACTGCTGTCATGTTTCTTCATCAAGGGATGCATATTTTGTACAAGGATTTTCTTCTTTCCTTTCACCATATATATAATTTGTTGTTAATATTGATTTGAACTGACAAAACTTGACACCCACATTAGAAAGAACCTTCACTTTCAAGGTTTCCACATTCGGGATCTTGTAATGCGTCTACATTATTTGAAAGAATTAGTTCATAAACAAGAACAAAGTATAAAAGAACTTTAGATTGAACAAAGTACAAACAATTACATACCAGAATATCTTGCCAAATCATGTATTTCTCATGGTCAGTTACGTGATATCAGGACTCAGTTAAGATAAAGATCCTTTCACGAGACAGTACTCCGAGATAACTCCTATATTTCTTTGTGCATTGCCCAGTGGCCACACCAGTGTGGACATCAATAGACAAAGATATTTTGTCATCTTTATTTATCTTCTTAAACATATTCTTTAATCTTGTAGGTCCTCTACCAGTTTTTGAACGAGAAACTTTATCATCTGCCATGTTCCTGTTATCAAACAAATATGATAAGCATCAAGAATATGAAATATAATTAAAATTATATATTGTAAAACTAAACATGAATCACATGCACATACAAATATATATTCCTTTGTCATGATCATTTCGAGTTGCATGTACAACATTAACAACATCCTCGTACTCTTTATTGATGGTCGTTCTTGTAAGTGATTCAATCTCACAAATGTCATTGTTTGTATCTTCTGGGTCATTATGTTGTTTTTTTTCATGTAGCACAACAAACCAGTAGTCAGACGTAGGATCTTGGATATAGAAAACTTGGGAAGTTTGATGTGCCATTATGAATGGTTCGTCATGGTAACATATCTTTCGAAAGTCAACCAAAGTCATTCCTGATTCATCAACTTTGACACCAGTCTTATTGTCAACCCACTTGCATTTGAAAACAAGTACAATAAACTTGGTATAATTAACTTCCCAAATCTCTACTATGACACCATAATAAGGCATTGATCCTACAACAGGATTTTGATCCTTTGCAGTTTAAAACTGCATAAACTCTGCCTCCAAGGTGACTTCGCTATTTTGCAATGTACTCCTATCATCTCGAGACTTTGTGTAAAATAAACAACCATTTACTTCATAGCCTGAACAACATAAAACATCAAATTTGAGACCGTTTGCAAGCCATGTTAATGTTTTAGATGCTGATGGATCATTCATTATTTGTTGCTTAAACCATGACATGAAAGTTTTGTTATGCTCAATTAACACCCATTTTTCTGATTGTCTTGGATTTTTATATTTGATAATGTCTTTGTGTGTATCTAAGTATGATAACACCTCATCAGTGTTATTCAAGATATACAAGTGTGCTTGCAGAACCTCTTCTCTATATTTGCTTATGACATGTACACCTTTTGAAAATTTACTTATCAATCTACGAGAGTGCCAACCTTTTTTAGGAACTCCTATACATTTGGCTTTTGACAAGTACTCGGAACAAAACTCAATAGATTCTTCTGAAATGTATCTTTCAATAATGGAAGCTTCCGGACGACATTGATTCTTCACATATCCCTTCAAAATCTTCATGTATCGTTCAACTGGATACATCCATCGCATATAAACTGGCCCACACAATCTGATTTCTCTTACAAGATGAACAACCAAGTGTACCATAATATCAAAAAATGATGGAGGAAAAAACATCCCGAGTTGACACAAGATAACAATTATTTCTTCTTCAAGTTCATCCAACTTCTGAGAGTCAATCTCTTTACTACATATGGAATTGAAAAATGAACATAGTCGAGTGATTGTATGCCTAACATTTTTTGGCAAGATTCCACGAATAGTCATCGGTAGTAATTGTTGCATTAGAACGTGACAATCATGTGACTTTAAGCCAATTAGTTTCAAATCATTCATAGATACAAGACTCTTCACATTTGAAGAGTAGCCTTGTGGTACCTTAACACCTTTAAGACATTCACAAAAACTTGTTTTCTCTTTCTTTGACAAAGTGTAACACGCTGTAGGCAAGTATGTACGTTTACCAACTTCTCTCGATGCCAATTCCTCTCGTATTCATCTCAATCAAATCCAGACGTGCATTCACACCATCCTTTGTTTTGCCTTTAATGTTCAGAAGTGTTCCTATTAGACTGTCATACACATTCTTTTCTATGTGCATTACATCTAGACAGTGTCTGACATCTAACTTACACCAATACGGAATATAAAAAAAGATTGATCTCTTCTTCCATATTTCACTCACAGTTTACTTCTTCTTCATTTTTTCAAAAGTCACATTAACATTTTTTATTTTTTCATAAATTTCAACACCACTTAAGGGAGTGAGACAAATGTCATGTTCTTGGTATCCATTAAAAGCTTTTTTCAACCTACGATACAAATGATATTTCTTTAGAAATCTATGATGCCCAAGATACACAATTTTTCTTTAGTGTTTCAACTGCTCATAAGATGTCTTGTCTTCACATATTGGACATGCTCTATGGCCTTTCACATTATAACCTGACAAGTTCCCATAAGCGGGAAGTCATTGATAGTACAAAACAACATCGCATGCAATCGGAAAGATTCATTCTTAAACGCGCCAAACACATCAACCCCTTCATTCCACAATAACTTCAAATCTTCAATTAGTGGATTAAGATAAACATCTATGTCATTTCGAGGTTGTTTTGGACCAGAGATCATCATATATAACATCATGTATTTACGCTTCATACACAAAGCAGGAGGTAAGTTGTAAATCACTAACAAAACGGGCCATGAACTATGATTACTACTTAAATTTCCAAAAGGATTCATTCCATCAGTTGCCAATCCAAGTCTTAAGTTTCTTGATTCTTTTCCAAATTCAGAAAATTCTTTATCAATATTCTTCCACTGCAAAGAATCAGCAGGATGACGAAGTAGTCCATCACATTTTCTATTATCTGCATGCCACCTAAGGTTTTTAGCGTCATCTACATTTGTAAACAAACGCTTAAGCCTTGAAATTATTGGAAGATACCAAACAACCTTAGCAGAAGGACCTTCCTTTGTGAATTCATCAATTTCATCATTCTAACCAACTTTAACCTTATAACGTGACAAACCACACCTAGGACATCTTCTTAAATCTTCATACTCATTTCTGTATAAAATACAATCGTTAGGACATGAATGTATTTTTCTATACTCCATACCCATTGGACAAATTATTTTTTTTGCCTCATAATTTCGATTGGGCAAGGTATTTCCTTCTGAAAGCATGTCCTTAAGCAATTGAAACAATTCTGTAAAACTTTTTTCGGTCCATCCATTCATTGCCTTCAAATTCATCAACCTTAACACTGTTGATAATCGTGTGAAGTTAGTTGAACCAGGATAAAAAGGATTCTCTACATCATTAGACATATTTTTGAAAACTGCATTAGCAAAAGATTCTCCTCCCACATCACGAATCATGTCTTCTAATCTATCATCCATTGAGAAATGAACTTCCTTCGAAGCTCCGCGCACACTTGGCAAGTCTAACAATTCACAATGCCACGTCCATGTTGTATAACTTTTCAAAAAATCCATCACACAAAAGATGTTCTCTAATTTCAGAAACACTCAATATCCTTTCAAACAATTGACACAAGGACGCCTTATTCTTACTCCATTATTACAACTAACGACATTATGTTCTGCGAACTGTATGAATTCTTCCACCCATTTTTCAGCATCACTTATCCGTGGTGTATTAATCCAACTCCGATCCATAGAACTGCTAAACTAAGAACCAGCGCGGACTCAGAACCAATGCGTTCAATATGTTATCATTAAAAAAAATAAATTAAAATTGCCGAAGGTTGGACACTTCCGGACTCAGAACCAGTGCGTTCAATATGTCAAAACAATATATAATCATTAAAAACTAAATCAAAATTGCCAAAGGTCAGACACCACCAGACTTAGAATCAGTTCATTCCATATATAGAAACAATATCTAATCATTAAAAACTAAATTCATATTGCCGAAGGTCGTTCGTTCCACCTTGGATTTGGATTCTTCAAAGCACATGATCACTCTTGATCAACAATCTCCCCCTATTTGATGAAGAAAAATCCCTGATTGCTTGTGTTGATCTTGATTGAATCTGAAACAGCACCTGCAAAACAAAAATCTATGCAATGCAGAGCATCTCTCATAGCAGGTTATTGCTGAACAAGATGCTTTGATGTCTCCAAATCCAAGAGGAAAGCTTGAAGACCTTGCTGCTGGGTGTGTGTGTTGTCTAGTTGTTTGAAACTTGTTAATTCACTTCTTAAGATGATCCAAGTTCATTTGAATCTTTAACCTTTTGAAAAGATGTGTTTTTCTAAAAATCTGTCAAAAATTCAACAGGTTGTTTTACCTAACAACTGGTTGTTTTACCTTAGCTATTTTTGAAAAACTTGGTTGACTTTGTTGTCAAACCAAAACAATCGATTGTTTCGACAAAACAACCGATTGTTTTCCTGAAAACCTTAACAAAATTCTGTTAAGCGGTTTTAATATGTTTTAAATGATCCTAACTAACTTGGCTCCTTTATTAAATGCTTTTGACCACTTCGTGGGTCTATATAAAGGTGGTTTTACGCTCCTAATCTTAGAGTAACAGAAAGAGTTTATCAAAACAGTTTTTCCAAGATTTGAAAGAGCTTTGGATCATTCTTAAGTGTGTGGAATAGGATTGGGTTGTATTTCTGAACTATAAGCTTTGTAATACTCAGGTGTATTCTATTCCCTTCTTCCTTGATTACTGTATTTCTGTAGTTGTGTTGCCAAGGAGTGTTGTGTGTTCTTGAGGGGTTCAAGATCAACACTCTCGGTGTGGTTTGCCAAAGGTAGTGTGTTTCTTGAGGGGTTCAAGGTCACTACTTTGGTGTGTGGTGTTTGTAATCTGGTTTTGATTGCATAGTGGAATACCCAGTGGTTTTTGGGGACTGGATGTAGCTCTTGGTGTAAGAGTGAACTAGTATAAATTGCTTGCGTGCTTATCTCTTACCCTTAACTCTTTAAATTTTGTTTTTAAGTTGTTTTTATAAACTACTGATAAAAACAACCGATTGTTTCGAAGAAACAACCGATTGTTTTTCTAATATCATCTTCAAACAGTTTTGGTTCTTTGTTTCTTTGATTTCTTTCTCTGTCATTCAGCATTGATTTTCATTATACCTTCAAAGTTTGCGAAAATCCCCCTTAAACAATTCACCCCCCCTCTCGTTTAAGGCCATATATTCTAACAATTGGCATCAAGAGCTTGGTTCTTGAAAGATATTCAAGTTTTGATCCTAAATCTTTTTCTATGGCTGAAAAACTACCTTTTGGGGAGGGTGCCTCAATTAACAGGCCACCTATGTTTTGTGGATTGAATTATCAAATATGGAAGGTTAGAATGAAATTCTTTGTTGAATCTATAGATAGAAAAATTTGGAATGTTATTACAAATAGCTATCTCATGCCTATATCTGAAAATGTTTCTTCTGAAATAGAACATCTTGATTGTGTAGCTATGAACATCATTGTATCTGCACTTGATTATAATGAATTGCTCAAGGTTTCAGAATGAAGTTCTGCAAAAGAAATGTGGAATACCCTTGAAGAGTATCACAAGAATCCAAGGAGAGCCTTGATGGACAAAGAAGAATCTTCTGCTGAATCTTTCTCTTCAGAATCCAGAAAGGAGGTTTGTCTTATGACAAAAGAAGAATTTGGATCAAGTCAAGCTGCAGGGAACAAAAACTGTCAATGTGATGAGAGTGAAGAGGAAACATTTAGGTTGCTGTTTAAGAAATTCAGCAAGTCCCTAAAGAAGAGAAACAACAAAAGTGACTCATTCAACAGGTATGATAACAAGAAACCTACTGAGTTTAACACTAACAAATATACATGCTTTGGATGTGGTGAACAGGGTCATATTAAAATTGAATGTCCCAACAAAAAGAGGAAAAACTTCAAGAAGAATGAGAAGAAAGGAAAATCAAGAAGAGCTTACAATGGTGACTCATCAAGCTCCTCTTCAAGTGATGAAGAAGAAGCAAATTTATGTCTAATGACAAAACAAGAAAGTGACACAAGCAGTGTAAGTTCAAGCTCTTCCATTAATGTTGAAAATTATAGCCAACTTCTTGAGGCTTTCAATGAGACTCATGAAGAAGCTAATAGGTTGGCTCTTTTAAATAAACGGTCGAAAGGTTTAAACAACTCATTGGAAAATAGAGTCAAGATCTTGGAAGAAGAGTTGAACAATTCAAAAACTGATTTTGAAAGTTTGGAAATGATTTACAAAAACTCTTCTTGCAAGTGTGATTCTAGCTTTTGTGAAAATTGTTAATCACTTGAAAAGAAAGTCCACTACCTTTTAAAAACCATGGACAAGTTTTCCAAAGGCCAATCCAATCTTGAAACTGTTCTTGCTTCTCAAAAATGTGTTTTTGGCAAGGCTGGGTTGGGGTTTAATCCAAACAGCAAGAACAAATCTGTTTCAAAACCCTTTTCAAGTTTCTTTGAAAAACAACCTGTTGTTTTATCGAAACAACCGGTTGAAATTTGTCATTACTGCATGAAAAAGGGCCACACTATTAGATTCTGCAGAGTAAGAAGGTTTTATGTTCCTAAAGGTATTTTGAAATGGGTTCCTAAGGTTTCTAAGCTTCCTAAGGTTCATACTAACATCATTGGACCCAAATTCACAAGGGGACCAAATCTTGCTTCTTAATCTTTTCTTGTAGGTATCCTTGGCAGCCAAGAATCACTTTTGGACTTGAAGAATGACTGCTAAAGGGAAGTATATCAAGAGCAAAGACAATCTTTGTACCTATACTTTCAATTGTATATGTCTTGCAGAGTTCCTTGAATGTTAAGAGACATCCTTGGCACATGCATAGTGTTGATCAAAAGAGAAACTTCAAAGAGAGTATGTGTGTTTTCATTTCTCAATTTATGTAAGTATGCCTTATGATCGTATGGACATCTCAAAGTCTTCTTTTTGGGTGAATATATTGGGGTTCTCTGTGCAAAGGTATGAACAAATTGCATACTGCATTTTCATAAATTTAAAAGGTAATTCTTGGTTATGAAAAATGTTTTTTTGCTGTCACAGTAAAACAACCGATTGTTTCTGCGAAACAATCGATTGTTTTTCCTCTGGCACCTTTGTATAATGTTGTCAAGTTTGCTTATGCATGATTAAACCATTTCTCTTTTTCAAATCTTGCTTTTGGACAAATATACATTGAGTGTGCCTTAGAATTTGATAATAAAAGTTATATCCATTTGTTTTCTTGAAAGCTCTATGTCATGTTCTATTCTTGAAATGTCATCATTGTTTGTACTGCTGGACTACTCTATTATCATTCTGATTTCTGCTTTGTACAACCCTTCTCATTGTCTATTTGTAGATCAAATAGGGGGAGAAGTTTATGCTTGATTTGGTTGTATAGTTAGCTTTAAATCTGTGCATTATGTTGTTGCTTCTCTGCACTTGAAAACACTTGATTACTTCAAATTTTCTGGTTTTTCTGCTAATGTTGTATATGCAGAAAACTGGTTTGTGTGTGTCTTGTTATCTTGTTGCTATACTTGCATGTATATGCATCAATTCTGTGTTACAGGACCTTTTAAGTACATGTGTTATGATGAAGAATGATCAAAGTTCTACAAAGGTTTATACAGAAGAAGATGAGCAGAACATCACCTTGGAGAAGCTGAAATCCTGTCCAAAAAAAAAAAAACAACTGATTGATTTTGCGAAATAACCGGTTGAAATTCTGCAACAGGAAGAGCTACCAAAGGAATGGACAATTCCAAGGGATCTTTCAGTGGAGAACATCATTGGATGCAAATGGTTTTCAAAAACAAGCTGGATGAATCTGGAGTAATCACAAGGAACAAGGCAAGGCTTGTGGCTAAAGGTTATAATCAAGAACAAGGCATAGATTATGGTGAAATCTTTGCTCCAGTTGCAAGATTAGAAGCTGTAAGGTTGCTGCTGGCTTTTGCTTGTTTGAGGGGATTCAAATTGTTTCAAATGGATGTTAAGAGTGTTTTCCTCAATGGAATCATCAATGAGGAAGTCTATGTTGAACAACCACTGGGCTTTGAAGATCATCAACATCCTAACCATGTATACAAGCTGAAAAAGGCCTTGTATGGGCTTAAGCAAGCTCCAAAGCAGTGTGGTATGAAAGGCTTAGTAACTTGTATATGTTCATCTTATGTAAAGTAAGTTGTATATGTTCATCCTATGCTTTTGGCTTCATAAGATCAAATGAGATTCTAAACATGCTTGAGGTAATGCAAAGGTATGAATGTATTTCATTATGCATTTCCCATGACTTTGAAAGATGATTTGCTTTGAAAAATAACACTTTCTTGTTGACTCAAGAAAACAACCGATTGTTTTCACGAAACAACCAATTGTTTTACCTCTAGAACACTTCAATAAAGTTGTCATCATTTCTTATGCATGATCACAACTGTTTCTTTTCTTTCATAATTCATTATGAGTCAAATATGCATTCTTTGTGCCTCTGAATTAGATCATAAAGATATATATTCTTTGTTTTCCTTGAAATTCAAAGCTTTTTATGAATGGCAACCACATTGGTGATAATGGGGTTGATGAATATTTTTGAATGAATCTTTGGAACATCTGGAAGGTTTGCTCTTAACAGAAGAAAGAATATTTCTACCAAATCCACCTCTTAAGCAATCATTTGACCAACTTGAATTGCTGGATGAAGAAAAGATAAGGGGAGAAATTGTGGTCTCCTTGCTGAAATTTCTGGGGTCTATGGTACTTTGATTTTGCTGCTGTCATAGCTCTGATACGCCATAGATCTTTGCTGCAAATTTGATATGGTATCAAAGATTTGTTGCTGCAATGGTGCTGCTACAACACACAGGTTTTCTGGTTTATCATGTTGTTGCTATATGCTGGTTTTCAATGCTGGAAATTCTGTTGTTTGTATCCCTTCTTTCATTCTATTTGAAAAGACAAATAGGGGGAGAATGGTGTGGTTTTATGTGTTGTGGTGTTGTTGATACACTATGGTGTTATCTGGTTTTATCATGGTTTAAATTCTGCTGCTGCCATGTTATTATTCACCATAGTTCTGCTGCACACAAGTCTCATTTTGGCACTAGTTTTTATTGTTATTTGACTGGTTTTTCTGCTTAAAGGCTTATGCAGAAAACTGGTTTTGGGTGCCTTGGTATCCTGCTGGTATACTTGCTTTGTATATGCACAAATTCTGTTTTGCAGGACCTTTCAAGTTAAAAAACAACAACACAAACAAACCAGGGATTTGTCTTCATCAAATAGGGGGAGATTGTTGAACAAGATGCTTTGATGTCTCCAAATCCAATTCAACACTCTCGGTGTGGTTTGCCAAAGGTAGTGTGTTTCTTGAAGGGTTCAAGGTCACTACTTTGGTGTGTGGTGTTTGTAATCTGGTTTTGATTGCATAGTGGAATACCCAGTGGTTTTTGGGGACTGGATGTAGCTCTTGGTGTAAGAGTGAACTAGTATAAATTGCTTGCGTGTTTATCTCTTACCCTTAACTCTTTAAATTTTGTTTTTAAGTTGTTTTTATAAACTGCTGATAAAAACAACCGATTGTTTCGAAGAAACAACCGATTGTTTTTCTGATATCATCTTGAAACAGTTTTGGTTCTTTGTTTCTTTGATTTCTTTCTCTGTAATTCAATACCTTCAAAGTTTGCGAAAATCCCTCTTAAACAATTCACTCCCCCTCTCGTTTAAGGCCATATATTCAAAACAGTTATGATGGCACATAAACCAGTTTCCTACACAATCATAACAGTAGAAAAAACAGCCAAAAAGCTCAACTAAATCACACCAAACTGCAGCACCATACAAACCAGATTGCAGCAGAATTTTAAAACAGAGTTATAGCAGTTTGTAGCAGTTTGTAGGACAACACATAAACCATATTCTCCCCCTATTTGTCTTCATAAATAGACTTTAAGAAGAGATAAAAACAGAATAGTTCAACATAAAGCAATATAAGCATAGAAAGTATAACAAAACTTGGCTTCAATCTTCTTTCCCATACTGCAGCTCAAAAAGTTGGTTCTAAACAACTTCAATCTGTTCATCAAGGGTCTGAAAACGTGTATCCATGCTTTGAAATCTGTTGTCAAAGTTCTGAAATTTTTTGACACAAAGATCATGAAGATTCCATTGGTTTTCAGCAAAGTTGTCCAACCTATTGACCATGAAACTCTCAAAGGAAGACATTGAAGGAATCCTATTTCCTTGATGTCCAACACTTTTTCCAGCACCTAAGTTAGTAGCAGGTTGTTCTTCATTTTGAACATTCATATTAGCACCTTCAGCATCTTCTTGATCTTCTTCACCATGTTCAACATGAATTCCACTTGAGGAACCACCACGTTCACCATCCTTACTTACCCATCTTCCATTAATCTTGGTAAAACCCATCTTGCTTAGTGAACCATTGTTCACTTCATGTGTTGATTTCACCAACTCAGATGTTTCATCCTCAAGATTCACTTCAAAATAGTTTAAGAATTAAGAAATCAAGATAGCATAAGGATAATGATAGTCACTTAACCTCAGATTTTTGCATGTGTTCCTTGATGATATGGATCCAATTGATCTTGACTTTACTCATTATGCAATATATGTAGACAAGATCTTCCTCAGTGAGAACAGAATGATTGCTTCCTCTTGGTGTTAGAATCCAAGTGACAATGAGAGCCAACAATCTTTCATTCAATTTCAACCCTCCAACATAACAAGTTCTTACTTGTGCATGAGGATTCTTCAAACAACTTTTGTAATATTGAATTTTGTTGAAATCTTCCACCACACCAATGTTCCCTTTGTTGATTCTCAAACCAGCATACTTTAGGCCAGTCACAGCAGCCCACACCTCATGAGTGATCTCCATATCCACACCCTTGACATGAGAGACAAAATTGTTACCTTCAAACTTTAAATTGGTGTAGAAAACCCGAATAAGATCCGGATAGATGTTCCCTTTCATCTCTAAGAACCTCTTCAGCAGTTGTTCTTTGAGTAGTCTTCTCACATCATCCAACTTTTGACTCTTCAACCAACTAAAAGAGACAACTTTTGGATTGTTTATCACTTTTCTACTTGTTTCAAAGCGATATTTCTCAATCGATTCATTGCCTCCTAAAAACCAGCCTTCAAGACGTCCTCCTTATCTTACAACTCTGGTTTTAATCCTTTTTTATGATGGAGGAGTGGAATCCATGAAACCAGAATGAGATAAATCAGAGAAACAAAGGAAGATATGAGATGCAACAAGAGATATGCCAATGGGTTGTTTTTGTGTAAAAAAAATAGTTGTAGAGGGTTTTATAGCAAAACATAAATCCTCTCTGATCCTTTGGTTGCAGTGGGTTTCAGTCTTCAAGAAGAGGAATCTGGTCCAATCTTGCACAGAACCACGTCAGCCCTTACCAGAAAATCACATGGTCAGCACATGTGGATTTGACTAGTCATAAAGGCACTTGAATTTCCATGATATGGAATATATTCCTTTTATGACAAGAAACAACTTTCTCCTGAACCAAATCAGACCTCATGACTGCTTTATTGACTCATAATCTTTTTAAAAAAAGAAATCTGTAAAAGATAGAATGCATAAAGAAATTAAATCATTTTTATGCAGTGCTGTCAGAGAAGAAACAATCGGTTGTTTCGAGAAAACAATCGGTTGTTTCGAGAAAACAATCGGTTGTTTCGAGAAAACAATCGGTTGTTTCGAGAAAACAATCGGTTGTTTCGAGAAAACAATCGGTTGTTTCGAGAAAACAATCGGTTGTTTCGAGAAAACAATCGGTTGTTTCGAGAAAACAATCGGTTGTTTTCTGAAGCAACAACAATGTTTGAGTTTAATAAAAAATGTAATTGTACATATACACATAGATGAAGATTTTAGCATGAATTTATAATAGAAAAACAAAGACAAAGAAAGTCTTATCCTTTTGTCATGGAGTCCCTTCAATGAGTCATTTTTCATGATCAAGAATGCTTCTTTTGGCTTTCAAGACGCCTTGAGCTGGTACAGAACCTTAATTCAATTCCAGACAAAATCCTTTTCTTCCAAAAGCTTGATCTGATAACTCAAGACCCCATACTTCTTTTAGTATCCCTGCAACACAATAAATTCAAGCAACAAGATTTGGTCCCCTTACAAATGTGGGTCCTTTTGATTCAGCTTTATCACCGGAAACTTCAGAGCCTTTGGGAATCCATCTCATAATACCTTTAGGAACAGAATATTTTCTAATTTTACAGAATGTAACTGAGTGACCTCTCTTCATGCAGTAAAAACATGTAACAACCGATTGTTTCGATCTTTCAATCGGTTGTTTTTCTGACACTTTTGAAAAAGGCTTTGAAATCCCATTTTTCTTGTTTTGAGGATTAAACCCCAAACCAAATTTTCCAAAAGCACATTTTTGGGATGCCAAGACAATTTCAAAGTTGGATTTACCCTTTGAAATTTTATTCACAGTTCTTACAAGATAGTGAACCTTACTCTCAAGAGTTTTACAATTTTCACAAACTTTAGAGTCACACAAGTAAGAAGAATTTTTGCAATGCATTTCAAGATTTTCAAAACTTTTCCAATTCTTCTTCAAGAGTCTTGACTCTATTTTCAAGCCATTTATTCAACCCTTTCAATCAGTTGTTTAAGAGAGCCAATTTGTTAGCTTCTTCATGAGTTTCTTTAAAAGCTTGAAGCAATTGACTATAGTTTTCAGCATTTAAGGAAGCACAAGAACTTACACTGCTTGAGCTGCTTGAATCATCATCTCCTTGAGCCATCAAACACAAATTGGCTTTTTCATCTTCACTTGATGAGGAGCTTGATGAAGAGACTTCATTTTCATCCCAAGCAATATATGCTCTTTTTTATTTCCCTTTCTTTTCCTTATTGCTTGACTTCTTTTCCTTGCCTTCTTTATTTGGGCAATCAGCTTTTATATGCCCTAGTTCTCCACAACCAAAGCAAGTGTAATTGTTAGAATTGAAATCACTAGTTTTCTTGTTTTCATACCTTTCTTTGTTGGATTCTTATTGCAGTTTCTCTTCAATAATTTGCTGAACTTTTTGGACAACAAACTAAGAGTTTCTTCCTCACTTTCATCACTTGAGTCTTGCTTATTCTTATGCTTGGTAGTTTTCAAGGCAATGTTCCTTACATGCTTGTCTTCATTTTCTTGAACATTGAGTCTATTCATCTCCAACTCATGTTCTCTAAGCTTTCCAAACAAGGAGGTTGTAGTCAAAGAAGTCAAGTCCTTTGATTCTGAGATAGCCGTGACTTTAGGTTGCCAAGATCTATTAAGACACTATAGAATCTTGATGTTCAACTCCTTTTTGTCAAAGGTTTTTCCAAGACTCATTAGATGATTGATAATGTGAGTGAATCTCTTTTGTACTTCAACAATTGATTATCCTTCGAGCATTCTGAACATCTCATACTCTTGTATTAGAGTATGTTTCCTTGCTCTTTTCACATCATTTGTTCCTTCATGGGTGACCTCTAGAGTATCCCACATTTCCTTAGTAGATGCACATTGTGAGATCCTGAAAAATTCATCAAAGTTCAATGTAGAGGTTATGATATTCTTGGCAATACAATAAAACTTGGCCTTTTTATTTTCAGCATCAGTCCATTGGGACCATGGTTTTTCAATAGAAGATCCATTATTTTCCAATTTAGGAATAAAAGGGTCATTTTCAATTGCATCCCAAATTCTTTTATCAAGAGATTCAACAAAGATTTTCATTCTAACCTTCCAAAACTGATAATTCAAACCACAAAACAAAGGTGGCCTGTTAATTGAGGCACCCTCCCCAAAAGGTAGTTTTTTAGCCATAGAAAAAAGATTTTAGGATCAAACTTGAATATTTTTCAAGTACCAAGCTCTTGATGCCAATTGTTAGAATATATGGCCTTAAACAAGAGGGGGGGGGGGATTGTTTAAAAGGGGCTTTTGAAAACTTTTTCAGGTTTAATGAAATTCTTTGTTTAAATCCAGTACAGGATTCAAGTTAGCCAAGAACTCAAGCAATTATACAACAATACACAGAAAAAAACAATCGGTTGTTTATATCAATTAAGCTTAAAACAAAATTTAAATGAGTTCAGGGTAAGAGAAAAATACACAAACAATTTATACTGGTTGACTCTTAATCCAAGAGCTACATCTAGTCCCCAGAAAACCACTGGGTAATCCACTAAACAATCAAACCAAATTACAAAACACAAACCACCAAAGTAGTGACCTTGAACCCTTCAAGAAACACACTACCTTTGGTAAACCACACCAAGAGTATTGATCTTGAACACCTCAAGAACATACAATACTCCTTGGCAACACAAACCATAAATACAGTAGGTTTAGAAGGGATTACACTTGTTCACAGTACAATCTGAATTGAATACAATTGCAATCCTATTCCACTCTCACTTGCTGGATGTGAATCTTGAAAACTTAAAATCAAATCTGTCAAATTGAATTTCTCAAAACTGTGTCTTAATTATTTGAAAACATAAACAAATCATTTATATTTTCCAAAGATTGGTCAAAGCAATTAATGAAGGAGCATATTCAATTAGAAAACATTTAAAATAGATTCACCATTCAAAACTGAATTCTGTTAGGATTTTGAAAGAAATGTTGAACCTTGTGATGTTCAATGTTTTGAAGAATCCAAATCCTTTGAAGGATGTTGAAGCCTCTGCTTTGCTTGATGTTGCTGTGCTTGTTTAAGCTTTGTTCTGGGGTAGTTTATATGTTGTAATCCACCATTGTATTAAATCTCAAGCAATTAGCATCTCAATCTTTATAAAAGTAAAATGTTTTCAAACTAAGTTGAAAAACCGATTTTTTTGTCGAAACAACCGATTGTTTACACTTAGGTGTTTTGAGAAAGATTGAAAATTGTTTTCAAATAGTTGAAACTGTTAAGTACCAAAACAACCGATTGATTCGAGGAAACAACCGATTGTTTGTTTTGGGACCATAACAGAAAAACTGTTTTCTTTGACTGAGCTTTAAATGCTTTAACTGTATACGCTCCAGTCATTAAATGCTTTGACCAATCTTTTAATGCAATTTAAGAGTTTGTTAAGATTTGATAACAAACTATATCTTTGAATATATTCAGAAAAACAGATTTAAGAATTAAGAATCTTTTGACAAAGTTTTTCTAAGAGAGTTTTCAAAGTGCTGAGATTGCTTAAAGAGTTTTGTGATTGATCAAGGTGCTGGAATAGGATTCTACTTGTATTGATTTCAGATATTCATCTGTAACAAGTGTAATCTTTGTAATCTGTTGAACAATTTGTTTCTGTGTTTGCCGAGATTGGCTGTGTGTTCTTGAGGTGTTCAAGATCAGCAATCTTAGTGTTGGCCAAGGAGAGTGTGTTTCTTAAGGTGTTCAAGGTCATTCTCTTGGTTGTGGTGTAAGTGATCAAGTGGTGATTGCTTAGTGGATATCCTCAGGGTTTCTGAGAAGACTGGATGTAGCTCTGGTTTGGAGTGAACCAGTATAAACAACTGTGTACAATCTCTCTATCTCTAACTCTTTAAATTCAGTTTATTTGTTGTTTGCTGGTATAAACAACCGATTGTTTCTACGAAACAACCGATTGTTTTTCTAGTACTACAGCTTTTGCTTGCTGTTTTGGCTAACTGAATTGCTTAATCAATTGGTTTCTGAAATAAGTTCATTCTAGATTTGAAAAGTTTGCGAAAACCCCTTTAAACAATTCACCCCCCTCTAGTTTAAAGCCATCTTTTCTAACAAGAAACAATCGGTTGAAACCACGAAACAACCGATTGTTTTGGCTTGACAGTTAAGTCAACCAAACCAAAACTTTCCAACCTTTTTCAAAACTCGTAAAAGCAAAACAATCAGTTGATTCGACAAAAAAACATGTTGTTTTTCACTTAGTTGGACAAACACTTGATTTCAAAAAGGTTTTAAATCACATCAGTTTTAGATTCAACAAAGGAGTGGATCACACTTTATTCTACCCAGATCCCACCGAAACACAATAGCAACACCAGGCTTTCATCAAACACCTTGGATTTGGATTCTTCAAAACACATGATCACTCTTGATCAACATATGTTACCAATGTTACATTGTTCAAAATGTTTAAAGTAATAGATTTAATGTTTCATGTGATAAATAAATTTCACACGTGATAAACAAACCTAGTTCACCTTATTCATCATCCTTCATGACCATTGTGCAAAAGCTTACACCAGGTCACGACATCCTAAATCATTTTTTGTGAATGACCAACACATTAACCTCAACCATACTCGAGTCCAATTGGCCAATACTTCAATAAATGAAACCATTCATATTAAATCTAATCACAATTAAGCATACAAAAATGAATTTTTAAAATAATTATAGCAATACTGTCAAGAAAGTTCAATTCAAAAGTATGCTTACAATAGATATTTATTTTATGGTATAATTTTGGTACTGGACCGGAGCACTCAGAGCTCAGCGCTCGATGGTCGGACCTCAGCACCTGCCATAGGTAGGTCAGTTCGGCTCTTGGGCCAAGTTGGCGAGCCATGTGATTGGGCCCCAGGTGTATATATTAGTCCCTTTTCGTATAACCCTTCATGCATAAGGCCTAGGCGGCCAACGAGGGGTAGTTATGGATCTAGGGGTGCGCTTAGTGCGCATAAGGTCTAGTTCAAGTAAAACATTTTCTTTTAAACCTAAGCCCATGTGTGCTAGGGCACGTAAAGGTTAGGTTGCAGGTATGCAAAAGAGGAGCGTAGAGCCACGTGGAGGGTGCCTACGTAAACAGATTGTACCTCTGATGCCGGTACATGAGTTGGTACCCTAGTGATTATTCTGTTATTATTTTATGCACTCCCTGGAGGAAAGATTTTGTTCTGTTGCAGCACCGTAAGGGTGTGCCCTTAAGCAGAATATTTTCCTGTTGAGTATCCTTTCAGTTGAGATTATATTCTCGTGATAGAAAGTTGTTACAAGAGGTAAAATATAAAAGGGACTTAAGATCCCAGGTTAAGGTATGTTGTTTCTAAGACTGAAACTTGCTACTTCTTAAATTCTGATAAGCCCTGTACTGACTTGATCATCGGAGTGCAATCAACAGGTAAGGCCCCCCTCTGTCTCAACGGAGTCGTGTTCCAACGCAACAAAGGGAAGAGCAAATTCCAACAAAGATAGACGGAGCTAGAGCTTGTGATCGAAGTCAACCGACAAGAACATTTGGCGCCCACCGTGGGGCCCGATAAAACCAGGTCCCACCCGTAGTGGTGCTCGAGTTCTTATATGTGACGAGGAATACAAGGCAAGGTCCGTTAGGATCTGAAGGGAGTGAAAACCCCACCATTCAACAACTTATGAAGACTGTGAGTGCTCTATAGGAGGCGATAGCGACATCCAAGGCTGAGCAGGAGAGACTCATGGCGGAAGTTCGAGCCGAGCAGGTTTGAAAGATTCTTGTTCAGAGGCACACAATCCCACGTCAGTCAGCACCAAAAATCACATGGAAAGCACATGTAGACTTTTAATTTTCCATTAGTCGTAAAAGGCTCTTAATTTTCCAAGAAGATATGGAATATATTCCATTTATGACCAATGTAACTTCCTTTCAAAGCGAAATCAGACCCATGTGAAATGCAATTTGACTTGTAACAACTTGGTGGAAGAATCTGCAACAGAAGCAATGCATAGAGAATTGAATCCAATTTAATGCAATGTTGTTAAAGGGGAAACAATTGGTTGTTTTGGGAAAATAATCAGTTGTTTTTCTCTAACAGCAATTAAGACATTTCACAAGCCAAGGATTATTGGCACAGAAGAATCATAATAGAAATACATACTACCTTTCCATAGATTAGTGATTTTGTATTTAAAGACATCTAATGAGATCATTCATAATCATGTGAAGGAAAACATCATTTTAAAAGAAAACTCTTATTCTTTAGAGAAGGTTTTACTATCAAATAGCTATGGTACATGATTAAAGAGATTCACTTGGCATTTAAGCAATCGAAATACAAATAAGATATGCAACAAGAATTCCATTTTAAATCCTTTCTTTCACACTTGATACTCTAGCTCAAGGATTCTGAATTCTTTTAGATAACCCACAAAAGAATAAGATCAAGCACCAAGATTTGGTCCCCTTACAAATTTGGGTCCATAGGAGTTAATTTGGTCATAAAAGCCCTTAAGATTCTTAGGAACCCACTTTAAAATACCCCTGGGAAAAAAACTTTTCTCACTTTACAGAACCTAATAGAATGGCCTTTTCTCATACAATAAAAAAAAGAAACAATCGATTGTTTCGACTTCTCAATCAGTTGTTTTTCTATAATGGTTGAAAAAGGTTTTGAAATGCCACTATTCTTGCTTTGTGGATTAAAACCAAGTCCAGATTTTCCAAAGACACAATTTTGAGATGTTAATACAGTCTCAAAGTTGGATTTTCCTTTTGAAAGTTTATTCACAGTTTTCATAAGATAATGAATCTTATTTTCAAGAGATTCACAGTTTTTACCAAAGCTTGAGTCACACTCACAAGAAGAGTTTTTGTAAATCAGTTTTTGAATTGTTTAACTCTTCGTCCAAGATCTTGACTCTATTTTCCAACCAATTGTTTTGACTTTTCAACCGATTGTTCAAAAGGGTCAATCTTTAAGCTTCTTCATGAGTCTCTTTAAAGGACTCAAGAAGTTGATAGTAATTTTCATCATTAATGGAAGAGTTTGAACTTACATTGCTTGATGTAGATTCTTCCTTTGCCATCAAACACAAATTGACTTTTGTAAGTTCTGAAGATGAGCCAGAAGAAGACATGTCATTGTCTTGCTAAACAATTCCACTTGAGTCTTCATGAGTGCTTTCAAGAGTATCCCACATATCCTTTGCTGAAACACACTTTGAAACTGAAAAGCTCATTAGTATCAAGAGTAGATGTAATAATATTATTTGGAAATACAATCAAGTTGAACCTTTTTACTTTCACTCTTAGTCCATTGGAACCAAGGTTTTTCAGAGAAAACTTTATCTTTCTCAAGCATAAGAATCAAAAGACCATTTGTAATAGCATCCCAGATTTTTCTACCATAGATTTAACAAAAAAATTTATTATAATCTTTTAGAGTTGATAGTTTACACCACAAAACAGAGGTGGTCTATTAATAGAAGCACCCTCCCCAAATGGAAGTTTATCAGCCATGTAAAAGAGATTTTTGAATCAAAACTTGAGTGACTTTTAAGCCCCTAGCTCTTGATGCCAATTGTTAGAATTAAAGGCTTTAAACAAGAGGGGTTGAATTGTTTAATGAAAGATTTTCAAAAATAGTGGACAAGAATGGAGATTAATGAAGAAGCACAGAAGAAGCAATCAAATCACCTAAGAAACAAAATTGTTTTACCAGACTTTACCAATTCAATTAAGATTTTTAAAAAACAATCAATTGAAAGCTCAATTCAATCGATTGAATTGGCCTTGACTGTAAGGTTAGCCAATTTCAGCTTTTTCAAATCCACTAAGTGTAAAACAACCGATTGAAACGATAAATCAACAGGTTATTTTTCACTACTTTGAAAACCAATTTTCTTTTGAAAGAACTTGATTGATTCAGTTTTGGATTTCACTTTTCTTTTCACTTTTCTTTTGGGTTCTATTCCTTTAAATTATCTTGGTGTTCTGATCTTTGTTGGTGATCCTAAGTCTCGTTATTTTCAGTCTTTGGCTGATAAGGTTAAAACTAAATTAGCCACTTGAAAAGGTAAAATTTTAAGCATGATGGGGATGATTTAATTAGTTAACTCTATATTTTGGTATTATGGTATACCATTTTTAAATTTATGGATGGCCTCTTATTCTTATAAAAGATGTTAACAGATGGATTAGAAATTTTATTTGGATTGAGGATATTAATAAGGCATGTTTGGTTACTATTAAATGGAATTTTGTTTGTAGTTCTAAGAAGGATAGGGGTTTACTTAATTTGCAAGTGAAAACACAAAGATCATCTCTTCTCGTTAACTTTGGATTTTGCCTAGAGTAATATGTCTTGGTCTATTATTATACGTGCCAAATTCTTGAAATCTAAGTATTTGAAATTTTGTCTATTTGGCTTGACATTAATGAATATTATGATATTATTACATGAAATGATTTTTTCTTCTAAATGCATTTTCTTTATTACTAAGGTGTCTTATCTTTAAAGAATTGGTCTTACCTCTACTGTTGTTGATGGTTGGAATGACACTAGTTAAGATCTTTCTCTCTATATATATATGTAGACATCCTAATATTCATTTTATTAATCATATAATGCTCTCATATTTGCCTGATGTTCCTAATTGGAGGATGGAGGACAGTGGAGTTCTTAATCAAAAAGTTGTTAGGGATTTTTTTATCTTCTTCTTGTGACAAGGGAAGTTAATTTGTTCTAGTTTCATTCCTCCTACTAAATCTTTAGTGCTTTGGAAGGTACTTCATAAGAGGCTTTGTCGCAACTAGGGTCACGAAGAGAAAACGAAATATTTAATTGGTTTTTGAAAAAATAGAGATGAAGTCGCCACCATAGTTTATTATGAAAAACTACAGAAAAATCAGAAAATGATGGTCTGCGAAAATGGATTGGGTCCTAGAGTTTATTACATCTTGTGAAGGTATTAGCACTCTACAATGTCTGTCCGAAGATGATACCTTTAATTGAAGGTGCAAAACAAATGTGGTTGCTTAGAACATTTCCCCGTAATAAAGAAACAAAATATATTTTCAAAATAAAGAAATATTTTGAAAGGTTTTTATTTGGGTCCGATAAGGATTAATTGATCCTATATATTTCCATTCACAATGGAAAATCAGGGTTTACGCAGTTCTAAATGTTATACTAGTTGAAAAAGGTTGTGTTAGTGTGAGTTGGGCTTTTTGAAAAAAGTGAAACAAGATTTTTAAAAAAGTGAACCCGACAATGATGGGCCTTTCTCATACCTATTTCTGTTCATAACAGAAAAATAGGGATCACGTATTTCTGGTTTAAAAGATTATTTGTTGTTAATTTTATTTTTTGAAATTTTATATTTTTTGGTTTTTTTAATGTCAAAACTATTTGTTTCTATTTTTACAATTTATTAAATATTTTTAAAATGAGAGGGATTATGTAGGTAAAAGAGGGGTGCACAAGTCAAAGGGTAGTTGGGCTAGCGGAATTGGGCCATATTTTTTAAAATAAGAGGAGGTGTGAAGGTTAAAGATGGATGCAACAAGGTAAAGGGTAATTTGGTCAACGAAATGGGACTATATTCTTTTTTAAAACAAGAGGAGGTGCGACGGTAAAAGAGTGGTGGAACGAGAAAAAAGGTAGTTTGGGCAGCAGAATGGGCCCAAATTCTTCTTTTTAAGATAAATTCTTCCTCCACTCCATACCTTTCCCTCACATACTATTAATTAGGAAAAGTCAAGTTTACCTTTTCAGTTTTTTTTTTTAAAACATAACCTCACAGTTTGAAATGACTTCAGCTGCACCTTGCACCACATACCTCCTTTCCAGATACAACATTTTGAGAGAGTAATTTCATTATTTGAACGTGTGTGAGAGGATGACGAAAATGTTTGTTGTATTCGAATTCTCCAATGCCATTTTTTTAGATTTGTTTGAGGTTGGGGCGACGGCTGGAGCAGCTGCTGGGTGCGTGGGGCGGCACTGGTGTGCGGTGCGTGGAGGAGTATGCATGGTGGTGTGTGCTCTGGGCGTCGACTGATGGGATAACTGGTGGCAGGACTGCTGCAACGTTTGTCGTTGGTGGAGTGGTGCGGTGAGAGGTGTGGTAGTGAGGGCAAAGGTGGAGAGAGATGAAGAGTTGCTGGAAAATCCTAAATGAGTGAGTGAATGAGAGAGAGAGAAAAAGAACTAAATGTGAATGAGAGTTATAGTGTGTGAGAAAGAATCAGATTGAGTGAGGAGAAGCGTGAATGAGTGTCCTCAAGTGAGAGTGTGTTGATTTCCTTTTAAAGGTGATGGGTTAATGTGAGAGAAGTTAAAATAAGAAAAAGAAGGTGAGATAAGTGGCGATAAGAGAGATCAGGGAAGAGAAAAGAGATAAGTGGAGAAAAAAGGAGTTTGTTGAAACAAGGGTTGAGAAAGACAGGGGTGTGAAAGGTAGAGAATGAGATGGGTTAGGGGGTGTGGAGAGAAGCAAAGGACTGGGGCTAGGAAAAGAGTGAAATGGGCTAGAAGGTGCGTAAAGAGTGACAGGGGGTGGGGTGTGGAAAGAAAGAACTGAGATGGGCTAAGGGTAAAAAGGAAAGTGAAAGAAAAAGGACGCGCAAAGTGTAAATAGTAATAGAGATTTTTTTTTTCTTTTTCAAAACTAAATAATCTTTTTTTGACTTTTTGATGATTTTTTTCAAGAATTTTTTTTTTTAAAAGTATATACTTTTTATTATTTCTTTATTAGCAACAAAATTTTAAATACTCGAACGAAATTGGGTGTTGATAGGCTTCTTACTGATAACGAGGTTCAGAAAAAAGGTGTTGTTTTATGCTCAATGTGCTCTATATGTAGGGAGCAAGAGGAGAATATTGATCATCTGTTTTTTAGTTGTCCTTCTGTTTATTTGATTTGATTCTGGCTTTAGAATATTTTCCATTTTCTTAATAATTTTTCATGTTCTAGTTTTATTACTTTTTAAGTTTCTCGATAGCTCTATTATTGAGTAAATTAAGCTTATTGTTATCATCTTTTCTCTTTGAAATATTATGGAGGATGAGAGGTCATACTAGATTTTAATTGTGCTTCAATATGGTTACGTCCATTAACATGGTTAAGGATTACATTCAGATTTAAGATAATATGTCTAAAAATGTATGTCTAATCTTATCGACGACTTCTCTATATTGAAGTTTTTTGGTATTAGAACCAAACCTAGTTTGTTCTGGTGCAAATGTATTGGGAATTCCCTGATGTAGGCTAGATTAAAGTGAACACTAACAATGCTCATCGGGAGTCTCTAGACCCTACTATTGGTGGTCTTTATGCTTTTTTGGGGAATCACAGTGCCTTGTATGTCGAGGCCATGGGGGTTACTCTTTCCACTGAACATGTTCAAAGTGTTGGGTTCAAAAAGATTTGGTTGGAGAGTGATTCTACTTTTCTATGTCAAGATTTTTCTTCTATTGATGTGGTTCCTTGGACTCTTAGAGGGAGGTGGAAAAGGTGTATGATGTATACAACTATGTGATGAAAATATACAGCCTCGAAACTTTCGGCTACGAAGATAGACAAATATCGAGCTTTAATAAAAAGATTTTAATTTTTTTTTCTTCTTCTTTGCCTTGTAAAAATTGTATAGAGTAATTATGATTTATTGGGTTGTATTTTGGGCCAAAATAAAGAATAGTGTAAATAAAAAAAACAGAGTAGGGTGTAAAATAGTAAAAGAAGGATGCAAATAGAAATATAGGAAAAGAAGACATGAAAGTCCACATGTCCTCATTTTATTCCAATGAAGGCATGTCACTTTTCACTCTCCTAATGGAGAGGATTTGCACCAATAAGGTGGTGATACTTGTCACACTCTCATTTGAGAGGTTTTGAAAGACTTTCTCCTATAAATAGGAGTTTCTTGTACATGTTTTTAATGCTAAAGTTTGGATTAGTTTCTTATTTTATCATTTAGTGAGCATCTTGTATTTCATAAAAACTTTGAGTGATATAATCTGTACACAAAGGCCATCCTATCCAATTTTTGGGCATTAAAATACGTCTTAGATGCGGATGCTATCATAAGAGATTCCCAACATATCATAAGATTTATTTTCTTAAAAATCCGCACTTTTTCAAACCCAAAAATTCAAAGGAATTCTTGGATTTTTTCTGGATACAAATATTTTTATGCAGACCTCTTCGGTTTGATTTATACAATATTCTATTATTTAAGTTGATTGATTTGAATAATGAAATGGTGTCCAATTTGTGAGACATTTTTACTTGTTCAAAGTTCTTTATTGAGTTATCTTCTTGCTAGACAATGTTTAAGACTCCTCTTAGTAGTGTTGGTCCAACATCATTATAGAAACTATGTGTTGGCTTAACCTCACTAACATTCACCGTTATAATTTCCATCCCTTTCAAAAAAATTTACAATTCTTCATACTTCTACAATATCATTCATCTTTTGTAGTAGATATTCAAATCAAAACAACAAAGAAGATGATCTACACATGAGATGCAAAGCCGGATTACATCATTTGGTAACAAGAGCTTTGGTTTAAAAGATAAGTAGAGTCTTTTTCAAAAAAACAAAAAATCTAATTTTTGTGTTGTTTATATTTTTCTTAATTGTCTTAAATGTTTACCGATTGATTTTTTGTTGTTTGTCTTTTTGTTTGGTTCAAATTCATTTTTCTTACTTGAACCTTTATGTATATGCTTTTAGGTGTTCTTATATTTATATTCATGTGTTCTTTCAAACTTTTTTTGTGAAATTTTCTTATATTCTTTTAATTGTAAAATCATATATGTTTAATCCAAAAATTGTCATAAACCCCATTAGTTAAATTTTTTGATTTTTTTTTTCAAATTTCTTCACATATTATAGCTCTTAAAGGCTTTTTGTTTTTCGTTTTTGAGTTCATAAATTCTTATTAGATCATTAGCAATTTTTTTTTAAAGTTAGGTTTCCATTATCATCTTCTCCAAAAATTATAATTTTTCAAAAATTCTCAAAAATTTTCAAAAATATTTCTGTGGTGCAAATAGAAAATCCAGAGGAGAAAATATTAAACAAATCTGTTTCATGAGATTGTTGGTGCGAATAGAAAATCCAGAGGTGCACATGAATCTGAATTGTTTTTTTTTTCTTCAGATTCTCGTGAAATTTTTGTTTGTGTTTTCATGTACGTTCCTCTTTTACATTTGAAATAAAATCACATAATTCGTTTCAGTGAATATCGTTGAATTGATGCATGAAATTGTAATCAAAATTGTTCAAGGAAACTCTGTGATTTCAACATAAATTTCTAATTTCTCGTTCAAAGATAGTTTGAAGATTGCGCGAAGAACAATTTTGGTGGAATTGGTGAATACGCTCTTGAAAACTAGATTGTTTGAGTTTAATTAGTGCTTTTTGTTTAGAGTTAAAATTGGCGCAGAGATTGATCTTACAATCACAAAGTATCTTTTATTCTTCTTCATTTGAAGCAGCAAGTCATTGCGAATTAATTTTGGCGATTGATGGAAAATTTTGATTGGATCGTTGGTGATTTAGTGGAGGTGTTTAAGAGGAGCGTGAATCTTCATGTATTTGGAATGCAATTCTTCATTTGTCAGATTTTACAGGTTGCAATTCTTCATTTGTCAGTTTTTACAGGTGCAATTTTCACAGGTGTTGTTTTGTTGTTCTTTCTTGAAATCATTGTGATTCAATTTGTGGTGAGTTTGGAAACAAAAATTATGGTGATGGAAGTAATAATTTCTGTGAATTGAATTGATGCGTGAGCAAAATTTTGGTGATAATCAGTTTAATGCATTAATAGTGACCGCTAATTGTTTGAAAAATTATAGTACAAACATCTTGTTATTCTTTGCATTGATGTCTTAATTTGTGTTTTGAATTTGCTGATTCAATTTGCAAACTCGTGCCAGTAGAAAATTGGGGCAGTATTTCCGAGCAGTTAAAAAATTTGTACCTGAAATCATCAAACAAAAGTCTAGCGTCAACAATTGTTTTTATGTTTTTGTTTTGCTTCTTGGTGTGGTTAGTGTGAACTGGTTCAGTTGTGCAATTTTCAGTAGAATCACCATTTGATTGTTTAAAATGGATGATCAATTCTAGTGCAGTGTGGTTCATAAATTTGGATTAATTTGTTGTATTGAAGTGCAAAAAGTCTAAAGCAAATTGGTACAATTTTCTTGAACAAATTGAAAAAGTGGTTTGGCAGGAATGAAATTTACTGTTAGAAAACAATACAATTTTAATTTAGCAAATTAAATTACCCCATGAGCAAAGTATTGGTGACACTAGTGAGTGCAAAATAAAATGCAATTTGGTTAAAAATGTGGTGATTATGGTATTGTGCAAAACATGAACATAATGTTTTCGATAGTGCATTTAAGAAATTCATTGTTGAATTGCTGATTTTTGAAATTGGAGAATTATGGCACGTAACAATAGTAATCAATATGTAGTGAATTCTCCATTTTTGAATAAAAGGTTGACAGTGTTGGCGTGAGAAATGGAGTACAGGAGTTCACTATGTGATTAACAAATGTTGGGACCTACAAACATTGGATTGATATAAATTCTGCACATGAAAAAAAAAAGATCAGCACCTGGTGGAGTCCATATGTGCCATTCCATTTTGGCACATTCTCCCTGCACCTGATCAATTCAAACTGGCACCCGATCGTAGACTTGAAATGACAAAACTGCCCTTAATGAATTTTAGATTAGGTCAAGTAAGGTATGTGCACCCAATGCAATTAGAGACCTGCACCCAACCCTCAGCCGCTCGGAGTCATCTGCACCCAACCCACAACCGCAGTGAGTCATCTACATCGTCTTCCTCTTCGTTTTGGCAGGGAACCACAACGCAGTCGTTGTTCCATTCGATTTCGGTGGCAGAGCAGCAGCTGCCACGGTGAAGGAGCCCTTGAACGAAGAGCAACCCCGGAGCGAATGTCGGAGAAGACAAGGTAAGTGACTTCCGAATATTTTTGTTCGGATTTATAGTTTGACTTGCGGATAAATTTATGTGTAATCATAGTGTTTGCCTTTCGAATATTTTTGTGTGGAAGTCATATTTGACTTGCAGATATTTTTATTCGGTATTTGTAATTGTTGTGCGGATGACTTCGTCCGTAAGTTGTGTGAATTTATTATGGATATTAATATCCGTATTTGTGTTAGGTAGTTACGCAACAATATGTTATTTTTGGATTGTTCTTTTATACTATATGTGTTCCATTGTAATTTTGGATTGAATGTTATTTTTATGAAAAGTAAGATGGTGAGGACTAGAGGTGGAGGAAGTTCTAATATGGATCGTGTGCGACCAACTGCATCGGTGAGAAGAAGACGAGGTGGTCCTAGTACTTCGGTTTCAAATGAACACTTTGAAGATTATATTGAAGGAGAAGAACTTGAAATTGATGATGAAGGCTATCCAGGAGGGCCAGTGGATAAGTCGTTACTAATTAATTATGAACATCATGTAGCCAGACAGTTATGGGATGGTTTGGTAAATAATGAAAATTAATTTCTTGTATCTGGTATGTATGTATTTATTGATGATATATGTTGATAATCGTAGGATCTTGGTGAGCTGAAGGTCGTTTCACATGGGAGGAAGATAAATAAGTTAGGAGCACCTCAAGAGCGCATAGAGGCTGTTGTAGAAATGTGTGGCTTAGGAGGTCTGCTTCAGGCTAGTTATGAGGTTTTAGACCGAGGAGTGTTGTGTGATTTTGTAGAGAGGTGGCATGCAGAGACTAACAGCTTTCATTTACCGGTTGGGGAGATGACCATCACTCTTGATGATGTGTCAAATTTGTTGCATTTACCCATTGTCGGTCAATTTTACATGCATGAAACCTTAGATGCAGATTCGATGATTGATTTATTGGTACAAGCTCTCTGTGTTGATCGTGGAAATGCATTTGAAGAAACAAGATATTACTGAGGAACTCATGTGCACCTGAGTTGGTTAAGAGATGTGTACGAAGATGCATGCTCAAGGAAGCAGTGGACTGTGGCTGCTAGAGCTTACTTACTTCACCTTGTCGGTTGCACTATATTCATTGACAAAAGTGCTACATCAGTTAGTGTGTTTTATCTTGGATATTTTGTTGATTTGAGGTTGACCGAGGGATATTCTTGGGCGGGAGCTGCATTAACTCACATGTATGAGCAACTAGGAGATTGTAGTTATGCAAACACTAAGCAACTAGCTGGTTATGCGACATTGTTGCAGGGGTGAATTTATGAGCACTTCTCGTCTATAGGGATGAGACGGATGCAACCACTGTATTTTGAAGACCAACCTCGATGTAGGATGTATGATGCAGGAAAAGGTACTTTAATTGTTGTTGTTCGATCACAGTTAGATACATTGACACCAGCTTCAATTTGGTTTTGTCCATATGACGAGCATAGGGAAGAACGTCCATTCGAGTATATTTCCTTATTCTCTGGTTATTTGAGGCTTGGAAATTGGACACAATTGCACATGCCAGAACGTGTTTTGCATCAGTATGGATATACACATATCATCCCTCGCAACCCATCTGTACTTAGACATGGTGATCCAGATATAGATGAAAAGAACCGCCGATGGTTACATTATTGATTATGTCATAAATGATATGGCCAAAGCACCTTATCCTGGCGCTTGTGTTGAAGAGTACATGTCTTGGTTTAGATCTGTATCACATCCATATGTGATTCATGCAGAGGATGATGAGCGTCCTCTATTGGTACCCTCAGATGCACGTGGGCACGAAGCACATCCTGAGGAGTCACATCTTGCTCTGGTATGCTTGTAACTTTATTAACGTATTAATTTGTGTTATCTTTTTCTAATACTATGACATTCATGCTTGTAGGGTATTTGTCGTAGAATTACACAGACATTTCAACCATTACTTAATCAAGGTGATGTCGTGGAGGGCAACCCTGTTTGGGAAGGCATACAATCAACCATTATGTTAGCACGAGGAGTGACTGATGATAGGGTTGTATATGTCAGGAGACATTCACGTAGGAATGATTGAGCATGTATTAGGGATAATGTATTAAGATTCTTTTTTATGTATTTAAACCTTATCTATATTATTGATTGAGCATGTATTAGGGATAATGATGACGTATTTGAACCTTATCTATAATATTATTGAATGTGGATTTTAGTATTGTTAAGTTCTGAGCATTTAAAAAAATCATGTACTGCTTTTAACTATTAACACTTAAATGTTCCGGATATTGACATCCATAGGCACCTGATTGACTTTCGGATTTTTCCATCCATAGACATGTTTATGACTTATGGATTTTTCCATCCATAAGCAGCTGTATGACTTCCAGATTTTTTTATCCATATGCACCAATATTAGATTACGGATAAATCCATCCATAGGCACCAATATTGGGTTACGGATAAATCCATCCATAGGTACCAATATTGGGTTACGGATAAATCCATCCATAGGCACCAATATGGGTTTCGAATATTCTCATCCACAAAAAAAAAACAACGTGTTCTGGATATTGTCATCTGTAGGCACCATTGTGTGTATAGGATACATGTTTCAGCACGCATAAATGCATCACAAATGTAGTCAATACATATATTAAAACATCCCAAAACAAAAACATTAGTTATCTATTACAAATGTTTAAGATTAGAAATATCGTCTAATGGACATTATTTGTGTGTAAACTTGCATATGGCTAGTGCAGTATGTTGACCAAGATTGGGTTGTAGAATAACAATGTGATGCCCACAATATATCTGTAGGTGGAATAGGACAACCAGCTTTCAGCTTCACCTATAAAAGTAATAAATATAAGTTACATAAATTTTAAGTTAGCACTATTAGTGACTTTACATTTTAATATATTTTGGGTATACCTGGACAAAATGATTTCCATGAACGTGCCCAATTGCAATGATTCGGTGTTGAGTAAAGTTACTTGGAGGTTGGGTTCTTAATAGAAAAATAGTCAATGATTGTATCATGGACAATGAAACCAAAATAGCATTGTACCGATTAGCAATAACGTATTCCATGTCTGGAATTGTCATCCACTTATCTGTTCCTGCCTGCAAGTTCAATTGAGGAACAAAGTTAAATGGTGAAATGCAAAGTACAAATGAAAGGGTCTTAGCCATTCGTACCATAGACATGTGGTCAACTAGAAGTGACTTCTTCAAGTATTCATATCGTTCATCACCATCAAACAGTTCAACATATTCTTGTCTCCATTCACTTAGTTCTTTTAACAAATTCATTCGAACAACAGCCCATGACTCCTCTCCCATGCCCAATTTGGCAACAACAGCACGGTACCCACAATGGCCATCAGCCTTAACGTCCACAACATCAAGAATGTATGGATGATGCCCTGCAGGGAACTGATCAAAGAAAGGAATGGATTTTGGTGGTAGAATTTGTGGTAAGTGTCCTTCCATAGATTTTTTAGTCGAACAACTATCCTCTTGCGAGTGTAACAAATCCACATGTTCAAAATAAGAAGGCATTCGCTTAGTTGATCTCATGAATTTCGTAGGAAGAGCCATCTTTACAGCACCTTTTGTTTTCACCTTAGCATGTGGTGCGTTAATAGATGTCTTCTCTGGAAAGGCTATCTCATTCTGATCTTCGGTGAACACACATTGCATTATAAACTTGCTTTATTGTCGTCACATTCTTCTCATTTCTCTCTTTCATTGTTAGTAAACTATTTCTTGCCTTCACTGAAGTTTTAGTCATATCCTCCACCATAACCTTTTCCTCTACACTTAACCTTCCAGCATACGGATGACTTACCATTGTCTCCGCCAAATCATGATTGTGAGATCCACAAATTAATTCAACCATCCACCCTTGACCACCTTTGACTGGTTTGCCTCGCAATCTGAAAGGACACTCACACTTCCTACTTCCCGTTCCACTTGTATCTACGTCTTTTTTATATCACTTGTATTTACCTCCTCTCTCACAACCTAATAATACGAATGTCATCCTTCCTCGTTGGCCCGTCCATGTATCTGACCTTAATATAATAATAACAAACCCATAACTATAACCAACACTTCTCGCCCAGTCTAACAGCTCATCTCGATCACGAAATACCTACAATAACATAAGCCAAATTTTAAAATCATTCATAAACAATAACATTCAAAACCCCAACATTTACCTTACCTCATTTGTAGTAAATGTCTCACTACACTTATGTGTCATATCTTCATTATCTAACGCATTGTAAGTTATTGAATGCTCCATATCAACATCGTCTAATCCATCACACACATCAATCTCTCATGAAATTCCCATGAGTCTTGTGTATCCATTCACAACGGTGGAAAAAAAATTTACTTAGCTTGCGGATACAGAAATTCATAAGTCAAAACATACACTTCCGCATTCCTACATCCAGAACATAGTAAACTATTCCGGGTATGGATATCCATAATTCAAAAAACAACTACGGATATGGATATCCATAATTCAAAAAACAGCTAAGAATATTTAAATCCATAATACAAAAATAAATTCCGGATAATTATATCCGTAATGCAGTGATATGGTGTAGAAAATGTTACTGACTTACAAACGCTTGCATCCGTAAGGTTAAAAGAAGACTTCCGGATATCGGTATCCGTCACTACCTGAGCTCGAACAAAATGCGTAAAAAAAGCTTAAATCTGTTCTTACCTCACAACAATGTCAAAGTGCAAACGACCCCGTCCACCACCACCGTAAATCCACCTCCTACACAACTCAAAGCACCACCAAAGAGCAAAACCAACTTTCTCCGCACCTTTCACAGCTTTTCAAAATAAACCTTCACAGCTTTTCAAACTAAAGAAGACAAGGGCATAGTTGGATTTTGAAAACTTCGTCGGGTGCAAGAAGCAAATGATCAGGTGCAGGAAGTAATTGCCTTCCATTTTTTGCTGAATTGAATTCTTTGGGCCACACCATATTGGGTCAGAATCTTTTGGGTTTTATGCACCATTGAAGATGACAAATTCTCTCTCCACCTCCATATTAATGGTAAAAAGTCGGTTTTAACCTTTTTAAAAATTTTAAATAACTCGAAGTGAAACAAGGCAACACATTTTTAAACAACCTCAATTGTATCTCTACATTTTCATACCTCTGTTCAAGCTGCAATAATTCTATTCTTCTCTAGTAGCAGTGTTTGAGAAGGCAATTTCATCATTAGAGCGTGTGTGAGAGGGTTAACAAAAAGATTTGTTGTATTCGATGTTTCCCAATGCGAAGATAATTTAGTTTAGTTTTGTACTTGATTTTTTCACTTTGCTGGTTTTTTTTTTGGGTTTTGTGTCTTCCGAAAAAATGAAAAAAATAAGCAAACGAAAACACAGTCATTAACAGAAAAAATACCACAAAACTTACCTCAACTACCAACATTCACCACCGACCACCACTAGCTAGCAGCCACCACCACTTGAAAATGAAGAAGAGACACCACACTCTCCAACATACTCAAAAGGGTGTTGTTGGAATTAAAAAAATTATGGAGGTGTAGGAAGAATGTACGGAGATGCTGGGAGAATTTTCCTTGAAAAAATTATATTCTTTAATTTTTGTTTTCTTAATCCATTCTAGAACCATTCTTTGGAATTCATTTGTGTGCCTACTTTCTTTATAACTCTTAATTTCTTATTTGTCTTGAATTTTTGGATAATCTTTGAGTTTGTCTCATGTATAGTTTAACTTTATTAATTTTGAGATTTTCTTGATTTTTGAATTTTATTGACTTCTTGAGATGAAAATTATTTCTTAGTTGTGATGTTTGGAAAAGATTGACTAGCATTGCTAGGTAGCATCTTGGAGAAGAAAAAGATCAAGCTAAGGATGACCACTCTTTAGAGAACATACAAGTAGAATTTTAGAAGGAAGAGTAATAAACACTTGAGAGGAAGATTTGGCAAGTTACAAAGATCAAATATACAAATTTATTTCTTTTAAAAATCATATTGTCACCAAACTGTGTTAATTTTTCATTTATAAAGAGAGGAACAAAAATAGAGTGCACAACAATGCTTTAAGCTCTGATACCATATTAAGAGATGAACTTTAAGTATAACTCGACCATACAAAATTGATTTGTAAAATGAAGTTTACATCACTTATATACTATAAATTGACTTTATATATTGTCGATGTGAGATCTCATACACAAATAAAACATGTCATATGCTCTTTGTTAAGAAAATAATAAATAATGAAGAGTTTGGCTCAGACTTCACGGGTAGTGTTTGAAAGATAGCTTAGAAATGTGTCTCCATTAAGTAAAGTGTTTCGATAAAAATATTTATGATTTAGCTAACATGATAAGATAACTTAAAACCACAGTTCAACCAATATAAATAATTGACGAAATTATCACTAAAATAAGAGCTGACATTAGATAAAAAAAATATAATCTTCCAAGATATAACTAATAAAATAATAATTAATATTGTCTTATATTCTTAAAACGTTATCTCTATATAAAAAGAAAAATCATTTAATCAAGATCAGTTAAAATAATTAATTTATAAATTTAAACTTTATTTAAGAAATAAAAAAGTTAGATGGTTAAAAATGTAATTATGTTTAATGATATTACTTTAATTAAAAAAATTATCAGTAAACGTGCAGCATATATATTGATAGTTGGCCAATGAGTACATCTATGTGCACGGAGAATGAATGAGTACTCTTTAATGGTTAATATATTTCACGATAAATTACAAACATAAAAATAGCATATATATGTATTTAAAATATGACTATGTTTCATATAATTATGACAAAAAAATGTCATAAATTATGACAATGTTGAGGTAAATGAAATGTTTCTCATGCTCCAAAGACAATCAATGCTCCAAAGACAATCAATGGATGTTTCTCATCATTAAGCATTCATTATAATCTCAAATAAAAATATGTATTCATAAAAAACAATAACTTAAAAAATATCACATTGTTTTTCAATTTCAGTAGGATAAGTTTAGAAACTCATAGTAAATCTTACACTGAATCACACAAATGAGAAGATAAAAGAACAACAAACATGGACCCCTGAATGTTGTTGGTCAGCTTAGACTTTTGATCATTTCCTTCAAAGTTTGTCTTTATTTCAGCCTTGAGGCCTGGTCTTATGATGTAATATATGACTTTGTAATTCAACCTCTCTTGAGTCTAGATGGTCTGAACTTACTATTCAAAACTCTTTGCTTTGAACTCTCAATACCTTTAACTCAAGAGCCTATGTTTATATACTTTAGAAAAGAGTTATAGAAGATTCAACTTTCATTCGGCGGAGGCCAATCCGCTCAGTAAATTGACTTTCTTCATATGCTGCAATACATATATATGAAGCATGTCATATGCTCTTTGTTGTGAGAGTAATAAATAATGATATGTTTGACTCAGGCTTGGCAAGTAGTGTTTGGAAGATAATTTATAAACATTAGTGCATTAAGTTAAAGTGTTCCCATAAAAACATCACCAGCTACCAGAGATACTCAATTCGTTACCATGACTGATAGGATGATCAAGCAAGGCAGTCCATAGACAGTTCCGCTTCTCCTCTGAGTTAGAGAGGAGCAGAGACCGCTCGATCTTATCTTGTTGGTTCTTCTTCTTTTTTGTCGAATCTTAACCATGAAAGTCAGTCAATGTTGGCTTCCTCTCAGAGTTGGGATCCTCACGACCCTTTCCTTGATTGCCTGAGTGAGGATCGGAAGAATAGCTGATATAACATGGTAAGCTAAAGTGTTCTCGTAGAAATATCCCTCAAGAACATAATTAAATAGAAACCAATTTAAAAAAAAATAATAATAATCCGTCAATATATTAACTAAATTTGATATTATTTTACACACTAATAAAATTATTGGTATCCAAAGTAGTTTCTATTATTAATAAAATTTATAAACTAGTTTATAAATTGTTATCTAATTAGGTACCAATTATTTTAGATTCTAAAGTTGGTAACTAACACCTTAATAACTAATTAAATGCTAATTTAAAATTTGTATTAATAATAAAAACTACTTTAAATACTAATAATTTTTTAATCACTAAAATAATATATAATTTAATTAACATAATAATTAATTATTTTTTATCTCTAATATTGGTTGTTTTAATTAATTTTTTTTATACTCGATTATTTAGTTCATATATAACATGATAAGATAACTTGAAATCATATTTCAACCACTATAAATAATTGATAAAATTATCACTAAAATAACAGCTGACATTAGGTAAAAAAATATAATCTTCCTAGATATAGTTAATAAAATAATAAATAATATTATCTTAAATTCTTAAAACGTTATCTCAAATATTTTATATAAAAATAGAATAATCATTTCATCAAGATCAGTAAAATAATTAATTTATAAATTTAAATTTTATTTAAAAAATAAAAAAATTGAATGGTTTAAAATGTAATTATATTTAATGATATTACTTGTAATTAAAAAAAATATATCAATAAATGTGCAGCGTATATATTTATAGTTAGCCAATGAGTACATCTATCTGCATGAAAAATGAATGAGACTCTTTAATGGTTAATATATTTCACGATAAATTAAAAACATAAAAAAATAGTATTTAAAATA
Source organism: Phaseolus vulgaris (assembly GCF_051622355.1). Classification (NCBI taxonomy): domain Eukaryota; kingdom Viridiplantae; phylum Streptophyta; class Magnoliopsida; order Fabales; family Fabaceae; genus Phaseolus; species Phaseolus vulgaris. The sequence continues at coordinate 11,339,948 of NC_143502.1, read as the reverse complement.
GGACTATGTTTCATATAATTATGATAATTTTTTTTATTCAAATGTCTCTTCTAATCAAGCAACACTAAGAAAAGAGAAAACTAATAATTTTTTATTTAATTATATTTTTATTTGATCCTAAAATTTAAAATAAATATAGATATTTTTTAAATTAAAAATATTTTTTTATAAAGCTATGCATTACTATAATATATATTCATTTTTTTTAATTCTTTAAATTTTTAAAAAAGTTGTTTTAGTCATTAAACAAAATAAGCTTGAGAGACTTAAAAACATTTAAAAAATATTTAGTCTTTTAAATTTAATATTGCCAACTAAAAATATTTTCTTAAAAAAAGTAAGAGACATTTATCTTAAATCTCAGAAACAAAGAAACAAAAATCAAAGGAATTTTCCTAACCTATTCTAACTGTTCATCCTTGAATGTAGTTCACTCCAACTAAAGATCAATTGTCAACTATAATCACATGACTTGTTAATCATTCCAGCCATGTTATTTCCCTTTCTTTCTGTGTTTTCTTGAACCCATGACTTCTTGTCCATAAACACACAAAACATTCACTATTTAACTAAAATGAAACAATGGTAGGTAAAGACTCCCGAACATCACGTACAAAACAACATTAATCCTTTTCTTTTTCCGATGTCTAAGGTCACACTAGTTGTTGACACTATTAATAACACACACTTTTAGAAGATGAAAAAAAACATACTCTCTCTTCTTTCACATGAGAAGCACCATTATGTCTTCTTGGATCTATTTCAATCCTTCCTCATGTCTCTCCTTGATTTTAGCCACAAAATTTTCACAAGAATGGGAAACTATCTAATGCACAATCTTCTCATCCCACATTCCACAAATTTAAGACCCTTCAACTAACCTATAATGAATATGGATCATACATATTTGTAATCACAATATTTTTTATTTTGAGAAGGATTTTATTTCATTGTTACAATTATGGATTATAAAACAAAATAAGACTTGTATTTAGATATTTCTTTTCAACTTAACATTTTTTTTACCCTAAACCCTAAATACATTGAACTCTCTAAATAAAAAATGTCATGGGAGTGTGTGACTTGAACTATTTATTACTAAAAAAAACTAAAAAAAAAATTATGTGAATTTTTTTAAATCACTAAAAAATCATTAAATAAAAAATAATTAGTTAATATATTTAATATTGATATTATTTTAAAAAAATAAAATTATTGATATCTAATATTAATAAAAATAATAATTTCTAAATTGATATCTAATTAGCTATCAATTATTTAGATTTTATGAAAACGATTTTTCTGTAAATTTTAAAAGTTTCACAAAATAATTAAGTAAAAAAATGTCTCACAAGGTATGAAATATTTTAGTAGTGCATGATCCTGTTTTATTTCATTGAGAATGATGAGAATTGATTTAGACTACAATCAAACTATTTTATGAAAGTTTAGATATTTAGTTTATAGTTAAGTCAAATCATTTTTGTCTCAATTTTGATTTCACCATAAAAGAAGTAATTTATGTTGGGTTAAAAAACATATACCCAATCTTATTAATTTGAACGTAAAGTAAACTTTTACAAATAAATATTTTAAAACTAATTTTACACACATTTTACATAGACTTAACACAAATTCAAGTCTCTCAAAAATATATTTCTTTAATAAAAACGTTGATACAATATTTATCTATTTTATTAATGACAGGTAGATGTTAGAGAACTTCATGACTATAATTCCCTAAAATTCACATGAGACCTAACACAAACTTAACTTTACTTAGACAGAGAACTTCTTGACGAGCTTTATTAATATAATTAGGTTTTATTTTTTTAGCAAGAAAAATTGTGTTTTTATTCTATTTTTTATCATTTTCGTTACAAGAATTTATTCTTTTAGATTGTGTTTCAAACTTTATTATAAAATATTAGTACAAACTATATAAAAATTGTCAACTGGGTATTTCTTCAAAAATAATTCACGATAAAACACAATAATAATAATAACTATATAAAAAGAATTATCACAATTTTATAAATCACTACAAGAAAATTTGATATTACATACAACACAAATCCATATGTAAATCCATATGTAAGACAATAAATCCGTATGTAAAACATAGTCACATACAGATTATATATAGGCAAAAATATGTATGTAAAGCTGTCGTAGGTAACTGTTACATATGGATTCAGAATCTGTATGTAACTGTGTACATACTTACATACGGATCTGTATGTAACAGTGTGCAGACTTACATACAGATAAATCCGTATGTATCTGTGATATTTGAAAGCACTGGAAATCAATTCCAGACCTGCATATATCGAAAGGCATTCCAGTTTTCAATAGAATTCATTCAAAGACAGATATTCATCAGCATTCAGACCTTCCCATAAATACAATATTATTTTCAAATATTCAAAATATCCAAATGTATTTCATTCAAACAAAACAAAATATGATAAAAGGAAATTAAAGTCATTACAAAGTTTTTAAGAAGCTAATAATTATTATAATCTTGACCAAGTGAATTTTGTTGCTTACTATCATGATGCACTTCATCATTATCTTGCATTTGATTTTGTTGAGTTGGTTGCGGGGTATTTTGCTGCTGAAAAATATGTTGTGCAGCTGTTACTGCTTGAGATGGTAGATATTGCATCATAAAATCTTGAAAGGATTGAAACTGAGCATTGTGTTGAATCTGCTGCCTAAGTTCAACAATTTCTTTTGAATCAACTTTCTTATTACTAGAAGATGCTTGTGTTTCTTATTACATTCAAGCAACTCTCCATCATTTTTACCGTATTCATTATCATAGAAGAGCATGCAACCATCTACACAACAATCAATCCTTTTAGGCAAACCTATTTTGGTGGGTGTTGCATCCAAAAACATTTTTGAAATAAACTCTAAGCATTGATCAAGAATATTCCAATTGGATTTGCAAGCTAATAGCCTGATACACAATGATAAGAGTTCGTGTTAGAAACTCGACCTAATTCAACCATATATGAATTTTCAGAAGTCATCCATATTTGGATAATCTTTTTGTTTCGCACAAATTGACTATTATAACATTTGATTATAATAAGTATAATCAATTAACAAGCAACTACATCAATTAATAAGTATAATCAATGAAAATTGACCAAAACAAGTTAAAGAAATAAGAAACTTTGCATTATTCTAATAAAGTCCAAACTTTACATTATTCTAATATGTCAAAATTATAAGGTATTTTCAATTCAGAAATATCTTCCAAATTCTATAATCCAAACTTTGCTCATTATTATTTTGTGTGGAAAGCTTTATTGGCTTTCTTTTTCACTCTTATATTTTATATAATGTATAACTTCTCCTATTTTACTAAGGTTGTCAACAATTTTATTAGAAGGAGAAAATGTTAGATTAGGTCGGATTCAAATTAGGATTTTCAATTAACTTAATCCAAATTTATTGATTTAAAATTTATATATAATTATATTTTTTTCAGGTTTATTCATATTTAGTCAATTTTTTAGAAATTATTTTATTTTATTTTTAATAAATAAAATAAATATATTCAACCTTTAGTAGAGAAAAATTATGTGTAATTTTAATAATTATTTTATAATGGACTATGATTTTATACAATTTATTGTTAAATTTCAAAACAAATTAATTTTATAAAAACAAAATTAAAAATTATATTCTATTTTTAAATTGAAAATTAACAAAATTCAGTAAAATGACAGTATTTGGATTGAGTCGATCATGACCAAAAATTTGTTAAGATGATAATATTTCTATTGGATCAAGTATGAATGAGTTTCAAAAATTGAATTCAAATCAACAATGATTACTTCTGTAATTCTGATTTTGATCTTCAAAAACATATTTATTTTGTTTCTAAAAGAATACTTACAAGTTATGACGAGTGATGAAAACATATTCGGATGTATAATTAATTTCAAATTTATCTTGAATTTTTGAAAAGGTGTATTTATAATATTTTGTTTATCTTTGTTTTTAAACTATGTGGAACTTGATGACAGATCCAAACAAAATCCTTTGTTGGTCTGAACTATGCTTTTGTTTTGGTGTGTTTATGATTCTCAGTATAAGATTAAACCCACCAAACAGCTGATTGGGTTTATGATTTTTTTTTCTTCTAAATTTGTTTATTAAATCCTTACAAAATTGCTGAAAAAAATGGGTCAGTTTATTGATTAAATAATGATATACAAAATAATATTTCTAAATAAAATCCATTAAATTGGAAGAAATATGTCTTTTGCTTGCATCTTTAAGCTAAACTCTACCAAATATTATATTACTTATTTTTGTAATTAAAATATATTAAGATAACATTATAATTCAATTCTTTAAAACTAAAAATCAAGGTTCCACGCAAAAATATTTACTCAACTTTAGATATTTTAAAAAGTAAAAAGACTAAAGTTAATATTTTAAAAGTTAATCTTATGAGTATAGTTACTGTATCATTTTATAAAACATTGATTATCAAGAAATTGTATAATAAATGATAATTATTTAAACTTATTTTTTTAGAGTATAATAATTTGAACCAAATTCAAAAAAAAAAAAAAACTAAAACTTAACTTGGATTGAATTCATCCATAAAATATGTGAAATTTTTTTAATGAACAGGACATGTCACCACAATAGCGCATGAAGAGAGTGATAACAAGATCACATACTTTTTTCTGTTACCAAAAGACATCATTAAATCACACAATTTCAGCAACAGGATTATAATTTTTGTGTGATAATAAAGGAGGCCTAATAATACCTAAAAAAGAACATTATGCTCTTAAGGATTATAAACTTATCTTTTAATAAATTAGTAGCAATTTAGTCAATAAAAAAATGTAAACTTTGATATAGTATTGAATATGGGAAAAGTGTGACAATTACATTATAATGACATGTGAACTTAATATAACTTAATATCAAATAGATGTTCAATTAATTAATATAATTGAATCAAATTAATCTTTAAACATTATCCGCATAATAGTTTTAACTATACCTAGTTGTTGTGTGACATTTTTGCAAATTGAGATATTTTTTCAAAATTTTGGTTCATTCATAAATTGAATCATCATCAATTTTACACTTAACAAAATTATTTGCCTTTCATAACTGTGAAATTGATTCAAAGCGATCATTTATGGTTGAAAGAGATAATGTTGAGTTGAATAATTTACAAAAATATTTGAGTTGAATGAATCCAATTTTAAAAATATTGGTGCGAATGAAACTTATAGGAGACTGTGTGCCCGTAATGCTTGACACTATATTGTATCGTAAACCCCAAAATTCGTATGTTTTGTACTAAAATAACAAGGCCAAACCATGTTGTAAAAAATTGTCTGCTGTTGCTTGCTACAGCCTACCGGCAGCATGAAGGGCTGGAGTCTTCCCTTTTACGTACTATAAACACACCATTATCTTATGTTTTCTTATTATATTTTTTTAAAATACTTTTTTTTTTCTGGTTACATAATTAATTCGCTGCATTTTCTAAAACATTCAATTCATGTATCATTTTGGGTATGTTTGAAACATTTTTCCACCCTGCATTATAATTACTATCATCACAATATTATAACACATACATATAATTTCCTAATATCAGATATATACGCATAGAAATTCACAATCACATGCACCTAAAAATTCCTTATAAAATAACAACAAATTGCATTTAATTTTATTTTGCAATCTAATATTACAAATTAATATCTCCTATGTTATCAGGAAAAATATTAGATTAATTTATCATCATATTTGATGTTTTTTGAAAAATTTATGTTAATATCTCACAAAATATCGATATTCTAACTTTCATGACTTATGAGAAATAAATATTGGTAATATAATATCAACTTTCTATGTTAGGATGATTCCTTGATAAAAACATCTTTAAATTTTCATCACTTAATATTTTAATAAATGTAATGTAGATTATCACTAAAATTAAAATATATTATTTCTGAGTTATTGTACTTAATATTACTATTGGTTACGATACCATAACACATGTAATCTTAAAACATACAAATATATAACATACATAAAATTTCATCATATCACATCTCATTATATGTATTCATTTCATATGCATCTCATTCAATAATATAATATACAGATCTCACAATGTATATAAAACATACATTACCAAATATAACATGTCAAATCAACCAATGTATGTTGTTTGAGTGAAAATATTTTAGGCGACCCATCTTTTCTAAATAGGGAAAAAATCATTTCTCGACTTGCATAACCATATCTTGAGTGACAAATCAAGTGAATAATGTCACTTAGCTTTAGAGGAGAGAGAATTAGTTTGGGCTCCATCTACCATATCTCCCTTATTCAAACATCACATCGTCGCTTAAGTGACATGACTTGTTACACAATCCACATGCTTGAAAGCACTCTAAAAAGCTCTTCATTGTTTTAGTGGGAGTTTTAAATGAGAGATAATTTCTTCAACATCTCTTTTACTCAAACATTAAAGCATAACTTAAATGAGAAGCATTTTTGCATGAATGACCATGATGACACTTTCTTTTATAAACAACATGAATAAATAAAATAAAATCAATATTTCAGGGATGTCCAAACCCTTATACAAAAAAAAAATAATACGATTAAAGTGTTCCACCCCTAACAAAAACAAGACTTCTTAATTCTGATCCTGCAATTCCTTCCCTCCTCCTTGTTTGTTTTTGGATGTACACCACATTGATAAATACAAAAAAGAAAAACTATTTCCCCAACAAAATAACCCAAAATGATATAGAGATTAGGTCGAGTGTACTTACAAGGGAAGATAACTCAGATAGACAAAAAAAATGGATATATTATGATAATGTTGATACACACAAATTGCTGAAACAGATTAGGCAGAGAGCTTTGATAGTGTACCACAAAAAATACACAACATGACACTTAAATAGTAATACTCAAAGCATGCAATGACAACCACCACTTAAGCATTGTTCCAACAATAACTTGATAAGAAAGCAAGATATACATGAAACAAAAATAACAACTCTTTCACTACAAAAATCATTAAATAGAAACTAATTTCAGAGACAAAAAAAAAAACAATTAGTTCACAAAATTATATACTATTGATATCTAAAGTAGTTTATAAATTAGTTTCTAAATTGGTACCTAATTAACTACAAAAGTTTTAGTTACCAACTAAGATTCTAAAATTGATAGTTAAAACCTTGATAGCTTAGATACCGATTAATTAATTAGATATCAATTTAGAAACTATTTAAATATCAATAATTTTTTTACTGTATAAAATAATATATATTTTAATTAATATAATAACTAATTATCTTTTATTTTTAAAATTAGTTTCTATTTACTCATTTTATTATAGTGTTTAAACCAAAAATCTATATTACAAAAATAGTAACATCTAATGGTTCCAACATAATTCTATCATCCAAAAGACCTACTCAAACTTGCTAATGAAAAAATTTAAACTAAAAGTGACTAATTCAAACCTTAATCCAGTAACAAATAGGTACATAGTAATTAAACCATAACTTTATATAGTTTCAATTCACCGGAAACCAATTCCAATCCAAAACACCCATCCCAAGAGAAAAAAAGTATATATGATCTACTATATGGGAAATAAGGGAAATGAGAATGTATCCTAATCAAGATTCTAATGAGTTTAATTTTTTTTAAAAATATTTGGAAAGATGAAATTTTAATTGAATTAAATAATAAATTATTTTAAACCTATTTATAATTTTTTTTAAATACTTTTATTTTCCATTTACTTTAAAATTATATCTTTAATATAAGTAAATACAATATAATCTCTCATATTTTATAATAGGATGAGAACATTTCTAAAATATTACAAACTTATTATTTTTTTTCATGATAAAAAAGCTCAACTCTACAATAAAATATATATTAACATTACAAATAGTTAAATCTTAAAATAGAAAAGTATACCATTTAAAATAAGTTATATTTTATAATAAATATATTTGCAAATGTAATATCATGTTTATTAAATAAAAAAAACTATATTACTATATGTTGGAAAAAAAAATTGTGTGATTGTTATTGAGTAGAAATACAAAATTTAAGAATAGCTATATTTCCATATTGATATTTACATATACATGCACTGAATAGTGAAGATCTGAAACTACAGCCTCCACCCAAAACACCCAAATGCAGATGGAAACTTTTCCAAATGGTCCCCTATCAAACTTTCTTCTTTTATTAATGTGTTTCTGCGCGTCCACTGTTTTGGCGCTTTCAATTATTTATCATCATGCTCATCACACCACCATCATCATCATCATCATCATCTCACCATATGCATCAACCATCAATTTTATAATATACCAGTTGATGAAATTAAAGTGTATATACGGTAAATATATATATGCATATATAACTGATGTAAAATAATATTATTTTTTTATTAAACAATTAAAAAAAACTACATAAAGAAACTCAGGCAAGAGTTGTTGGTCGTCCCACGTGCAATTATGCTTCTTCTTCCTCTTCACTACGTACTCCCTTTCTCCTTTAAATCCAACATTTCTTGGGATCACAAAAATGGAAGCTTATTTCAAATGCCATAACTTATTTTACACTTCATAATCAGAAACTTTCCCTATTTTGGAGTCAGTATGAGATCAAAAAGGAGGGAGATAGAAAAGAAGATGAAGTACAACAAGAACTGAAAAAAAAAATTAATAAATAGGATAATGTAATAATGGAAAAAAGGAGATTTGAAAAAGGAAACAGAAAGAAAATGGAAAAAAGTAGGTTTTCATTAGTAATGGCTCTTTCACACTACTATTCTATATACACACACATTAATAGTTCATATATTAATTTTACGTTGACTAAATTTGTATCCTAGTTCAAAATCATGAATTTGTAACATTTCTATATATAGTTCCAAACTAATCTTATGAATTTTTTTCCATATAAATACCCTCAATACAATTAAATATAAAATAAACTTACAATGTAACGACATTATAATTTTGGTAACATTTATTTAAACTAGATTAATATGCTTAATTAAAAATATATCAAATTGTTACTCAACATTTAAACAATGTACTGAGGAAAAGTATTATAAAAAGTCAACTTGCATCGGACCAATTATTCTCCACCAATTTTCTTTTCTTAGTGAAGACATATTCTTTCCACGTTTGTGAAAAAAAATGTTATAAATTAAAAATATATTAACCACGTTAAACATTCTCTAAAACAAATTCTTTATTATTTGATAGAGGTTTATTAAAAGTTACTAAATTTTGTAAAATTTACTCATGATTTTATAACTTTTTAATAAATTTTAATCAATAATAACAAATAATATCTTAAAAAATACATTAGAGAATGTTTAGTTTTACACTTAATCTAGCCTAACGGTGAAAAGTTTATACTTTGCAATATTTGTCATTTGTTAAAGTGAAGTTGTCTGTTGAGCTTTTCATATTCTTCTATTGTGATTTTAAAATATACTTTGATTTTAATATTTTAAAATATATTAAAAACTTTTTTTAATATAACAAAATCAATGTACTTTAAAATATACTTTGATTTTAATATTTTAAAATATATTAAAACCTTTTTTTAACACAACAAAATCAATGTAATTGAAAAACACATAAGAGGACCAACATAAAAAAACTCAACAAAGAATTAAATAGCCTATATTTTTATCCTTTTCTTATGTGTATACTCATTAATATTTTAATATGGCCAGTATATTCAATCTACATTTTTTATCCAAAATTTTAATAATTAAGGAATTATCAATAATATAAAATGATTTTATATCATAATTTGACCAATTATTTATAATTTTCAATATAGTTTATACATTACAAATAATTACCATATAGTTAAAACAATTATTTCGCTATAAATCTAATCATAAAAGTAAATATATATTCTTCTAAAAGTCCTATAGTGAAATATTATTGTTTATATATCCACCCAAACTAACTTATACACATATTCGTAATTAGCCAAGTCATGGAGTGCACATGCAAAACCTTCAATTATTGTTGATTAAATAACAATGTATCTCAGAATTTCAAGTTTGTTAACTTAATCATATTAGTACACGCCGTTGGTTTTAGAAGTACGGCAATTAGCCAAATAATATAGTACTAATTAGCTCATTGACGAAAACAAAAGTAATTAAGATGTTTTGTTATTATAAAAATACAAAAGATATTCGATACATTTTGAAATAATTAACAAAAACTAGTTAGTAATTGTTAATCAATATTTGAGGATGCTAATTAACAGCAAGACTAATACAATAAAATCATGCACGACAATTCTATTTATGAGATTTGAATGCTTAGGGGAATTTTGTTGATTGACCATGGAGAGGACAGCTAACCAGTTTGAGTTCACACATAAGACCCTAGTTATCTCGAGGGAATATGTTAGCAATCACAATGATGGGCTTCTAAAGAATTAATTTCATAATATGAGGAATCTAAATTTCATTTTCATCTTCACGAATAATTGAATTTGCAAGCATATTATTAATATTATTATTAAGTGGAGTTCAAGTCTAAGCCTAACTCAAGTTTATAAAACCGACTTATAAGACGGTGTTTGTACTCACTTATATACTATACACACTTCTTTATGTTAAAATATGTCAATTCGTGTGTCATATTATATATTTGTGGGTGGTGACATGATCAGTGCAACCAACTTATTAAGATATATAGACTCTAAATGATTTTTTTAATGAGAAAAAGAATATATAAATAAAAGAGTACATGTGGTATCTCAACCTGTATACAAGATTCTGTACAAAATGTCCTTAAAAAAGAACAAGAAAAATACAATCCACAAAATTACAGTATTTATGCAAAACTCAAGATGAAATCAACAATTAACAATAACCTGAACACATCCATACGTTGTAATTAACATATGAAACATAGAATTTCAACAAAGAAATCTTTTACCTCTATATACTTCTTATATATTACGAAATGGATCTTAAGCTTAACTCAACCTTATAAAATTGACTCAAAAAAGTGAGATTTACACTCATTTATATACTATGAAATGTTGTTGTATATAATGATGTTCAATAAATATATAATGAAATAATAGAATATGTTGAAAAGTGGGTGGTGGCGTTAAGTGATAAATATAAAGAGAAAGGTATTAAAAGATAGTTGAGTTAAGATGCATTATTCTATCTTTTCCTTCTAATCATTATTAGTGCGTCCTAAGTAGATTGAGTTTAAAAAAATGATATATGCAACATTGGTGCCAGCATGAAATGATGGAGGTAGCCAGAATTTGAGAGGAGAAGGGAAGGAACAGGAACATAAATCTCCCCATGTGAGTCTGATTTGGGGATATATAAAGCAAAGAAAGCTGAGTTCTTGCAAAGGGTTTCACATGGGGGGAGATGGAGGACATGATTCTTACATAGCCCTTTTTTCATCACAGCTCATCCTTAACCAAAGTCCTATAAATCTTCTCAATATATACCACTCTGCCCCAAGATCTTCTTCTCCCATGTAAGAGCACCATGGAAAAAAATTAAATGATCCACATTGCATATGCCTTTTTTAGTGATTAAATAAGGCCACCACTAATCAGAAACTTGCCAAATACTCAAGTGAATGATCAAAACCAAACCCATTTGCACACTCTTTGATTAATATATAAAAAGGGGAAGTAGTATCAAAACGAAAACCAAAACGAAAGTACAAATATCGGATGCCAGCCGTATCCAATCCATTAATCCGATCCAAAAATGGTAAGAAAACACATAAAGAAGAGATGATTATACATAGAATAATGAATTGAACGGTTCTGATGGCACACTGACCATGTGAAAACCAGGAGGCCAAGCATTGATTGTGGTCCCATTATCATCCCATTGTAATTAAAGTGGTATATGGATAGGACACAGCACAAGAGGAACTGCCACACACCCTCTAGACCAAGCTTTTTAGGCAGGGTGAAAAAATAAAATACTGCTCCAATCCATGCCAAGAACAAAACCAATAGAGATCAAATTCTTATAATATGGTATACAGTATCATGACATGAGACAATGGATGCCCAGTGAAGGGGTCACATCTGCACGTGGTTGCTGATTCCTATAGTTATTAAACAACACTCCATTTTTCCCACTAAAACCGTTGAGTCTTTCACCACCTAGCTGTTGCTAGCTGTCTCTAATCCCCTCCCATGTGACCCACCCCTCTCTCTCTCTCTCCCTCTCTCCCTCTCCCAAACCCTTACCTATACAGAAACAAACATTACATATTGCATTACATTATACCAAAATCTAGGAGGAAAAACACTTCATAGCAAATGAATAAAAACACCATTATTAGGCTTTACATGCACAATGCCATTGCCTCTCATCCATCATCTCTTTAATATCTCTCTCTCTCTCCCGCTGCTTTTAGAAACCCAAGAACAAGATTTTCAACTAAGATTTTCGGTTGTTTGTGTGTTGGTTAGGTTGTTGGGATCTATGTTGTTCCTCTCTCTCTCTCTTTCTCTCTCTCTATTTTCTCAGACACACAATTAGATACACAAGGCCATTATACGTAGTACACAAATTTTTCGCTCCCTCTCTATATTTGGGGTCATATACATAGGTAATGGCACAGTTACCTCCCAAAATACCAACCATACCCCAAAATTGGCCATCTTTTCCTCACCAAAGGGTGCCAACAATGGCCAACTTCACCCCCACAACCTCATCCACCACCACCTCCACCGCCGCCGCCGCCACCACTCCCTCCCAACCCTCTTGGGTCGACGAGTTCCTCGACTTCTCCTCCACCCGGCGGGGGGCTCACCGGCGATCCGCCAGTGACTCCATTGCCTTCCTCGAGACGCCGTTTCTCGAGGAATGTCGAGCCGGTTTCGACCGACTCGACGAGGACCAGCTGATTTCTATGTTCTCTGACGACATTGCCGCAGCGGCACTCCCGCCTCCGCCGCTTTCATCGGCGTCCAACCCCTCCTCGCCGTCCTCCGACCAAAATAGCAACAACGAGGAGAAGCCCATGGCAATGGCGTTGGACGTGAAGCCGAAGACCGAATCGGTTGAAGAGGAGAGCTCGTGCAGGAATGAGGCGGCGGCGCTGCAGCTCTCCGCCACTGCCACCTGCGCTGAAACCGTTGTCGATCCCAAGAGGGTCAAAAGGTAAGGCTAATCACCACCAAATATTATAATTATTGCTCTTACTACTACTATTTTATTATTTTATATTGTCCACCTCCCATGCACGTACAATTAATGAAAATAATTTTATTTTCCAAATAAACTACTAGCTCAGTAGAATTTAGCTTCTATATAAAAAATAAATTAATAATAGTTTAATTTATATATAATGTTACTGTAATATACTGTCTAACTTATTGTTTGTATAATTTTTAAAATAATCATTTTAAAAGCAATAAATTTATTAGTCAGGATGATGATTTATAATTCTGTCATTTGATAGATTACTTATTCTGATTATTTTAATTTAATACTGGCTCTGTAAAATTTTATTCATAATTTTACTAAACAGACTGTTAAGTTAAAAAGTTTTGAATTTTCACGAGTTTAAGTATTTTTAATCGTCACAAAATTCCACACCCTTGTCTTGCACATTAATTTGGTATTTTTTAATGTTAAATGTGAATAATTTATTGTTTAGTATGAAGGTGACTTGCTGTGTATGGCACATTATTCTTTGAGAATTACAAATATACTATCATCAAAGCCTTCGGTGCTTAATAATATCGAGTCAATGATAAATACATTATCATTTTGATGGCTACAATTTTAACTGAAATTAAAGCATGATACAAAAAATGAATTTTTGTGTTATTTAACTATATTTAGCTAGTTTGATGGAGAATAATTGTAACAATTATAATAAAGAAAACAAATGTTTGATAGTAATGTATATATATTTGGATATAACAGAGTTAATTTTATCCAACCAATTAAATGAGTTGGTTGAGTGCAGAAGTTATAAATTATGTACCTAGTTTTCCTTTTCAAGCTAATTTGGCTTAGCCTTCTCCAATAAGTGATTGATTTAATGTATGTATAAAATGAAAGGAGTGTAGATATATACCAAACTGAATCTAATTTTTTTATTGTTCATACCAGAATTTTGGCTAACAGGCAATCAGCACAGAGATCAAGGGTAAGAAAGCTACAATACATCTCTGAGCTTGAAAGGAGCGTAACAACCTTACAGGTAGTTTAACTTTCAAAACAACACACATATATATACACATATGCTGCACCAGGAATATGAATCTTACATGTAGCATAATGATTGCTAAGAATATCATAGTAGCATGTATATCTTCCACTGAGTATAAAACTTGTGCTAATGTATGAGAAATTAATGTTAAAATGAAGACGGAGGTATCAGCATTGTCACCACGAGTTGCATTTCTGGACCATCAACGTTTGATTCTTAATGTCGACAATAGTGCCTTGAAGCAACGTATTGCTGCTTTGGCCCAAGACAAGATTTTCAAAGACGGTATAATGCTGTTCTTTTTCCTTTTCCAAATATTTTCACTTCATCTTTCATATATATGTTATGGTGAAAGATTATTTTTCCGTTGCAAATGTGAAATATATATAATACGTGGGAGTGAGCTAACCCGACATAAGTCATATCCTAGGATTCTTGATCTCCATATGCTGATGTTGATGTCTAGATTATAGCGAAGTTAATTGTGTATGCAAAAGCATATGTGTTATTTTGTTTTTGAAACCGAGAATGATATTGTTTTGCAAGTTTTGTTCCATCTTTTGTGGATTACATAGTCACCTTTGGAACTTCAGAAAAGCACTAGGATCATGATTACTAAGATAGTGGGAATTTTTGAATCTCTCAGCTCATCAAGAGGCATTAAAGAAGGAAATAGAGAGATTGAGGCAAATCTACCACCAACAGAACCTGCAGAAGATGAGTAACACAGTGAACAACAATCTTCAAACGGCACCAACATCACAGCAGCCACAAGCTCCTATGCAATCACATTCCCTTCATCAACATCAGCATCAGCATCAGATGACAGTGTCTCAACCATTGGGATGCAAGGACAAGGAGCAGCTCCTGAGTTGAGGGGGAAGAGGCAAGGAACAGTGTTGGAGATGGGTGGATGTATGTAATGTATTGATGGATGGATGGATGGATGTTTGGATGGATATGTGACTTGGTGCTAATTAAGTAGAAGTTTCACGTGACGTGTTCCCCATCAGTGTTGGTGTGGGGCTCCTGACACAGTGATGGGGTTGGAGGGTAGGAACTTGACAAGTGGAGTGCTTGCAATAGGTTGGAGAATTTTATGCTTTCAAGGTGAATTGGTTATCTTGGGGGTTGGATTGGAATTTTGGGATATGATTTCTCCATATTACACTTTTGGTTTTTCCTTTTTAACAGAAAAAATATTCTCAATCATTTTTTATTTTGTTGGGTGGAATAAGGGGACAAACCATCGTGGTTTTGTATTGGGATATGCATGGAAGTTGTCAGAGAATTATTTTCTCCTTTTTTTTTGTTTGGAGGAAAGGGGTGTCTCATCGCAGTATTTTTCTTGTTTTTCTTCCTTGGGACTAATTTGTTTCTTATTTTGTATTTTATTTGGTTGAATTGTACAAAACTTTAAGCCAACTATAACATTTATTCTTACTTCTTCATGGAGGCTTCTATCGCCAAATTCTATACATCGACCTTGTTGGAAAATGTAGTATTAATCATAGATATACCATTTACTTAATATTTTTCTGTAACATGATATTTTTTGTTATTTTAAAACTTCAATCATCATATCTCATCATATCAACATCTATAACAAAAGAAAAAACAAACTGAATTTTATAATGGGAGGTAAAATGTCAAAGAAAACAAAAACTAATTTTTAAAAACTCAATGTTAATTAAAAGATCAACACATTTATTGTCTTCAAAAAAAATATATGCAACACTTTAAATTTTAAAACAGAATAAATCTTCATCATTTTATTGCAACGAAGTTTTAAAAGTGAAGACAAGTGCACATCTTGTTTTTGTTAGATTTTTGGGATTGTCATTCTACTTTGCCTTCAAAATATACTGATATATTAATTTTTTAATATATTTTAAAATTAATATATTTTTTAAGACACAATCGAAGGACACGTCAAAAATCGAGTAGATAATCCAAATTTTAAGACACATAGTAGATGAATTCTAGAAAATTTGACACACTAAGGAGGAGTCACATTTCAACCATACTTTAGAATATTTTTTGTCTTGAAAGTCTCCAAAGCAAGAACAATTACATTTAACTCAGGTAGGCAGAAATATAATCTCCTTTATTACTTTTGAAGATATCCCTGTTGGCAACATCTTCCAGATTGTCTTTAACAACGCCGTCAATATTAACCTTAAGTCATCTTGAAGAAGGCATAGATAAGTGGACTTGATAAATCCAATGAACCTTTCTAATCTTTTCAAAATATAAAAAAACCTTTAAAATAGACGTCAACAATATAATTATTCATATTTTTAGTATAACTATTACTTATCTTTTGAATATTCTATTTAATCATATTTAAAGAAAAATGAAAATGAATAAATTTTTTAAATCTCTCATACTTCTAGAATTCCAAAATAATCCAAACAATGTAATTAATAAAATGTCTAATGTCCTTAACAATAGGACTATGAGAAGTATAAATAAAACCAATAATATCATCAATATGATGATGAAAGAAAATAAAAACTTCATAAATCCAAGTCCAAAACTTATTAGCATAAGCACAATAAAAAAAGTGATTATCACTCTCTTGAAGAGCTACAAAGGCTATGTATAAAAAGAGAACTATGCCATGAGACTAGATATGATTATTGGTAGCAATCTTATGATGAAGATGATGGAAATCGTCAGCCACAAACATCCACATAATAAGAAGAATGGAAACATATAGTCTGTTTTTGTACTTACATGTACATATGGGCCTAATTGAGCTTTATTTAACTTTTGTAGGCCCAATAACACTACACAAAAATCATTAAAAAAATAACCAAATTTAGAGACAAAAAAATAACTAGTCACTATATTGACTAAATTAGATATTATTTTAGGGACAAAAACAATTATTGATATCTAAAGTGGTTTCCATTATTAATAAAAAAATATAAAGGGGTTTCCAAATTAGTATCTGAATTAGCTACCAATGT
Organism: Phaseolus vulgaris; assembly: GCF_051622355.1. Classification (NCBI taxonomy): domain Eukaryota; kingdom Viridiplantae; phylum Streptophyta; class Magnoliopsida; order Fabales; family Fabaceae; genus Phaseolus; species Phaseolus vulgaris. The sequence continues at coordinate 11,322,667 of NC_143502.1, read as the reverse complement.
TTTAATTACTAATATTTTATATTATAAATTAGTCTCTAAAAGACTAATAGAGACTAATTTATAATATAAAGTAGTAAGTAACTAAAACTTTGGTAGCTAATGGTTAGATACCAATTTATAAACTTTTATAAATTTTATTAATAATATAAACTACTTTAGATACCAATATTTTTTTTTAGTTTATAAAATGGTCTCTAATTTAGTCAAATAAAGACTAATTATTTTGCATTCTAAAATTAGTTTTTATTTAATGATTTTCTTGTAGTGTAAAGATGACAACTCTAGGTTGAAGGAATGTACAAAGCATATCCAAGACGACCTCTAAGTCATCAAAACCTCGACTAGAGTCTTGGTAAGAAGAAAACAAAAAAACTGAGTTTCAGCTAACTTTAGAGGAGACAAGTCAACATTGTTGACCAAGAATATCTTGCTTTGATGAATCCAATATGTCATGAAGATTTGGATGCTCTCTGTGCGTGTCTAGGTAGATTTTGTTGTATCTCTTTGCAATACATTATGGTCCAAGTTATTTTCAAGATCTATTTGCATGAAAGTTTTTGTTTTCTAATGCTGTATTTTTTAATAAGTTGATTCATGTTTTTAATCAGTTAAAATTAATTCTATTGAAGTCTTCTGACTATAGTAAGTTTTTGTAACATATTGATTTATCGTATCAACAGATTAAAAAAATTTAATGTTTTTAAAGATTTAAAAATGTTTTGTTTTCTATTTTGTCTTTTTTGTTTAGTGAAATCAACAAGTTATTTCAATAAAAGAAGCGATTTAAAAGCTGTTGATTTCTTCTGATAAAAGAAAACAATTAGTTATTTTGAAAAATCAATTAACTATTTTTAACAAATTTCTATTACTATAACTAGTCATATTTAATTTGATACATTTTTTTCATTAAATGATCAAACCATATTTGCAATAATTAAAACCTTATATAAGTAGATAATATGATAATTAAAAAAAAGAATTTTGAAAGAGAAAAAACAGAAAGTTTTGAAATTTTTCTTGGAAATTATTTTTGCTTCTTGGATCACTCTTGTGCTGTGAAGAAAAGTTTTCTGGTTTTGATTTTTTGTGTGCTTCATCTGTAAAATCCCAAGTGTTATCAAACCTTTATTCTTTATTTGTATTCAGTGGAAGCATATTCAGATAGGGTTTCTGGATATCTACTGAGTGGTTAAGAGTGTGTGTTCTTGTAGGATTCAAAATCTATTGTAAACTTTGTGCTTGGTTTAGTGAATTCTAAGTTGTTTTACTGAGGAATGAATGTAGCTTTTGGTGTAATAATGAACAAGTATAAATCATATGTGCAAATCTTTCTCCCTCACTATATTGCTTTATATGTTGTTTTCCAGTTTTCTGCCTATATTTCAATGTGTTAAATAAATGTCATAACTGGTTTATATTTGGTATACATGTTTGTTGTTGTTTTATAATTAGTTGAACGGAGAAATCAATCTCTTGATTTTACTAATTTTCAATTTGACTCAATCTTTTGCAAAAATATTTTGCAAAACAATTCACTCCCTCTTGATTTAGGCCAACAATTCTAAAAACATCATTTTGGGGTCAAACTTTAGTTTAAATAAATGTATAAAGTAGTTTAGTATTTCAAGGGTCATGTATTGGGCCTAGTAACATAAAATAATGGCAGTTTCTTCCTGCACCCCCACAATTTTATAAATCCCGAAACTTACCTTCACCTTTTATTTGAAATTAGGATCTGGGAGTGTGCTACAGATTCATCAATCTGGAAGTGAATCATGTTGCTTTCCGGATGAGGGGGTGTCCAAGAAGCAAAGTTTGCATAAATTGTTGATTCCTGGATTGTTGAATCCGAAAACCTAATTTCTATTACAAATTGGTAGATCTGGAATGATTTTTTTCAATTATGGATTTCTGAATCCGAAATGCATATTTTGAATTACAGATTAGCAGATATGGAATGAATTTTTTAATTATGGATGTTATGCATTTTTTATTTTGGATTAACATTGTCATTCATGTACTGCCAGAAGCACCATTTCGGGAGGTTACCAGATGCGTCAATCCGAAATTTTAACGAAAGCGCCAATATGAAAATTTACCGAATTTCGTAATCCAGAATAAAAAAAATAAATGTACAGTTTTTATATAGGGACGATTTTGTCTTTGCACAACATTGTGGGGGTGTAGGAAGAAAAATGTAGGAGTGTAGGAAGAAACTGCCTGAAATAATTATGCCAAATATTTGGACCAAGTAATGTAGGTTTTGGGCCTTATATTTGGTCCAAGTGTCGAATAGGGATAAAATAAGGTAGCATGAGCCATCTAGGGTTATATTTAGGCTTCCCTTAAGCCCAAATGTAAACCCTAGATGTCCAAAGCGAGGAGAAGAAACACAAGGGGTTGCAACTGCACTTAAGAAACATTTAACATGTGATGTGAGTTGATTTTAGATTGGCACATTTTAGAAGTTCCTCTTTTGTTTATGATTTTTGAGATTAACAATTTAAGATGAGAATCCAAAGAAGATCCCCACTGGACACAAACTTAACCATGTGGTTAAGTAAGTGTGAAGGTTCACTTCTAGAGGGCAAAGAGAAAAACACAATATGGTGATTATGATGATGAAAGTAAATTGCGGAAATGGAAGGAACATAAGATGAAGAAAGACAAGTGATAAACAAAGTTAAAAAAACAAGCATGATATCATAAAGAGGAATGGAAAGGATGGCGCAAAAGAAAGATAAAAAGAGGAAGGGATGAAGAAAGCTCATGGAAGAAGAAGGGTTGTCACGCCAGTTGGAGAAATGAGGAACTCCAAGATGAGTGGTGAAAGAACCGCAACTTGAAGTGCTCACACACTCAAAATAAGACCCACTATGAGAACTCTAAGTCTAAAAAAATCACTCATGCGAAGTTTCTTTACTATCCAAATTCAATTTGTCAATACATGGAGGAAGACATCCTTTATATAGAAAGGAGTGACTTGGAGGGAAAGATGAGTGAATGGTAAAATGGGAAGGAGAGAGGGACGCCCTAGGGTATTGACCATGGTCAAAACCGCCCCTTACATAGCTTATAGAAGTTAGGTTTAAAATCCTAATTCTAGGTGCCTTGTCTTGAAAAAGTGGGCTTGGCACAAGCCCATTTCGCTAAGTACATTCCCATTTATGCTATGTGAACCTACTCTAGCTTATTCTTCTATTTGGACCCCCAAAGTGAGCCCAATTTATTTACATAGCTTCTCTTGTGGAAAGACAAAAAGGAAAAACTTCTGATATTTTGGTTTATATCTAGTTCTTCTTCTGCTGATGCTCTCTCGAGGTTTGGTGGAGCCTGACTTTGTATGTTGAGATCAATGACCTTTTTGTGTAGTGCTTGATGTATCCTTAGTCATTTGCTGGTTGTTGTGGTTTGTATCAACATTTGTTTCACATGGAAGAAGGCATGAAGAGTGTGACCAGCCACATGGCACACTCTCATTGGCTCTTCTAGATCTAAGGTTCCAACTATGAATTTTGTAAATTTGGCTCTCTTTTTGGCTAATCCTAGAATTATAAATAAGTGTGCTAGACTATTTTAAAATCAACTTATGAATGATAGTGTTATGCTGTCAATTTTCAGCCTAAACACTTGCTTAAACTCTCTCTCTAGGATAGTCTTCTAAATAACCTCCTCTAGACTCTTTCCTAGTGAATTGACCCAACCTTTCACTAGGCATTTCCATTATTCCAATTCAACTCATAGTGTATTACTTAATTTTCTTCAAGCTTCTTCAACCACTCTTCCATTTTATTCCATCCAAATTCAAGAAACTACACAAAGCTAGAAGGAGAAGGCCATCATTTGGTATCTGGAGTCTTGGTTGACAACAAGATAAATGTGTTAGAATGGATGGCTTTAAACTAGAGGGGGGGTGAATGGTTTAAAAAGGGATTTGAAAAACTTTTAAGTCAAGAATGAAATTATCTTAAGAAACAGTTGATAAGGAATCCAATTTGCCAAAACACAAAGTTAAAAACACAGCACCAGAAAAACAATTGGTTGTTTCGCAGAAACAATCGGTTGTTTATACCAGTATACAAATATCAAAACTGAATTTAAAGAGATAAGGGAGAGAGAATTCACACAGATGTTTATACTGGTTCACTCTAAACCCAGAGCTACATCCAGTCTTCTCAGAAAGCACTGAGGAATTCCACTAAGCAATCTAACCTAGATCACTTACAACACAACCAAGAAAGTGACCTTGATCCCCTCAAGACACACACTTCTCTTGGCCAACAACACTTCTCAGCAAGCACACAGAAGAAACTTGTTCAACAGATACAAGGATTACACTTGTTACAGAAATAAATCTGAAATCAATACAAACAGAAATCCTATCTCACACTCTTTGATCAATCTCAATCTCTAAGCAATCTCAACTCTTTGAAAATCAGAATCTTTTCTTTTTGTTAAAACTTCAAAACTGTTTTACTGTTTTTTTATATCAAAGATTGTTGTTTGTTATCAAATCTTAACAAACTATTAATTGCCTTTAAAGATTGGTCAAAGCATTAAAGACTGGAGCGTAAACAGTTAGAATCATTTAAAGCTCAGTCAAAAACAAAAACCACTTTTCTGTTATGGTACCAAAACAAAAAATCGGTTGTTTCCTCGAATCAATCAGTTGTTTTGGTTTTAACAGCTCAACCATTTGAAAAACAGTTTTCAATCTTTTCTCAAAACACCTAAGTATAAAACAATCGGTTGTTTCGACAAAACAATCGGTTGTTTTTCACTTAGTTTGAAAAACACTTTTCTTTTAAAAAGATTGAGAATGCCTATGCTTTGGATTCAATCAAGAGTGGATTACATAAACAATCTACCCCAGATCCTATCTAAGACATCTCAGCAACAGCAAGCACAACCAAGCCTTCAACATCCTTCAAAGGGTTTGGATTCTTCAAAGCTTGAACACCACTTGGTTCAACAAAATGTTCTTATTCTATTTGTTTCATTCTTATTTACGTGTTCTCTACTACTTATTTTTAATGTCTTGAATTTGTTTTAGTTAATTTTCACCAATTAAATTCATGGACATGTCTTCTAATTCAGTTCAAATCATTTGTTCGTTTTTAACATCCATTATATTACGAAATAGAACAAAGATGAATAAAAGAGAACAAAGATGAACAAAAGAGTAAAATGAAGGTAAATGATATGAGAATGGATATCTCTTTTTTCTTGTTATTGAAATCAAAACAAATGGTCTGAATGTATACAAGTAGTACACTCATTCTAGGTTTAACTAAAGAGGGAAAGAATCAATAATTAAATACTAGAATCATAACAAACAAAGACAAAATAAAGGTTATTCACCTCTATAAAGAGAAATAACTGATAATTACAAAAGACACCCAATTATTCTTCTCTATAAAGAGAAACAACTGACAATTAGAAAAGACTCCCAATTAATATTAGGATCCTTCTATAACTCTGGTATTCGTATCCTTTAATACCCCGCCATAAGCTGGGGAGTAAATATTGATGAGACCTAGCTTGGAACAAATATTCTTAAAAGATTGAGGACTTAAAGCTTTGGTATGAGACCCTTCTTTAATTTTTCCCTGACCACGTGACAATCTATTTCTATATGTTTTGTACGCTCGTGAAATACTGGATTTGCTGCAATGTATCTTGATGAGTCATTGTCATAGTATAAAAGAGATGGTTGCTCAAAAGGAACTTTGAAATCTTGAAGAAGATAAGTTAGCCATTGAATTTCACATGTAACAATGGCCATTACCCTGTATTAAGCTTCATAAGAACTCTTTGATAGTGTTCCTTGCTTCTTTGATTTCCAAGATATGAGAAAATTCCCAAGATACACACTAAAACCAGTCACTGATTGTCTTGAATCACTGCAGGTGCCCCAATCACTATCACAAAAGGCTTTGAGATGAACAGAAGTAGTGGAAGAGAAAAATAGACCAAGACTTGGAGCCCCTTTGATATATCTGATAATTCTAATTGTTGCATTATAGTGAGCAATTGTAGGCTTAGCAAGAAACTGAGAAAGTTGTTCCACATAAAATGTTATGTCAGGTCGGGTATTAATGAGATACATAAGCCTTCCAATCAATCTTCTGTAGGCTTGAATATCTGTGAAAGGAACACTTTCAGTAGAAGAGAATTTCTCATGATTATCAACAAGAGTGGGTGCAGGTTTGCAGGCTAAAAGACCTGCATCGGTTAATAATTCCAATGCATATTTCCTTTGATTTACCATTATTCCTGTCTCACTTCTTGCTACTTCTAGACCAAGAAAGTATCTTAAATTCCCAAGATCTTTAATCTTGAGTGTCTGATTCAAGGCTTGTTTGATTCGAGCAATCTCTTCTTTATCATTTCCTGTAAATATTATATCAACCACATATACCAATAATGTTGTAAAAGATCCTTCAGAAGAATTAATGAACAAGGAATGATCATTCATAGATTGAGTATATCCCATAGAAAGCAAAAATGATGATAGTTTGGCAAACCATTCTCTGCTAGCTTGCTTAAGGCCATATAAATCCTTTTTTAGTTTACAAACTTTTCCTGGTGGAATAGAAGTCAATCCAGGAGGAGCAACCATGTATACATCTTCTTTCAAATCTCCATGTAAAAAAAGGCATTATTTATGTCTAATTGTTTCAATTCCCAATTATAAATAGAAGCTAGAGAAAGAAGCAATGTTATTGTGGTCATCTTTGCTACTGAAGAGAAAGTATAAAGGTAGTCAATGCCTTTTGTTTGTGTATATCCCTTTGCCACTAACCTTGCTTTATACCTTTCAATTGTCCCATCAACCTTATATTTTATTTTGAATACCCATTTGCAACCTATGACAGCTTTGTTCTTAGGCAAAGAGGATTGAAGGGGTTTAAACGAATCAATTTTAATTCTGCTTAAGCTGCTGAACTATTGTAATCTATTGTTTCTTTTTTAATTATGTTTTTTTATATATTATCTTAGCCTATCTGTGAAGACAAACAGGGGAAGAAATTGGTGTTTATGTGTTGTAACCTCTGCACTCTATGTTGTGTTAATTTTTTGATTAAACTGTTGCTATTGATGCTGCCATAACTCTGATACATCACACTAATTTGCTGTTGCAATGGTGTTGTCACACACATACACACTGGTTTTCTCTATTTTTCTACCTATGTATGTGCAGATCTATGTGTGTCCTTTTAAGTCAGGTTAATCCTGCTGCTATGTATGCTTTGTATATGCACAAATTCTGTTTTGTAGGACCTATCAAATTCACACTCTACACACAAGCAAACCAAGGATTTGTCTTCATCAAATAGGGGGAGATTGTTGAACAAGGTGCTTTGGTGTCACCAAATCCAAGAGGAATGCTTGAAGATCTTGCTCCTTTGTGTTAGTGTTGTCTAGTAGTCTTTGATATGTTAATTCACTCCTTAAGATGACCCAAGTTCATTTGAATCTTAATCTTTTTGAAAAGATGGGTTATCTAAAAGGGTGTGAAATTTCAACCTGTTGAAATGTCGAATCAATTGGTTGTTTGACACTTAGTGGTTTTTAAAATGGCTTGGAAAAGCTTATCTTTATTTTGACTTTTTTGTTAAACTGATTCAACCGGTTGTTTCGAGAATTCAACTGGTTGTTTTTCTAAAAACCTTAACATAATTTTGTTAGGTGGTTCCAATCTGTTTTAAATGATTTCAATTGCTTTTGGTTTTTGATTTAACTGCTTTGACCATTTGATTAGAGTATAAAAATGTTGTTTTATGCTCTGATGCATTAACTAAGAAAGAGAGATTAAGCAAAAACAGTTTTCAAGCTTTGAAAGAGCTTTGGATCATCTCAAGAGTGGAATAAGATTGTCTTGTAATTCTGAACTTTAATCTTTGATTTGCCCAGGTGTATTTTATTCCCTTTTTCCTTGAACATTGTATTTTTGTGTGTTCTAGTGTGGTGCAGTTTCAGAAGGTGTTTCTGGAAACTGTGTGGTTTGCCAAAAGTGTTGTGTGTTATTGAAGGGTTCAAGACCATCATTTTTGGTGTGTGTTTTGTAATCTAGGGTTGATTACATAGTAAATTCTCAACGGTTAGTTGAGGACTAGATGTAGCTCTTGGTTAATAGTGAACCAGTATAAACATCTTTTGTGAATCTCTTTATCCTTACACTCATTAAACTATTTTGTCTTTGGTTTTCAAATCTGCTGGTATAAACAACTGTTTGTTTCATGAAAACAACTAATTGATTTTCTAGAATCAACTTAAAAGAAGTTTTGTATTTGGCTGAACAAATTTTAAATTGATTAATTCTTCATAACTTTTCCCTTTACCTTCAATACTTGCGAAAATCTTTCAAAAATAATTCACCCCCTGTTGTTTAAGGCCTATAATTCTAGCATAATGACCCTCCTATTTTGTATTTGAACGACCTTAAGAGTGCATTGGGGGTTCAACACATCCCTTCATACTATAACCAGAAGCTTATGGATAAAATTCAATGACTCCATCAGAAAACCATGAGAGTATAAGAGTCTAGATAGAAGATGGAGTTGTATATAATGAGAACATGGATTAGGGAAGATGAGACTACCACCATTGCTAGGTTTATGAGTAGCCTCAGTCTTGAAATAAGACACAAAGTAGAATTATTTCCCTATAGAGATTTTAATGACTTGGTCCAACTTTGTATTAAAGTCGAACAAAAATATTTGAGAAAAGGATCAAGTCAAAGGGAAAGTTTACACTCCGTGTCTTATTCTAAGAGGGAGGGGGTATCAAAAGGAATCATCTAAAGAAACACTCCCTATAAACTTAGCCAAAGATAAAGACAAGGTAAAACCTACGTGACACACTCACACTAGAGATAGTTAGTGTTTTAAATGTTTTGATTGAGGTCACATTGTGTCCCAATGCCCTAACAAAAAGGTTATGATCTTAAGGGGTAAGGACGAATATAGTAGCCATGACGAAGAATATAGATAGAGTGTTGAGTCCAAAAGAGAAAACGATGAGGATGCTTATGAGGTGGATCTACTCATGATCGAATAAATTCTTAACAATCAACCATACTTGTTCTGTCATTTTTGATAACGGATCATGTTTTAATTGTTGCCGTACTAGGCTAATTGGAAGATTAAACCTTACTATCATTCCCCATCCCAATCCCACATAAACTTAAGTGGTTGACTAATGATGGGGAATTGTCAGTTAAACAACAGGTGAAGGTCGAACTATTTGTGAGCAACTATAAAGATAAATTATGTAATGTAGTGCCCATGGAAGCTTGTCATTTCTTATTGGGATGATTGTGGAAAATTGGTAAGAAATCCGTGAACAACGATCGTACCAATGAGATCACCTTCACACATAAGAAGAGGAAGTATATACTTCATCCTTTGACACCTTCCCAGGTGTTAGAGGATCAAATAAAAATGCAACATAAAGTAGAAAATGAAAAATATCTAGCTCTCCAAGGATAAGAGATCTTAGGAATATAAAGTCTAGATGTGAAAATTTTGACAAAAAACAAACAATAAGGAGAGAGGAGAGAAAAAATATAAAGAGATGAAAAAAAGAAAAATTGTGTATTCTTCTCTAAATAAATCTTGTGTTGAGTTGCCAAAAAGAATTGAAAATTTTATTAAAAAATGTAAACCATATAAAACAAAAAAACAAACAAATAAAACAACTAAATCTATTTCTAAAAGCATGAACTTCTATCTTTTTAATAAGAAGTACATGGATTTTAGAAGTCAGACTTTCTTTAATTATTTCTTAAAGAAACTTGTTTTTCTTGAATCTTCTGTATATTTCACTTGATTTGTTTGGTGTTTTTTCTAGATGGGTATTTGATCCTGAAGGATAAACATAAGTTCTAGGCAATAATAAGATTTTTATCCATAAACAACCATGTAGATTTAGGGACATATACTCTCAAGAGGGAGGGTATGATGAAAACCATCCAACCACAAATATGCACAAAAATAAGGAGGATGAAGACCTATAATCTGTTTAGGGACATATGGGCCCAGTTGGGCTTTGTTTATCTTGTGTAAGCCTAATAAAGAGGACAACTCTAGATTTAAGGAATGTACAAATAATTTCTAAGAAGACCTTCAAGTCATCAAAACATCAACTAGAGTCTTGGTTAAAAGAACACAAGAAGACTTAATTTCAGATAACTTCAGAGGACACAAGTCAACATTATTTTGGGGTCAAACTTTAGTTTAAATAAACGTATAAAGTAGTTTGATATTTTATGGGCCATGTATTGGGCCTAACAACATAAAATAATTGGGTCAAATATTCGGTCCAAGTACTATAGGTTTTGGGCGTTGTATTTGGCCAATAGTTGAATAAAGATAGAATAAGGTAGCATGAGCCATCTAGGCATACATTTTGGATTTTCTTAAGCCCAAATGTAAACCTTAGATGTCCAAATCAAGGTGAAGATGCACAAGGGGCTGCAAATGCACTTAAGAAACATTTAACATGTGCTTCACATGGAAGAAGGCATAAAAAATGTGACTAACCACATGACACACTCTCATTTGCTCTTCTAGATCTAGGGTTTTGAGTTTGAATTTGAATTTTTTGAATTTGGCTCTCTTTTGGGTTGACATTAGTACTATAAGTAAGTGTGCTAGTCTCTTGTAAAATGAGCTTATGAATGATAATATTACGTTGCAAAATTTCAGCCTAAACACCTGTTTAAGCTCTCTCTATAGGGTAGTCTCCTAAATATCCTCCCATAGAATCTTTCCTAGTGAAATTATTCAGCCTTTCACTAGGAATTTCCACTATTCCACTTCAACTCACAGTGCATTACTGCCTCCCCTGGACTTTTTCCTAGTGAATTTGTCCAACCTTTCACTAGGCATTTCCACTCTTCCACTTCAACTCATGGTGCATTACTTAATTTTCTTCAAGCTTCTGCAACCACTCTTCCATTCTATTCCATCCAAATTTAAGAAACTAAACAAAGCTATAAGGAGAAGCCCATCATATGCTATGAGACTTGATGACTATTTTACAACAAGTGTACCGAGTCAAGAGTAATAAATTGTCCATAAGAACGGGTATCAAACCCAAAAGGAAAAATTCTAAAATCTCAAGTATAATATTCACTAAATATGAAAAGATGTGTCAAGGTTTGTTTGAAAGGTTGTTTGTATCATGAATTTGTAAGAAATTAAATAAAAACAAAGTAAATTATGTAGATTATTCAATTGAGAAAATCAGGATTGAGGTTAATCCTTCTCACTCGTTTGTATTTTCAATGAATAAAAACATATAGCATTCCATCTTGATTGACATTGATGCACATATAAAAATCATTCATATCGATTCCTCGCATTCAAAATTATTAAGATTTTTCCCTAAATGTTGATTCCTCAAATATTTATAAAATTGTCTTATCATTATGAATAAATGTTACAAAATAATTAACATTTCAAATCTATTCACTATAAGAAAATCATTAAATAGTGACCAAATTTAGAGTGCAAAAATAATTAGTCATATATTGAGTAAATTAGATACTAATTTAGAGACTAAAATATTATTGATATCTAATGTGATTTCTATTATTAATAAAATATTATAAAATGGTTTCGAAATTGGTATCTAAATTAGCTACCAAAGTTTTAGCTACTAATATTTTATATTCTAAATTAGTCTCTAAAAGGCTAATAGAGACTAATTTAGAACATAAGTAGTTAGTAGCTAAAACCTTGGTAGCTAATAGTTAGATACCAATTTAGAAACTACTTTATAAATTTTTATTAATAATAGAAACTATTTTAGATACCAATAATTGTTTAGTTTTTAAAATGGTCTCTAATTTAGTCAACATAGTGACTAATTATTTTGGTCTCTAAAATTAGTTTATATTTAATTATTTTCTTGTAGTGATTCCTTGCATTTAAATATGTTAAGCATTATCATTTAGGTCAGATTCTTAGAAGTACTTTCCAGTCAAATCTAAGGATCAAAATTATGAATTAAGATTCAAACTTTAAGAATAAAATGATAATATCAATCATCAATCAAGAACAAAATATTATAAATAAATATCACCTCAATACATAAGAGTTTGAACAAATTACTCTCAATCCCAAAGGAAAGACTTAGCCACTCATATTGGCCATTACAAGCATGGAAAACAAGAAAATAGATCCAAGATGTTTCTCTTTGATGACTGCCTCCTTTAGGGTTCTCTATCTTTGATTACCCTCTCAATGATGTATGGGGTTATGCCTCACGCCTTCTATTTAACCTAATTGGTCTTGGGTTAAGTGACATCTTGCTCAAGCGAAATATTACTTGCTTACAAGAGTTTCATGAGAAAAAGCTCAACTTCAGTGGAATGGACTCGCCTAAGCGAGCCTTGGTGAGTCTTGGGCGATTTCTTCTGAAGTGATCTTGCTTAGGCGAGTTTGGGTAAGTGTTCAATGTTCCAACTTTGTCTTTAACTTGTCCCTTCTCATTTAGCCCTTTTTTATCTCCATCTTCCCCTAGATTCCTAAAATTAGCACAAACTTGGGAATAAATCATTTTTATTCATCTCATAATCCAAAAATATGTAAAAAGGTTCAAATTCCTTAATTAGAGTTTGAATTATTACTTTATTAACAATTAAAGTCCATAAATTTCCGTCTTTTTTATGAAATATTATTGAATTATGACACTTATCAATAGTAAATAGGATTATTGGTAGCAATCTTATAGTGAAGAAGTTTCCAAAGAAGCAATGTATTGATAGGAAGTATATTAGAATACCAAATCAACTTACCCCAAGAATGAAACTCTATCTCATTTTAAGAGTAAAAAAACTGTTAGTCTAAACTTTAAACATTAAGGTCTTAAATATAAAAAAATACCATATTATAATAATACAAAACAAAAATTATTTACTTAATATGGTGTGTATAATATTTATATAAATTTGATTGATGTTAGTACTTTTGATGGATCTTACATTTTTTTGAGGTATATTTCTTACATTTATTACCTCATAGTTCTGAAGAATTGTATTCTTTGTTGAAGTATATTAATTGTGTCAAGAAACTAAAAGAAAATATCAAGTTAGCTTCCAAATATTAGTGTCGGTGAAATTGCGATACTATTAAAGTCGTCTTAGTCGACTCTAATGACACAAGAGAATAATTTAAAAAAAAAATAAAGAGCATAATTTTTTTTAAAAATTTAGCGTGGGCTTAGCCGATGTTAATATAGTCTGCTGAATATTGAACACTACTTAAGTTGCCTTGACAACTCTATGACGACACTAACCATTTTTTTATTGTTTTTAGTAAGTAAAAAAATATTTATATCAGCCAATGCTAACTAAAATAAATAAGGTTAATGTCAACCTAATTGAAACTAATTTCTTTTAGTATTTATATTTATTTAAGTTAAAGTCAGCTGATCCGATGCTAATTAATGTAACATGCACCTTTGTGACAACGAATAAGAACTGTAAATTATTTTTAATCTAAATGTCAAAATTTAAAGATGACAAATCTCACACTTCCAATTTTCTTGTCTTACTTTCTATTTAAATATTTTCATACTTATATTCTTCATTCACACTCATAAATCTCCTCACACTGATATTTTTCATTCACACTCATCTCTTTCATTCATACACATCTTGTTCATCCGCACAAATCTCTTTCATCTGCACAAATATCTTGATTTCCTTCATTCAGAGTTATCTACTTTATTCACATTCATCTCCTTTATCAACATTCATTTCCTTCATCCTTACAATTTTTTTATCTTTTCATTTATATTTTATTTATTGAAGATGGAAGCCTTTTACAAAAACTTTTTTGAAATTATTGTCGGTCAAACCAACACAATTTAAATTAATATTAAAATAGATTTTATTTATGTAAAAAATTAAATAAATTTTAAAATAAAATTACTTTAATTTAAAAATAAGTAATATATAAACATCAATTAAGAGTCGATTTTAAAAAAACCAATACTAATAATGCAAATCCAACTCTATGAACTAATCAACGTTAGTTATTAGTTGTTAGCGTCGGTCATAAACCTTTCTTGTAATGAGAAGTGTTTGTTACTACTAGAAATTTTCATATTTCTGGGACTTTTATTACATATTTTTTCATAAAAATTAAAAAAAAGGAGTTTTCTTGCTATTTTTCCAACAAATTTTAATTTGTAGATAATTTACTCGTAAATTAGTTAGTTACATTAGAATTTGAAAACTCATAAGAAATTTCTTACGAATCTCTTGCAAAAAAAAATATTTACAAAAATTTTTCATATGCTAAAAAAATTCATATAAAATTTTCTTTTGAAAAACATCATTTATATATAACAAGCACTTTTTACTGTAAATTTAAATTTCAAAATTAATTTTTCTACTAATCTCAAATTCACAAGTAATTTTTTGCAAAAAAAACAAATTCTCAACTATTTGTCATGTGAAATTGGACTTGTAACTCTTTAGGACCAAACTAATTTAACTTGAGTTTATAAAGAATCAATTGGACACAACTAAAGAGGAAGTAGTACAAGTTTTTAAAGAGTTTCATACACTACAAGAAAATCATGAAATAAAAACTAATTTTTAGTGACAAAATAATCAGTTGCTATAGTGACTAAATTAGAAATCATTTTAGAGACAAATTTTTTTTTGGTTTCTAAGTTAGTTTCTATTATTGTTAAATGGTTTTTAAATTGGTATCTAATTACCAACCAAGGTTTTTGCTACTAAATTTAGAAACTAAATAATTGGTAGTTAAAATCTTGGTTTCTAATTAGATACCAATTTAGAAATCATTTAACAATAATAGAAACTAATTTAGAAACCAATTTTTTTTTTAGTTTCTAAAATGGTCTCTAATTTAGTTACTATAACAACTAATTATTTTTTGTATCTAAAATTGGTTTCTATTTCATGTTTTTCTTGTAGTGATAGTAGTGGAACAATAACTAAGGAATGTAATGCATCATTTCTAACACTTATATCTAAGTGGATAACTCGCATGTGTTGGAGCAATATAAATCTATATCCTATAAGGATGTATAAAATTATCTCAAAAGTGTTATCAATTAGACTGAAATGTGACCTATGTTTATTGATAAATCACAATCAACATTCATGGAAGGAATGAGCATATTACAAACAAAGTGGTGTAATAATTGAGATCAAAAAGGAAAAAAATGTGTTATAATAAAGGTAGATTACGAAAAAATGTATGATTTAGTTAGATGAGATTTTTTGCATTATATGACGAGTATATTAAGTTGAAGTAATAAGTGGATTAATTGGACTAAAGAATGCTTTGAATTAGCCACCATATCAGTCTTAGTTAATGATAGTCCAACTAATGAGTTCAAATCTTGTATGAGACTAAGACAAAGAGATCCACTAGTCCTATTTTGTTTTTAATTGTGGCGGAATATCAGGGTTAGTACGGCAAGAAACCACAAAAAAATATGCTTGAAGGGGGGGGGGGGTAAAAGTGGGTTGTAAGGAGGTAGTTAATGTCCTATTTTTAAAGCTAAAACTCATAACATAGTTTTCATTAAAAGCATCCTTAGATGTTTGGAACTAGGTTAAGGTCTTAAGGTCAATTTTTATAAGAGTAAGATAAGCAGGATATGCATTGATAAACAAATTCTGCAAATATTCTTTTTAATTCTTAATTTGTAATTTAATGGAGATATCTTTCACGTACTTAGGAATGATTGTGGGAGAAAATCCAAGAAAATATAACTTTTGGATGTTACTCTTAAATAAACTAAAATACGAGATTATTAAGATGAAAAGGAAGGTATGCCTTTTAAAGATAATTATTGTAGCCTTGCCATTGCTCTACTTATCTTTCTTCAAATTGCTAGTAAGTATCGGTAACACCATCATTAGGTTACAAATAATTTTTTTTTGTGGGGATGAGGGAGTGGGGGAAGAATGATTGCATGGACTATTAAATGGGATGATATTTGTAAAACAAGGGAAGAGGGTGGTTTAGGGATTATATATATAATCCGTTTTAGAAAAGCTCTTATACCCAAATCGAAAAGGAGGCTAGGAATGAAAAATACGACTTGTGAAAGGATGTTATTGAGTCTAAATATGGAGCATGGAGGAACCTGAAAAAAGATAAAACAACGTATGAATCACAGTGGTGGGAAGACTTGAATTGAAGGGAGTGTGTAAGGAAAGAATGAAATGGAGTTGGTTTGATGATAACATAGTTTGGAGAGTAGATATGATAAAAACACTTAAGTTTTGGGAGAATAAGTGGTGTGGGGAAGCTCTACTCATAAAAATATTTCTTAGATTTTTTGGAAATTCAATTTCTCAAAGAAACTTAAATGAAGTGGGTATATGAATTAAAATGAGTGAGATTGACATTTAGTGTGGAGAAGGAATTGGTTTGAATGTGAAAGACCCTAAGTGGAAGCACTAATGCAGGAAATAAAATCAACATCTTTAAAAGGGAAAGTGATGATGAATGGACTTGGAAAGATAGTAAAACAAAAGTCTTTATGGTCAAATTTGCATATAAAAAACTAAAATATAACATTGTAGAAGAAGATGTCAATATGTATTGGAACGTTAAAGCTTTTTCATCAGCACAACACTTTGCATAAAGAGTAATTTTAAATAGAGTACTAATAAAAGATAATGTACATAAAAGGTAGGCGATACAAGGAAGTATTATGTGTACAATGTGTGAACTGAAGAATTTGTAAATAATTTATTCCTTACATAAAAGTTGGAAAATCAAGTATGAAATATGTAAGGTGTGACTACTGTTTCTCATTACCAAGTAAATAGTCATTTCCAAAATTTTAACCTAGCATATCTAAATAGGAAAGGCAACATGGTATGAATGGGTAGAAATTATCTGCAACACAAAATATTATGTGGAAAAAGGTCTATGAGTGGCGATAGTGTGGAATATTTAGGATCATAAGAATAGAGTTGTCTTCAAAAAACATAAAATTGATTTGGAAGAAGTCCTATATATGATACAAATCAAAACCTGGTTAAGCTTGGAAACACAAAATGCATGCTTTTAATTTTTCTTATTCGGACTGGGTATTGAACCCTTTGATGTGTATGTAAAGTTATTTGTAGTTTTGTGTGTGTGAGTGGGTTTTCTAACGATGTTTTGTAAGGTTGGGGAAGTGGTGGGTGTTTAACCTATGTATGATGAAATAAATGCATTGTGACGAGGATATATCAAGTTTAGAGGAAGTCATGGAACGGGGGAGGGGGGGGGGGGGGGGGGGGGGGGGGGGGGGGGGGGGGCAGTAGTTGGGGTGGTATATTAGGACAACAGCCAAATTCACACAAATCGTGGTGATGCTCAGGGTGTAGCAAGCACGATTGGTGTGATTAAGAAGGAGCTGCAGGGGTACCACATTTTATGAAGTAGGGGATACCATAGGAGGACAATGAGATTATGTGGAGGTCTTTGTGTGGTTCACTAGGTGGGAGACGCTCAATCCTTATGTTAGAAGCTGATTGGTTGAATAACAATGATAGTTGTGAATAGATAATATAAACGTTGTCCATTTTATTTCCTCTTTAATTTTGGAGGCTTCCTTTGATAGATTTCTTGGAAACTTTATATCCAAATGCATTGTTTTTGGCTCTATGAAAAACAGGATTTGTTGGGAGTCTTTTGTATAAGAGTTAGACACCCTTTAAGTTCTTTATTTAATTTAATTAATTATTTGCTGATAAAAGAAATAATCTTTATAAATGAGAAAGTAGACGCTAATGAAATATTCATAGTTATACAAATTGAAGTCGAATAACTAATAGTAAGTTCTCAAAAGCAATATTTTCATCTTCAAGATGGATATCTCGATCCAATTGAATATATAAAATTCATGTCGGGTGTTTGAGATAGAACACAAAGATTAAATAGTGATAATAGTCTGCAACAAATATATAATATAGGGGTGGGAATATATGAAATACAATGACTTCAACTAGTAGCAAGTAGAGTTGTAATTATGTTTACAAGTGATAGAACAAGGTAACATGAATGTTGTTATAAGTGGGTGCTAGTGTAGTAGACGGGTGCAGAAGGGATGACCTAGAATTGGTCACTAGGCTTCAGAGGTCCTTTTGCAACATTTATAGAAAAGCTTAACGCAGGTTTTGAACTTTTCGATGCTTTACTATGAGCTTCAGTCTGATGCTGAACCACTACTGCCTTCCAGAGTTTAAATAGTGAACCAATCCAAATTGTTTAAGGTTGCTTAGGTGTCTGCGATTGGGTGATATGTTTTGTTAGAAAGAATAAATTTGTGTGTTTTTCTACAAAAGTTTATAATGTTATGTATTAGCTTCATAGTATATGGGTATCTAGACACTCTTAAAATATATATATATATATATATATTGTTTAGTTAATAAAAAAAATCCAAGCATAAAAGGCTAGTTAATAAATAGTAAGATAAGAGTATAATGAAACAAATTAAATTAGTTCATCATGTCAAAAGCTTTATATCATATGCTTCAAAATTAGCCTAAACCTATAAGTGGATTTGGATAAATGCATGTTAAATCTAAATAAAGGAAACAAATTATCTTACAAATAAGAATATTGTTGTTCTACAAATATAAAATTTCTTAAAATGAAATAAAATTATTTATATAAAATTATCTTCAATTTTAAGGAATTCATATGTTTATGTTTATGGAGATACATTAAATTTTTTTTTTATTAATAGTGTTTTTATTGATATGACTATTTTTTTCTTATTGAAGGCGCAATTTTAAGAGATATTTTTTTTTTAGAAACTAAAATAAATTATTAGTATCTAAATTAGTTTCTATTATTAATAAATAGTTTCTAAATTGATATCTAATTAGCTACTAACTTTAGAATCTAATTACTTGGTGGCTAATTAGATACCAATTTATAAATTATTTATTAATAATAGAAACTACTTTAGATACCAATAATTTTGTTTAATCTCTAATATAGTATCTAATTTAGTTAATACAATGACTAGTTATTTTTGTAGTGTACTTTTGCTACATTCTCTTCACAGGATGACCCTACACAATTAAAATATCCACCTGACCTATAGAGCTAATATTCATGTTAATATTGCCAATATAAGTTATGATTGAATCTTCCCTTAGAGAGTCCAATATATATCCATTATCAATCAATGAGAATTATTATCATATAGATTTCAAACAAGACAAATAATTAATACATCATTTAACTAAATATTCTTTGCATGTCATCCACGACCATACTTTTAATTGAACCATTAAAAAAAATATTAAAAAATTAGTCCATAGCTTCCCTATTACGGTAGATCATATTTGATGATGTTGACAAAATTAGTGTTCTAAATTGTATAAAATGTATTTTTGACCAACAATAATGTGCCGTAAGCTCATTAATCCATGCATAAAGGTTTTCTCTTCCTTACCACCTATGATACATCAAGTACTATCCAACATTATCCCTCAATAGGTTGTCTTTTTGTTGCCATCCTACTCTGTAACACTTTATAAACAAGTAATTGTACTGATGTAGAGGCTTAATCTATTGATAATAGTTATTTTATTTTAGTAAGAGAGAAAATTAATTTTTTAAGATAAATACGTGTTTTTTCTTTCAGTAGAAATATTTAAATACCTACAAGACGGTTTTGGCGGTCAGGTAGAATAAGAATATTTTAAGGGACAATTTTTTAGTTTAAATATTTAATAAGTTGTATATCCAATATTCAAATTCGAAATTAATATTGAGAAAAGGCTCAAAATAGTTTAAAACAGAGAAGAAATAAGTTTCACTATTTTTTCATAAGTTAGAGTCATAATAGTTTGAACTTATGCAGCCAGCAATAATCATTCACTACGGAAAGATAATGATGGTGGTACTTGAAATAAAGCTGAACATTCAATCGTGGCTTAATCTAATCATTTTTCAAGATCTGAACACACAATTATATTTGCTAATAATTGGTGTTGAACATGCTTGTTGTGTGTGCAATGCTTTCCATCAAGAAGTCAAATTCCCAAACAAATCCGTCACAGTTATGAAGGGTGCTGCTAAGTGCTAAACAATGTAAAAAAGAAGAAGTAATTATACGTCCACACTCCTCTCTCTTTTTTACATTCACTCTATAATCCAAAAAAGCTATTATTTTACTAAAATATAATATTTTATTAAAAAACATATCTAAGTGGATGTATTTTTTTTTACAATATTCACGTAAAAGAATATTTATTCTATTAAAATATTATTAAATAAAAATTAATTAATTTTTTAAAAAGATAATTAAATACTTCACTAAATTCCATACTATTTTAAAGATTAAAAAATTATTGATATTTAATATAATTTTATTATTAATAAAATTTATAAAATAATTTTCAAATTGATATTCAATTAGCTATCCATGTTTTAGTTATTAATTATTTTAAATTTTAAAGTTAGTAATTAAAATCTTAACAACTAATAATATATCAATTTAGAAATTATATTTATAAATTTTATTAATAATAATAATTATTTTATATATCAATAAATTTTTTTTAATTTCTAAAATAATATCTAATCTAGTTAATATAGTAACTAATTTTTTTTTTATCTTAAATTAATTTTTATTTAGTAATTTTCTTACCGTGTAGATGAACCAATTCAATTTGTAAGAAACTATCATATTTTATTAACTTAAAATTATGTTTATAATACAAGATGTAGGAATAAATTTGATATTTACAACACTATTTCTTTACATCAGTTACATTAGCAATAAGTCATTAGCAATAGGTTGACCGGGATCGTCTTCGCGCGTGGCTTGTTCTCGCGAGCTAGGGCACCTTCGTTTTGCTCTGTCTGTGAGTACCTGAAAGAAGTGAACAAAGAGGCGCCCTCGCGGCCGTTTGCACTCCGACGATCAAGTCAACTAGCGAGAAACATTAAAAGGTGACGCACCCCAGTATCGGAACACCGTAAAGAATGCTCTGAGGGTGGTCAGAAATAACTGTACTGAAGGGCTAGAACTGTGTTGCCCTAATTGCCTTGTGCTCACAGCTGGGTGCGCCGTCAAGAACAATTAGGGTTTGTGCTCTGTGTGACTATGAGAATTAGGTTAAAACTCTCTCTACTTTTCAAACGACCCAAGGCCCCTTTTTATATACCTTCTGCATTTAAAGCGCGTTGAAGCGCATTGAAGGCGTATAAAAATGTGCCTTGGAATATACGAATCTTAACTTACTTAATGCGTACCTTGGCAAACTTTCCCTGAAACCTTTAATGAGCACGTGGGCATTGCCACGTGCCCCTCTGACTTGATCGTTATTCTGTGCAGAGGGTCCCATAGTGCCGCCACCCAACTTAGGGTTTTTCCATCGTGTGAGCCCTCTTCTCTGCGAAGTGCTTCTATCACGTGGGTGGACTTTTTGGGTGCCAACTCATGCGCCCCAATCACTAGTCACTTGCCTTGGGGGTGTATCTACCTTTCTCTCGTATCATGCACGTGGTTCTTCCCTGGTCATGGCCCTCTCATAGGTCGTATCTATCCCAGGGTCTCCCAACAGTGGCGTGGATACTTCACGCGTCAGGTTTACCCCCTTCTGGTACTAGAACTCATGGCCTTGAAGCCACCTTTCTCTTCTCCTTGCTACTGTTCTGAACTGTCGAGGCCTGATGTCTCTCTTGGGCGATGTCTTTCCTTAGGTGATGTCTTACTTTAGGCGACGTCTTACTTTAGGCGATGTCTCCTCTCGGGCGATGTCTTAATTTAGGCGATGTCTCCTCTCAGGCGATGTCTTACTTTAGGCGATGTCTTACTTAGGCGATGTCTCCTCTCGGGTGATGCCTCGAGCAGTCGACCTGTTGACTTTTCCTTGGGTCCCTTGAGGGGTCCCATCATGTGTTTACTTTGACTTCTGGTCAACGCCCGGGTACGGGACGGTACACAAGCCCCCCAGTCTTGAGCTGATACTTGTTCCAGCGAAAAGACTAAGGCCTCGCCCATTACCCACGTGGCATTCTTGTCTTTACTGAACTCACACGCTTGAACTTCCTCGCCTGAACCCCCAACAGCTTCAACTGAGTTTACTGGGAAATCTGGCGATGTTCCTCTTGCGGCGATGCCAGACCAACTGATCTTCCGTTATCTAACACGGCGATGACACCAACTTGGCGACAACCGATTATGTATACTGCAGAGCGCCACTTCTACAAACGACGACTAGTTTGACTTCTCGACCACCGGCCTTTCTCTTGTCCATGTCATCACACCTGATGACCTGATCGGTACACAAGCCCCCAAGTCTTAAGCTGTGACTTGTTCAGCGAAAAGACTAAGAGGTTGCATTTTCGACGACCTACGTGGCTTTAACTTATCTGTTGTGCGATCACCTGATAACTTGGTTGGTTTTCACTCAACCCAATTAACTTAGCACAAACTGACGCTTAATTCTCTGGAAATCAACTTAACTTGAACAAACGGTTAGTCTATAGCAATAACATTTGACACGAAATCACTTACGGAGCAGTAGGCGTGGGTTATTCTTAGTATCTGAAATCTCGTTTGCCTGATCTGCTAAGCGACATGTGTATTTCTAGGTTCCGCCTAAAACTTTGTTGGCCTAGTTCTGCACTGAGGACTTTCAAACTTGCCTCAATTTGCTTAAGCAAAGAGGTCTTGTAATTTGTTCTTGTCTAGCAAAGAGGTCTTGTAATCTGTTCTTGCCTGAACTCGCTCAAGGCGAGGAGGACTTTCTCTGGTGCCTCAACTTGCCCAGGGGTTACATCTCCTCTTCCCCTGAATGCACTGAGGACTTGCAATTTGTTCTATGGCCTCGACATCGCTCGAGGGCAAGGAGGACTTATTTGTTTTGTGGCCTCAACATCGCTCGAGGGCGAGGAGGACTTAGTTGATAACTATTAACTGACCTCAGCTTCGCTCGAGGGCGAGGAGGATTTAACTGATAACTGACGTCAGCTTCGCTCGAGGGCGAGGAGGATTTAACTGATAACTATTAACTGACCTCAGCTTCGCTCGAGGGCGAGGAGGACTTAGTTGATAACTATTAACTGACCTCAGCTTCGCTCGAGGGCGAGGAGGATTTAACTGATAACTGACGTCAGCTTCGCTCGAGGGCGAGGAGGATTTAACTGATAACTATTAACTGACCTTAGCTTCGCTCGAGGGCGAGGAGGATTTAGCTGATAACTATTAACTGACCTCAGCTTCGCTCGAGGGCGAGGAGGATTTAACTGATAACTGACGTCAGCTTCGCTCGAGGACGAGGAGGATTTAACTGATAACTATTAACTGACCTCAGCTTCGCTCGAGGGCGAGGAGGATTTAACTGATAACTGACCTCAGCTTCGCTCGAGGGCGAGGAGGATTTATCTGGTATCTGACCTCAGCTTCGCTCGGGGGCGAGGAGGATTTAACTCATAACTATTAACTGACCTCAGCTTCGCTCGAGGGCGAGGAGGATTTAACTGATAACTGTTAACTGACCTCAGCTTCACTCGAGGGCGAGGAGGATTTAACTGATAACTGACCTCAGCTTCGCTCGAGGGCGAGGAGGATTTATCTGATATCTGACCTCAGCTTCGCTCGAGGGCGAGGAGGATTTAACTGATAACTATTAACTGACCTCAGCTTCGCTCGAGGGCGAGGAGGATTTAACTGATAACTGACCTCAGTTTCGCTCGAGGGCGAGGAGGATTTATCTGATATCTGACCTCAGCTTCGCTCGAGGGCGAGGAGGATTTAACTGATAACTATTAACTGACCTCAGCTTCGCTCGAGGGCGAGGAGGATTTAACTGATAACTGTTAACTGACCTCAGCTTCGCTCGAGGGCGAGGAGGATTTAACTGATAACTGACCTCAGCTTCGCTCGAGGGCGAGGAGGATTTAACTGATAACTATTAACTGACCTCAGCTTCGCTCGAGGGCGTGGAGGATTTAAGTGATAACTATTAACTGACATCAGCTTCGCTCGAGGGCGAGGAGGATTTAACTGATAATTGTTAACTGACCTCAGCTTCGCTCGAGAGCGAGGAGGATTTATCTTTGGGAATAACATCACAATAGATAAAATATTTATTTATCTTTTATCTCTAGAATATTATCACAATAAACAAAATATCTCTTCATTTTTTATCTCCAGAATAATATCACAATCAAATAAAATATCTCCTTATCTTTTATCTCCAAAATAATATCTCAACAAATAAAATATCTCTTTATCTTTTATCTCCAGAATAATATCTCAACAGATAAAATATCTCTTTATCTTTTATCTCTAGAATAATATCACAACAGATAAAATATTTCTTTATCTTTTATCTCTAGAATAATATCACAACAGATAAAATATTTCTTTATCTTTTATCTCCAAAATAATATCTCAACAGATAAAATATTTAAAATATCTCTTTATCTTTTATCTCTAGAACAATATATTTCTTTATCTTTTATCTCTAGAATAATATCGCAACAGATAAAATATTTCTTTATCTTTTATCTCTAGAATAATATCACAACAGATAAAATATTTCTTTATCTTTTATCTCCAAAATAATATCTCAACAGATAAAATATTTCTTTATCTTTTTTCTCTAAAATAATATATTTCTTTATCTTTTATCTCTAGAATAATATCACAACAGATAAAATATTTCTTTATGTTTTATCTCTAGAATAATATCACAACAGATAAAATATTTCTTTATCTTTTATCTCCAAAATAATATCTCAACAGATAAAATATTTAAAATATCTCTTTATCTTTTATCTCTAGAATAATATATTTCTTTATCTTTTATCTCCAAAATAATATCTCAACAGATAAAATATCTTTTTATCTTTTATCTCTAAAATAATATATTTCTTTATCTTTTATCTCTAAAATAATATATTTCTTTATCTTTTATCTCTAGAATAATATCACAACAGATAAAATATCACTTTATCTTTGTTACCTTTTTTGGGCTCACCAACATCTGAGCTGAGCTCACAACTCGCCTCTTGTGCCCAAACACCGAGATGACCTCCCCCAAACACTTGGGTTGAGCTGACGAGCTCTCCTGCATGCCCTCCATCTTACCTGCCACTAGGTAATCATTTACTCACGGGACGCCTATACTCGAGTGGCAGTACTGACACCAAGCTAGGTTGACTTACCTGTGATCGTTCAAAAAGAAAGCATTAGGTTAGAATATCTTAGCTGAAAATACAACCCAAGGTTTGCCATATTTCACGCTCGAGGAATGGCCTCAATCGGTCAACCTTGGTTTCTTCGTTTACTCATTGGAGGACTCTCATGATCTCCATGATTTGCTGCAAGGTGGGGTCCTCGCTCCCTTCAGATCCCAGTGGATCTTGCCTCGTGTTCCTCATCACAAACTCAAAAAAAATTGTGGATGGGATCAAGTTTTACCGGGCCCCACGGTGGGCGCCAAATGTTCCCGCCGGTTGACCGGGATCGTCTTCGCGCGTGGCTTGTCCTCGCGAGCTAGGGCACCTTCGTTTTGCTCCGTCTGTGAGTACCTGAAAGAAGTGAACAAAGGGGCGCCCTCGCGGCCGTTTGCACTCCGATGATCAAGTCAGCTAGCGAGAAACATTAAAAGGTGAAGCACCCTAGTATCGAAACACCGTAAAGAATGCTCTGAGGGTGGTCAGAAATAACTGTACTGAAGGGCTAGAACTGTGTTCCCCTAATTGCCTTGTGCTCACAGCTGGTTCCGCCATCAAGAACAATTAGGGTTTGTGCTCTGTGTGACTATGAGAATTAGGTTAAAACTCTATCTCCTTTTCAAACGACCCAAGGCCTCTTTTTATATACCTTCTGCATTTAAAGCGCGTTGAAGCGCATTGAAGGCGTATAAAAATGTGCCTTGGAATATACGAATCTTAACTTACTTAACGCGTACCTTGACAAACTTTCCCTGAAACCTTTAATGAGCACGTGGGCATTGCCACGTGCCCCTCTGACTTGATCGTTATTCTGTGCAGAGGGTCCCACAGCGCCGCCACCCAACTTAAGGTTTTTCCATCGTGTGAGCCTTCTTCTCTACGAAGTGCTTCTGTCACGTGGGTTGACTTTTTGGGTGCCAACTCATGCGCCCCAATCACTAGTCACTTGCCTTGGGGGTGTATCTACCTTTCTCTCGTATCATACACGTGGTTCTCCCCTGGTCATGACCCTCTCATGGGTCGTATCTGTCCCAGGGTCTCCCAACAGTGGCGTGGATACTTCACGCGTCAGGTTTACCCCCTTCTGGTACTAGAACTCATGGCCTTGAAGCCACCTTTCTCTTCTCCTTGCTACTGTTCTGAACTGTCGACACCCGATGTCTCTCTTGGGCGATGTCTTTCCTTAGGCGATGTCTTACTTTAGGCGACGTCTTACTTTAGGCGATGTCTCCTCTCGGGCGATGTCTTAATTTAGGCGATGTCTCCTCTCGGGCGATGCCTCGAGCGGTCAACCTGTTGACTTTTCCTTGGGTCCCTTGAGGGGTCCCATCATGTGTTGACTTTTAGTTCTGGTCAACGCCCGGGTACGGGACGATACACTTATCAATAAGAAACAATTAAATTAAATAGGTCCACTTAAGGGGTGATCCAACCCTCACACATATCAAGAGAAACCAAAGAGCACTTTTCCACATACCCAACAAAACCCAAATAAAACCACCTACTACCTACCCCAACACACCCAACTACAAAGAAACAGAAATATCAATAACCTACCCTTCCACCCTTACAGTGCATTAAATCGAATGCATACATACCAGGCGTTCTAGGCACCAGTCAGAAAACGAGAAACTCATTGACTTTACCTTTAATGAGATTCAAGACCAAACCTTAACCTTTGGTAGGGAAAAAATTTCAGTTTGATCAACCACTCCTCCTTTAAATAAACTTATTCCTGTGTCTCCAAATCTCGCTAACCAACGTTATCCAAACATTACCCATAGTAAGATTAATTGAAGTAGGCGCATCCAGAAGTTTGAATTGCTCGAAGTGTCACTTAGGGACAAGAAGATCAACCGAACTCACTCCTAACCAATCGTAACAAAGATTCCAAACTAGCCAGGCGAATTTGCATCCAAAAAACAAATGATTTGTTGACTCCTCTGACACCTTGCACAAGTAGCAAAGGTTGCTCTCGACCCCTATCCCTCGCCTCTTCAGATTAACCTTAGAAGCGATCTTGTTTTCAATCACCCTCCAAGTTGTGACCTGAGCTGAAGGAAAAGCCTTAATCCTCCAAAAGAAATTATACATTCGCAAAACCTCCTCGACTCCCTCTACCCTTAACAAACCATAAGTTGACTTGAATGGAAACATTGTTGACTATCTATCCTTCCAAACCCATCTGTCCACGGTCTCTAACACGAGTTTCTTATTGGAAATCATCTTTACAAGCTAGCTTACCTTATCCTCCTCTCAAGCAAAAAGACCCTTTTCTCCAAATTAGTTTCTACTCCCAAACACTATTAACCCATTCTCCACAATCAAATAGAATCCCCTCCTTAAGAATAGAAAAAGAGAAGAGCCTCAGGAATCTACATTTCAAGACTCTTATGTCTACCCATTTGTTTGTCCAAAACATAATATCTCTCCTATTTTTAACCTCCCAATTGACTTTATCTTCAAACTTCCCTCCCCACTCCTCAGACCTCCAGACCTTCATCAAATATCTCCACCACAAATAGACTTTGCTATTATTGATCCTCTGTTCATTCAAGCCTCTTCATCCTCCATACTTGGATTCAATGACCTCCCTTCACAACCCCCCCTGCTTGTCCGAATTTTGACACCAAATCCATTTTCCCAACAATGTCATGTTAAACTGCCTAACTTTAATAATGTAGAGTCTACCCGCTTCCCTGGATTTACTAACCTTGTCCCAAGCAGCCCATGCAATCTTCCTCTCTTCTGACCCCCAACCCCACAGAAAATTCCTCTACTAGCACACAATCTTCTTCAACACAGCAGACAACAACTTGAACATAGAAAGATAGAACAGAGGTATTAACGATAAAATGGACTTAATCAAGCATATCCTCCAAGCCATTTAAATGTATCTACCCTTCCACCTACCTAACCTGCTCTTTATTCTGTTGATCACTTCGTCCCAAAACTCACCCATCTTGTGACACCCCTATAGGCATCCCCAAGTACTTAAATGGAGTTCTCATCACTTCACAATTTAATATTGTCGTAAAATGGAGGATCATCGTCTAATCAACCCTAACCCCACCCAGTCTACTCTTGAGTAAATTCACCTTAAAGCCAAATGCCAACTCGAAACAGTTCAAAATAACCTTTATGTTAAACACGCTTTTGATATTTGCTTCACAAAAAAACAGAGTGTCGTCAGCATACTGGAGCATGTTTATCTTAACCAACTTTTTCTCGACTTTCAAGCTCTCAACCAAATTTTTATAAATCGTAGTTCTAGACACCTAGTTAGGCCTTCAGCCGCAATAAGGAACAAGAACGGAGCTAAAGGGTCACCTTGCCTCAAACCCTTCTTCGGAATAAACTCCTTCGTAGGGCTCTCGTTTTACAAGAACTGACATCGACGCTGATTCCAAACAGGCTTTAATCCAAGAAATCCAATTTTCACAGAAATCTTGTCTGCCTAACATAGAGTAAATGAAATCCCACCTCACAGAGTCATAAGCCTTCTTGTAATCTACCTTGAAAAACACGTAACTTTTCTTCTTCCTCTTCATCTCTTCTAAGACTTCGTTAGCCACTAGAACACTATCCAAAAGCCCCCTTCCTTCGAGAAAAGCACATTGCCTAACGTCGATGACTTTACTAATTACCTTTTTCAACCTGATAGCCAAAATCTTCGACATGATTTTGTACACACACCCTACCAGTAAAATAGGTCTATAATCGCTAAACTGTTGCGGATTATCAAACTTCGGGATCAAACAAGTAAAGGATGCATTTGACTCCCTAGGCAACTTACCATTGACCATAAAATCGTTTACCACCGAGACGAAATCTTCCTTAAGGCAAACCCAACAAAACTTGATGAAACTGAAATTGAAGTCGTTAGGACCAGGACTCTTCGAGCTTTCACAACTCCAAACATCATTCTTAATTTCCTCTTTAGAAACAGTTCCAACCAACGACACATTATCTTCCTCAGATATAGAGTTGAACCGAACATTGTCCAACCTAACCTGAGGTTTGGACTTCCCGTTAAATCTGACTTCGGAGAACTCTCTGACCTTAGCCTTAACCACCTTCTTATCATCGCACCACTAATCGTTTACTACTACCCCGTTGATCCCGTTTCTCATTCTCCTCCACTTCACAAACGAATGGAAAAATTTTGTATTTAAATCGCCTTGTTTCAACCACTTTACCCTTGCTTTTTTATGCAAGACCGCTTTTTGTTTGAAAAAAATTCTGACTTTGTTCAGCCAGCAAAAGTCTCATCTCCTCCCACCCAAGCTCATCTAAATCACTTTCATCATCTCTTGCGTCCAGCTCTTGAATTTTCTTTTATAGTAATTCCCCTGCTTGATTAACGTTCCCGAACACCTCTCTATTCCACTTCTTATAAAACTGATTTTATCTTTTTCATTTTTTCTTTTAATACAAACATCCCTCCACCTAACACCTCACAACTTTGCCATTTATTGCGAATGAATTCTAAAAACCTTCCATCTCTTTGCCACACGTTCAGACTTCTGAATGATTTCGACCCCCAATCCATCGACAAAACTTTAAGCACTAAAGTACAATGATCAGAGACCGATCTACTAAGAACAATTTTTTTATTGTTTAGCCAAACATCCAACAACTCCTTAGAAACGAAAATCCTTTCAATCCTGCTCTTAACTAACCCATTTGGCTTGTACCAAGTGAACTTTCTTCCAACCATCGGAATATCCAACAACTCAAAGTTTTCGATGAAATCATTAAACCCTTTAGTCTCTCTACTATAATCTGATACCGAAACTAAGCTTTTTCTCTCCTCCTTCCGTCTAATTGAATTAAAATCCCCAACTACACACCACACCATGTTCTGTTGACTCTTCCTGAGTTCACGGATCTCATCCAAGACCTTCTTCCTTTGTTTCAGCGAGGCAGAACTATACATGTTCACTACCATAATTTGTACCCCAACTCCTACCTTCCAAACCCCTTCAATGATAGAAAAATTCTCCCATTAAAGGAACTTGTCATATTGAAACAACTTCTTCTCCACATAGTAATAATTCCTCCTGCATTATTCACTTCACCGCTCTCAACCCATTCAATTTCATTTGAGCCCCACAAATAATAGCAACTTTCCTTACTAAACTCGGAGCATTTTGTCTCCTGAAGGCAAAACATTCCAGCCTCCTCTTTTCGGATCAAATCTCTTAAGTATGTTCTTTTCATACTAATTAGAATCATCATCAGAAACGTGGTTCTTCATTTGAATACTCTTGTCATCCCGATTCTCCAAACAGCGAAACCTGTTTAAGACGACTTCTTTTTCCCCTAACAAAGTAAAACTCATCTCCTTGCCATTATCCCACATTCTCCAAGCTTCACCGTATTCATCTTTTAACCAAAGCATATTATTATAGTTTCTAACGTCGTTCTCCGAGATGATGATTTCAGGCCACAACTCCTTTGACGAAGTAGACTTAGATATCCTTTCAACCAAAGGTGCACTTCCATCTTTCGAAGTAGACGTAAATCCCACGTCTTCACCAATGCTAGTCATCATCTTCCCCACTAGACAACTAGCAAAAAGGAACTCTGACCCACATGCCTTAGCCCTTGGAGGAGATAATATTGTTGCACTAGTGTACAAAACAGCAGTCTCTCCGCTCCGCACTGGCCCCGCGTTACTCATCCTCTCCGCTCCATATTGGCCCCGCATTAATCATCCCTTTCACAATGCTTGCTGCCTCACTGTCTCTCCCACACTCATCTGAACCTTTGCTTGCATCGACACTTCACTACACCTCGCCTCTCTCTACCACAACAACCTACACTGAGCCTATAGTCACGAAGCCGCCTAGCTTCGTACCCGCACCCGCGCCCTTTGCCACGTCTTGCAATTGCACTGCCCCTGCACACGCACTGCCACCGTTCTCCAATCATGCACCATCACCAGCACCGACCGTCACTCTACCGATTGTTCCGCAATTAATTACCTCCTAAGAACTTTTAGATGTGCGCTCCACCTCATTTTCCAATTCAATTGTCCCATCTTTCCTCAATTCCAAAGCATCACTCTGACTCTTCCCAATAGAATTAATTCCTCCACTAATTCTTGTGCCGCCTTTTGGATACTCTTCCCCCTCCGCCGAAAACTGAACGATCTTCTCCTCACCTCTTCTCTCTCTATTCCTACCGTAGTGTTCGGAGCACTCATATTCGAAAAAATATTCGCCAACATTTGTGTCTAGATGGGCCTCAGATCCTTCCTCTGAAGTCACACTCCACTTGTGAAAAAAAGTCCCAAACGTAGAAACAGGAGGAATTTCTTCCTCAAAGGACACCTGACAAAATCTATCATTTATTCTCACTGATTTCACCGGCCTTTCCTCCTCTCCTATAGGGATTCTGATATGCAACCTCGCGTACTCTAACACATCTTTTGAAATGGTTCCCTCATCAACCTCTACCAGTGTACCTATAAGAGCTCCTATACGTTCAAAATATTGATTGCTGCAAAGAGCCAGTGGAATACCCTTGCAACGGAACTAGGCAATCTTCTTTGATACCACAAAGGAATCATTCTAGGGGACGATAGATCCAAAAATACCTTCGAACCATTCTTTGTTTTCGGCGCCTCTCGATTAATCCCTCTTCTTCTCAGGACAGAAGCACGTACATGTCCCCCAAATATCTTACCCACACTAAATTAAATCCTCCCAAAATGAAACTCTTATTGACAACTTACATGTCTGCTACCTTCAATAGTTTTCCATTGAAGCATTTCTCCAACCAAAAAGACGTCTTCGCATTAATCCTAAAATGTGGCAAATTGTCCACTTCGCCCTTCTGATCATTGCCCGTATTTCCACCCATGACGGCTTGAGTCTAAGAGCGTTGTTGAATCTTCTGACTCCAAAATTTCCGAGTATGAACTTGTCTCCTTTCTCTGCAAGGTGTGGTTTGGCTTCTCTTGCCTTCTATATTTGGGTATGTTTGTCTGCAGCTTCCATGTACCAATCCAAATAGAATCGAGTTGTCTTTCTAAAGTGATCGCGTCCCTCACTCCATGAAATCTAACAAACCCAATACGTTGTTTTCTGGCATTTAACTTTCTAAAGATGATAACGTCTAAAACTCTTCCCCAACACTGAAATAGCTTCCATAAATCCATTTCTTGAAACTCATTAGGGAAATTAGTAAGATAGAAAGAAGTATCTGCCATTTGTAAACTACAAAGCTGTTTCACACAACTCCGAAATCACCTTCACAAAAATATTCAAAATTACCTACTACAGTTACCAGTGGGGTTGTTGATACCTCTCATAGTGTTCTCTTCCAAAAGGGAGAATAGTATTACAACTTTATGGCCTGATATACTTTAGTGATATTAGGGGTATTTATAGGTATTATATAAGAGAGAAGGTGGTTGGAACATGCATGGAGGTTTGGGCATGGGATGATACACATATGCAGGTTGACATGTGTTGAAGTTGATTGGTCATTTTTTGTCACTGTTTTTGTACAACAACATTTTCCACTCCTTAACCAAGTAACTTTTACATGTTTAAAATTGATTTGGTGTAGCATGTGTGGTTGAAGAGGTCGCGGGACTTTCTGCAACATCACTTACTTTTCTTCACATTCGTCACTTTGCATAGTTATATTGTTGAATGATCATTGTGGTGTGTCTCCGGATTGTTTTTAATTCGAAAAGGACCTCTCCTGCAATGTATTCTTTAAGTTGAATTTAAACATTCAATTCTTCGTCATCTTCACGTGTGCGAGAACTCATCCATTTTTGTCCTTCGAATGCAAAATTCGGTCTTTCATGAAAACCGAACAACCTTTCTCCAATAATTGTTCCATACTGAGAATATTACTCTTCAAGTCATGTACATAATAAACGTCCTCTATTGTACCTTCTTTTTCGTCCTTTTGGGAAAAACATATGTTTCCCCGGCCTTTGACTGAAACTCTTGTTAAGTTTTCAAAAGACACATGTTCATCTTCTATCTCTTGTATATCAACAAAGAGGTGTTTGTGGTCGCACATATGATTAGTAGCACCGATGTCTAGATACCATACCATATCACTATCTAGAGTGACGTTTTCATTGGCCATCATGGGAATTCCTTCATCTTTTATCTCATCTTCCTCCACTAAATTTGCATTTTCTTCCACTCTCTTCTTGGCATAACACTCATTTGCATAGTGTCCATATTTGCTGCAGTTCTAACATTCAACAATTGGACGATTTGAACGACCACCCCTTCCACTATCATGGCCTCGCCCATGCCAAATTTTTTGGTTCATTTCTCCCCTTTTTCATTGATTTTTCCATGACCATGACCTCCATTGCGATCAAAATTGCGGCCTCGTGTCCATGTCCTCTTTGATGGCCATATTTGTTAGTAAGGCTTCCTCCAAGACTTATTGTTTCTTTTTCTTCTTCTGTTGTTCATGTGCTTCAAGAGAACCCGCAAGATCATCAATGGTCATTTCTTCTAAATTTCTTGACTCCTCGATTACACATACAAAATTTTCAAAGTTATCGGTCAATTATCGAAGAATTTTCTCCATAACCCTTGCATCCGTGAGAGTTTCTCCATTGCACACGAGTAATGTAACTAGATACATCTTTCGAATCATTCATCTTCATGGCTTCCAACTCACCTAATAGAGTTTGAAGACGCATTTGTTTAACTCGGAAAACATCCTTGAACACCTTTTCCAAAATTTCCCATGCTTTCTTTGAAGTGGATGCACCAACAATCTTCTAAAGAATTGCCTCATCAACAACTCGATACAACATATACAAAACTACCTTATCTTTTGATTGGGCCACCGAGTAACCTGTGGTATTTACTGGTTCTTCAAAAACCTTATTGAACCACCCCCCATAATCTTGAAAAAGAAAAAGGGCTTTCATTTGGATGCTTCGATTGTCATAATTCACCATCTTTGTTAGTCGAGGCAGTAACATATTATTGGTTATACTAACCATAGTTCTTATATCAATTTGTGAACAAAGAATATATTTTTATTTCACTACTACTTTTCAAATAAGAATACAATCTCTCTAAATAGTCTCATAATAGACTTATCAAATTCTATATGTTCTTTGATCACAACTATACTATAAATTACATTTAAAATCATAGTATAAATGACATTTAAAATCAAAATTAAGGTAATAATTATTGGTCATTTAAATTTCCAAAACAAAACTGATGGCGACTTTGAGTTTAATGCTTAACAGCATCCACATGTTTGCTCCAAAGAGTCATTAAACATAATTGAGAACATCTTTGAGGACAAAAACCAAGAGCAATGCTATTAGGTACATGAAGTATGCAGCGAAGGATGTCCAAAGAGGAAAAGTGGGGCGAAAACGAGCAGTGAGGCCCATTACTGCACAAACTATTGCCACAACCAGTACATCAGCTGAGAATTGCCAACTGATCTCACGCACGTATATGAGAATAGAAATCACCACAAAGCCAAGAATGTTGTTCATGAACACTGCTCCATAAATCTGTATTCACACAAAATCTTCATATATATAACTTTACTTACAACAGCTATGAAGCACCATGATTTAATTTGTTCCCGTGTCCATACTTATAATTTTACTTCTATGATTATTTCATGAAACTAATAACATTGATACTTTTCCTATCCGTAGATAATAAGAAGTGATTTATAATGGTAATGATTTATGTTTTTTTTTTTATTTTACTATATCTAGATATATACCAGACATGTACCACATCCTATATATTTTGAGAATAATTGTGACTGTCCTGTACCTATCTATCTACATGTATTGTATTTGTGACATAGTAGCATGTGAAGAAGTGAAACTAGCACAAGAAGATGATGACCAACCTCGTATATTGTCTGAGAAGTATTACTTCTCTTCTTATGGCCAGCTTCTTTGATTGCTGAGGTTGCTTCTCTAAAATTTGTAGCCAGGGGGACCAAAATGAATGAGATGAAAAACGATGAAATTCCTGCTTCTTCAGAGAATTTTTGAACACTTGCTATTAAGGGTTCTGCTAGAAGAGCCAGCATAGTAACCCCCAATACCACATATCCTATGGCCGTCAACCATGCAGAAGTCCCATTGGTTTGATTCTCTTCCATTACCTTTTCAACATCTTCCCAGGTCTAATACACAATCATTAGATATCATGTGTAAATATATGTTCTTGATAAAATGTTTGGCCGAAAAGAAAGAAGAAAATTGAAAGTGGGAAATTTTTTAGTAAAGGAAGAAAGGAATACTTTATGAATTCCCTGAGATGAAGATTTTGAGTTAGCAGCTCGGCTGGAATCTGAGTTCATCCATTTTGTAAGACCTTCAATGAACTCGGTCTTACTAATTTCATCGTCTCCGTTGAGATCAAGATCTTGAGCAAGTTTTGTAACTGCCTCCTCAGCATCTACAAACTTGTTAAACTGGATGTCCTTGACTACCTTTTCCAATTCAGATCTTGAAATGTGGTTATCCTTGTTGACATCAATTTCCTCAAACAACCTGTTGCATCAGTGTCCACAGAACAAGCAAAAATAGTCAAAGGAACCTATAGCATTTTGTTGGGTCATTCATACACAACCAAATCTCATTAGCTTTAGATTTGAACATTTAATATCTGTGATTGTAATAGTTGGTTATTGTCGCATAGCTGAAGTCTGTGAACATCTAATTAATTTGGTTGTACTACTTAATTGTAGTTTGCCTAATACTGAAGTAAAAATGAGATTAAACAATTTCTTCGTAAATAATTGGTGTAATTCTATTTAAAGATGATTAGTACCATTTTCTTTACTGCATCAATCGTTTAAGATCGAATTGTTTAACTCCACGGTAAGTTTCAACCAAATTTGTAGTAAATATGGCAAACAAGATCAATATGTGGACCTTTTGATTGCAGCTTTGTCAGGTGTACCATTATCATTTTGCAGCCTGCCAACCATATCATTCTGAGCATGCTTTAAGACTTCAGATATAAGATGTTTCTTCAATTCACGTTCCTTTCTCGCGTGTTCAATCCATGGCTTAATAAAAGTCTGTTCAGAAAACAACAGAAGGAATGTGCTTTAGTTAGCAGGTGAAAATTACTTGGGATGATAAGCAAAGAAGAAAACCCCCCATTGCAAACAATGTCAAAAGGACTAATGTCCTGCATTTAATAATGTGATGTTATTTGAACAATAAATTTCTCAACTAAGAGAGAAAGAGAAAAGTATGAGGAAATAAGAGAGAGAT
Organism: Phaseolus vulgaris; assembly: GCF_051622355.1. Lineage (NCBI taxonomy): Eukaryota > Viridiplantae > Streptophyta > Magnoliopsida > Fabales > Fabaceae > Phaseolus > Phaseolus vulgaris. Next base: position 11,286,187 of record NC_143502.1, on the reverse strand, counting down.
AGAAGCAGAAAATGTGTTGTATGAATAGCACGTGTTTAATAAATATCAATAGATTTTACTAGGAAACTATCATTTAAGTGTGGCAGTCAAGTCACATCGTGCATTAGACGATATACCTTATACATATTGCTCAAAGATTCTTTTGGAAGGTATTGTCTATCCAAGGCATGCTTTGTTTGGTTAATGTATTCTGTTAAACCAGTGACAAACTCTTCCTTGGTTATAATTTGGTCACCATTTCTGTCAAAAGCTTTTAACAAATCTGCTATCTGTTCTTCTTTGATATTTGTGTCCGTCATTTTGTTCCCAAACAAGAGTTCTCTCACTTCAGAAGCTAACAAGTCATTGCCCCCGTGCTGACTAATTTCATGATACAACCTGCTTGGCAAGTACCATCATCGGTTATGTACACAATTACTGTTCAGAAAACTAAGCAAATAACTGTTTAATCTGTTGATAAGTGTTTCATGACGTCCCACTCACCCACTTATTGCAGCCACATTGGGAGTTCCATCCTCGGCCAGGATCTTTTGCAGAGTTTGTTTCTCAACACGTTCAAAAATTCTTAATATTAAGTCATGATGCTTAATATACTCCAGTCTAGTTTTCTCTATCTGAGGTTTAAACACCTGAAGATTCATAGGTGAAAATAAGAATGCAATTTGGAATTGGAAAAAAATCAAACTACAGAAACCTATAGGAAGTGTTGGATGAATGCAAAACCTGGTAAATGAAGTAAGAGATAAGAAAAGTAACAGCTACTATAAGAGCAACCATCAAAGTCACATTGCGTGCTGCAGAAGATAAGTGGAAGAAACGGGGAATCTGCATTATGATAAGTGGTATAGTTGACAAAACCATGATTATTGCCATCTCTCTAGTATCTACATCCATAGTGATACCATAACCTATAAATTCACCAAAAGAAGACTGTAAATGAAGGGAATGAGCTCCAAATTACACATCAAAATCAATCGAATATAAAGGAGTTAAGGTAATGCTAATGAAAAACATGAAACTTCAAAAGTTTTTTAAATGGAGGGAAAGTTCATTATGATGTATTTGAAACATGTGCTTCTTGTACTTAACAATATACTACTAGGTTTTGTTATACACACTCTCCTCTTTTCTCGTGTAATTTTGCTCAGTCAGACTCTAAATATAAACATATTTTTTAATAATGATTCGAATATTTTGTTTTTTGTACTATGGAGATTAGTCTCTTTCCACTAGACTTAACCACCATTGGTAAAAAAATAATTTTCAACTTGATGAACTTGAAATTAGTGCAAGGGCTCAAATACAGAGAAGGAATCAAAAGCAGACCAGTTAGTGATTTTTTTATTCCTGTACTCCATGAATGTAAGTCATCCGAGTTAGAGTCATTTATGATCTCTTGCTTGCCAATGATAACACATGTTCCCCACACTACAGTTAGAAGGAAGATGGATGATCCCGCCAACAAACCGACACCAGTGGAAGCATACTCTTGTGCACTCTCCTTGTCACTGGAAATTCCAGTAACTGAAAACAAACAAGCAACAACCAGAAAAATAATTAGGATAAGTTATGTTCATAACAGTAACTTTCTACTGCTATCTACGAAGATACTAATGGAAGACAGATAACTAAATATCTTAGCAGTTTAACCAGATACAGCTAAAGCCTTCTGATGCTTCAAAAGAAGAACAAAAAAATTGAAATTAAGAGAATAAAAATGAGAGAAGAAGCATACCAAGAAGAATTAAGGACTCAGGAAGTGCCCCAAGAATATCAAAGGCACTAGCACCAAAAACGCCAGGGCCAAGAATCTTGAAGATTTGCTCACCTCCAGTAGCCAAATATGACTCTCCATGGAACAACAAATACTCATAAACCAAAATGAGGAAAAGATGGCCAAGTATGTTACTGGAACAAGGCAAGAATCCGTACATTTGCTTACAGTAATGCCCATCAGAAGAAGATTCAATCTTTTGGTCTATGAGTTGCAAATAAGCCTCATGGGATTGAACAGCGTCAACCCCATCAGAAACACTAGGGCGAAGACAACGGCACTCGACATGAAGTGCCACTAAGAAAGCAAACAAAGTGAAGCATCCAACTTTTGACATGGTTCTCATTTCATTTTAGATGTGTTGAACTGAAGTAGACAACTTATAGTTGTGAAAATGCCTTAAGAGATCCCATACCTAGGACTTTTTGTCGATGTTCTATATTTTAATTTGATTAATATTATTTTGTATAGTTGTTGGGTGAGGGTTGTTGGCGACTTAATTCGTGTTCTTCTTCCTTCTTCTCCTAGCGTTTGAACTTTAACTCTTAGTCTGTGCAAACGCTTAAATGAATATTTGATATTTCAATGTAAGAATGGAAAATGTACCGTCCCGTATCAGGGCGTTGACTAAGTCAAAGTCAACGACTGGAAAGTCAAAGTCAACTCAAGGTGTCGCCCAGGTGTAGAGACGCCAAGAGGAAGCGTCGCCAAGATAGGACAAGGCGTCGCCAAGGCAAGGTGTCGCCAAGGCAAGGTGTCGCCAAGGCAAGGCGTCGCCTGGGTGGAGGCGTCGCCCAGCCAGGGCGTGGCCAGATCAAACAGTGTAAAAGTAAGGCAATCACAGTATGGTTCCCCGATACCCATGGGTAGGAAATACCATGGAGGGAGCGACGCCGTGGGAAGCCTCAGGACCCGATATCTCGGGAAAGTGATAAAGAGAAGGAAAAGGTGGCTTCAAGGCCATAGTGATAATACCAGTGAAGGGCAGCCTGACTCGTGAAGTACCCCTGCAACCCCAGAGACGCCTTCGGGACAGATACGACCCAAGAGGAAGGTCACACCCAGGATAATCGGGTGCAGGGTGCGAGAGGAAGGCAGATACGCTCTCAGAGTAAGTGGCTAGATACTTGGGGGCATGAGTTGGCACCCAAAAAGCCACCCCTAGCGCAGTAGCACTCCCAAGCAGGAGGACTCACACGTAGAAACGTCCCCAGATGGGTAGAAACGCCCCCAGATGGGGTCATGGCGTCGTGAGGCCCTCCACGTGTACGACAGCCATGCCAGAATAGAAACACCCTCTAGTCAGGTGTCAGGTAATTAAAGATATTCAATACAGTTTCCCTTTCGAGCATTCTGGTACTATTAGGGCTCCCGAGCGTTTCAACGTCTTAAATGCGCTACGTTTCGTAATTAAGCGTTTTAATGAGTGCGTTACGTTAGAGATTAAAAGCGCTTTAAGGCGCTTTAAATGCTGGGGCAGTTTAAATAGCGCTGGGGAATGTCGGAAAAAGGGTTGGAACCTTTGGCAAATTTACGAGAAACTCTCTGGTTGCTTGCCCGTGCTTTGAGATTACGTACAAGTGACTGGAGAACATTTTTGCCCAAAGGAGACAACACACACATATACACAGTTCTTTTACCACTTTCAGAGTGCCACACGCGGTGCTTAGAAACGGGGGTGATTAGTTTTGGTGTTTCTTGCTGGCTGACTTGAGCGTCGGAGTGCAAAACGGCCGCTAGGGCGCCTCTTTGTCCTCTTTTTTTGCAGGAATTCACAGGCAATCAGTGGGAAGGAGTCTTTAGCTGACGGTTGAGGACGTCCCGGTCAACCGAACGGAACAGAAAAAGATAGAGAAAAGAATTCAAAATATATTTATACATTGATTTATATATAATAAGCTTTTGTTCGTGTGTGAAATTATTTTTAATTGATTTAAAATATATTATTATTAAAAACGTGCATTGTCTTCTATAATAAGTTTTTCTTATTTTCTTTCTAAGTTAAAGAAAATTATTATGATAATGTATTATATGCATGAGGTTATTCTTGTACAAAACTAGAAAGTAGCAAATTTTTCATCTCTGCAGTTTTTTTGTAATAAATGAAGAAGGGAAAAACATAAATCCATGGGATGTTTCACATACGCAAAATCCATAATTTCATAGCTTAAAATATAGAACAAGAATATTAACTGCTATCATTTAAACGAATGCATATAGTGAATTTTATATGTATTTATATTTAATTGTAATTATTATTTTTCAATTAATAAAGAAAGAGTCAAGGAACACAAAGAAAGTGAAAATAAACTAGAATTACATGTTATTATTAAGTAGATAAAATTAAAATTGGGAGTGTATATTAAAAGGATTGTGTGGGGTTGTACAAACGGATACAGTAATAAATAACTAAATATGTTAGGTCTCATATTTAAAAAATTATATATATATATATATATATATATATATATATATATGTGTGTGTGTCACTTAATTTATAAGAAATTTCATCAAGTTTGTATTATATTTAATTTGGCTTGGATGAACAAAACATATACTAAAAAAAAATTGTTTGATAAATATGGTATAATATTTAAAATAAAGTTTACTTCATTATTTTCTTAAAATAAAATTTTTTACTATCTACTACTTGGATATTATTAAAAAAATTAAACAACCCCTCTACTTTATGTCCATTTGGGATATAAAAAAATACACTTATTTCTAGTTTGACTCAAATTAATAATAAAATATGATATCTTTATTTTATCTATTTTTTTATTTCCTTCCCCTCGATTAACTTTATTCCAATCTTAAGGAAAGGTACTATTCTAATTCTAATTATTTCTATAAAAAAAAATGATAGTATTCTAATTTGATATGCTAATATCCACTGCTTTATAGAAGAATCAAATTAGAAGTTTCGTACGTTATTGGTTTCACGAGGACAACTGTCAAGTATGCTCATTGAGCTTTACTGTAATATGGTATTAATGGAACTTTTCTTGTTTACTTGTACAAAATACATTTTAAATATATCGTTAACAAAAAACTATATTGCTAACAAAAGAAAATATTTGTTGTATTGGTTTTCAACTTTTTAGATTAAATTTAGGAAATGTAGAATTAGCCATTATAAAATTATATATTTTCTTGGTTAGTTCTAGAACTACGTGGAATGTGTAATCTTTATTTGTAAAAACAAATGTGAACAAACATAGTTTAGTCATGACTCTTGAAAACTAATTTTCTACTTCAATTATGGTCACAACTCATAACTTTTGTGAAGTGTCTAAGTTTAATAGATATTAAAAACTCAATGATTTCTAAAAGTCACCAACTTAGAATTATTTTATTTATTTATTTATTTATTTATTAAAATCCAATTTGATTTTGGAATTCTCACCTCGTTTTTATAAATGTTATCTTTTTAAATGAGTCAAAGTAATAACATAAAATATAAATTAATCACAAGTTTTAAGTAGATGAGAAATAAAATTGTGCATATTCTCCAATTTGTTTTTTTATGAAAAATTCGTGTATTGATTGAATAAGAATATAAATATAAGTAATACCTAATTTTTCAATACAAAGTTTGTTTGGTGTAAAATTATATCTTCTATATTGACTTGTGTAACAAGGTTTGATTTCTTTCAACAAGAGATTGTTAATAACATTGATTTTTTTTTATGTAAATTTATATATATCGTATCTAGATATGGATTTTTTTTTGTATTTAAAATTAATTACTAATTTTTTGGCCTTGTGGTTATAGGTTTTTCCATGTATTCAATTAACCTAAGTGTTCACTTCCTTGTAACAAAATGTTAATGTTAATTTTAATATTAACTTTAGTAAGTTTCAATTCCCTCTTTTTAGCAAAATGTTAATATTATTGTCTAGTCATTGCATAGGTTTTTTTTTAATTGTATGTTATTTTTTGTAGTGGTCAGAGTGTTCGGGACTTCGGTTCAAGTGATTAGGTCAACTCAGTTTTTGGGTAAGTATGAGCTCAAAGGGTGGGCCATGAGCTCGACCTAGATGTTGGTAGACAACTCGAAAAAAGATAATTAAAATAGAATGAATATTCTGCTTGTTAAATACCAATAAAAGTTTTTGAGAATAAAGATGCATGTGAACATAATGTTTTATTATTGTTAAGCACTCGAGAATAAAGGTGCACGTAACCAATATCTGTTATGATTATATGTTTTTTGTTGAGATTATATTCTCCCTGTTGAAATCTTACTCTGTTCAGATTTGAGAAAACCGTTGAAGAGATATCTATAAAAGAGGCTTGAGACCCCGAGTAAAATGTACGCTTTTCTGAATACTCTAGACTGAAGCAATTTTATAGTTTGAATGCTCTCACTAACTTGATCGTTGGAGTGTGATCAATCGGTAAAGCCCCCTTTGTCCCAGTGGAGCAACGTTTCGGAGCACCAAGTGGAGACCAGTCAAAGCAGAGCTCAACTCAAAGACCGACCGAAGTCAATCGACGAGAACATTTTTCATTGATGACACATGCTGTTTCATATGAGTTTTATTTAAAATTATCTCATTTTTAAAATTGGATAGAGAATGAATTCATCCCGACTATGATCTCATCCTCCTATCTATCTTAATACTCTTTCCTGTCTTAAATTACTAAAACACTTATATTAGGTAATGTTAAAAATTTATATCCACTCTTCTCTTTTGTCTTTATTTTCTTAACCCTTCTTATTTTCTTTCGCTAGTCTTTCTCAAATGTTTTCTTTGTTCAAAATTCACCTAAAACATCAAAGTACCTGCTTTCTTATCACAATCTTAATTAATCATTTCTCTCTATGTAATTTTGTTCAAATTGTGTATTGTATTTCAGGAAAACATAAACCTCAATTCATTTAATCAAATAATTTTTATGGTACACATTTGATTATTTCTACTCTTTTTTATATTTTTATTTATAATTTAATATTTTCATATGAGAATGTTTGACTCTCAATTTCAAGTGTTCTCTTCCTCTAATTTCTTTGATCCTTAGTTTTGTTTTATTTGAAAAACCTTTGTTTCGTTAAAAAAAAAATTGTTATCTCTCAACAATTCAACTAGTTCGATGCCGACCAAGTTTACTTAGATATCCAAATATTTTTTTTCTTTTGTTACAATCTTGACTACACATTTTTTTTCTTTGTGCAATTTCATTCAAATGGTGTATAAATTATATGATTATCATTTTCTAAAATGTATATAATGTCGAAAGTGAATCTTTGACAATATCATGTTTAATTTGTTGTGATATTTTTTTTTTTATGAAAAAAGTATTTAATTAATATTTAAAATATAAAGAAGTGAGAATGTGTATGTTCTTTACTCGATAGGGACGAAGATGAGACAAAAATTTCATACCTATTAAATAAAAATGAATTTTTACTTCAAAGAAAAATATATCAAAATCCATTTCGTCCCTTCCCACCTCGCCCAATACTGATCCTAGTTTTAAGTTCTTTATTTATTTAGCACCCAAACAAACTTACAAAGGAAAAAAAAAAATAAACGAAACAAATTGATAGTTGACTTTTAGTTCTTAAAAGAATTTAGTTGTATTTTTTTTCTTCTCTAAAATAAAGGCAATTCTCTTTTAGTTTTTTTAAAGAATTAATTTGATTTGTTATTCCTATAAATTAAAATGTGTCAAATCAATAATTTCTTGAGTAATTTATTTATCTAAATTATAGGTAGTTTGCACTTAACTTATTAAATTGAAATTTATTAATAAGTATTAAAAATAACAA